>NW_021703782.1:68722773-69226714 GCF_005190385.1 Monodon monoceros
ATCAAAAATTTATTTGAAGAAATTATGGCTGAAAACTTCCCAAACCTGAAGAAGGAAACAGATATCCAGGTCCAGGAAGCACAGAGGATCTCAAATATTAACCCAAACAACCCACACCAAGATATATCATAATTAAAATGGCAAAAATTAAAGATAAAGAGAATTCTAAAGGCTGCAGGAGAAAAACAAAGAGTCATATACAAGGGAATCCCCATAAGGATAGCAGTTGATTTCTCTGCAGAAACTTTACAGGCCAGAAGGGATGGCATGATATACGCAAACTGCTCAATGGTAAAACCCTGCAACCTAGGATACTCTACCCAGGAAGATTATCGTTTAGAATAGGAGAGATAAAGAACTTCTCTGACAACCAAAAACTAAAAGAGTTCATCAATACTAACCCTACTCCAAAGTAAATGTTGAAGGGTCTTCTCTAAGGGGAAAAGAAGAAGAATCTATGGAATAGGGAAAATCCCACCAGGAAAAGCAAATATATAGTAAGGTCTGAGGATCGACTACTTAATTAAGCCAGCATGTAGATTAAAAGACAAAAAATTTAAAAAGCAACTACAACTCCAATAAACAATTAAGGGATAAGCACGAAGATGTAAAATATGACATCAAAAACGCAAAATGTGAGAGGGGGGGTAAAAAATGTAGATCTTTTAGAATGTGTTTGAACTTAAATGACTACCAGTTTAAAACAAGTAGACATAATTATAGGTCAACATATATGAACCACATGGTAAATCACAAATCAGAAACCTACAGTAGAAAAAGAAAACTAAAAAGAAAGGAACACAGCTCTCTACTGAAGAACATCACCAACCACAAAGGAGGAATCAAAAAGAAAAATGAACAGAGAAGAACCACAAAAACAACCAGAAAACAAGTAATAAAATGGCAATAAATACATATTTATCAATAATAGCTTTAAATGTCAGTGGACTAAATGCTTGAATCAAAAGACATGGAGAGGCTGACTGGATTTTTAAAAAGACTCTTCAATATGCTGCCTACAGGAGAATCACTTTGAGGCTAAAGACACACATAGACTGAAAGTAAGAGGACAGAAAAAGATATTTCATGCAAATGGAAATGAGAAGAAAGTGGGGGTAGCAATAATTATATCAAACAAAAGAAACTTTAAAACAAAGTCTAAACCAAAGACAAAGAAGGGCATAATATAATGATCAATACAAAAAGAGGATATTACACTCATTAACACATTAAACCCAATAAAGGAGCGCTTAAATATATAAAGCAAACACTAACAGACAGAAGAGGAAAACTGACATATATAATAATATTAGGGGACTTTAACACTCCACATACATCAATGGACAGATTAGCCAAATAGAAAACAGTGGTCTTAAATGACACAATAGACCAGTTGGACTTAATAGACAGCTACAGGACATTACATCCAAAAACAGCAGAATACACATCGTTTTCAAGTGCACACGGAATGTTCTCCAGGAGAAATCAAATGGTAGACAAAAAAGTCTCAACAAATTTAAGAGGACAGAAATTATATCAAACATTTTTTCTGAACACAACAGTATGAAACTAGAAATCAGTTACATAAAAAGACATGGGAAAAGAACAAACACATGGAAACTAAACAACATGCTACTAAGAATCCAATGCTTAATGAAGAACTCAAAGAGGACATCAGAAAATACCTCCAGACAAATGAAAATGGAAACACAACACTCCAAATCTATGTGATACAGCAAAAGCAGTTCTAAGAGGGAAGTTTATAGTGATGCAGGCCTTCTCCAAGAAACAAGAAAAATCTCAAATAAAAAACATAACCTACCATCTAAAATAATGAGAAAAGGAAGAAAGAGCAAAGCCAAAAGTCAGCAGAAGCTAGGAAATAATAAAGATCAGAGAAGTAAATAAAATAGAGATCCAAAAAAACAATAGAAAATATCAATGAAACCAAGAGCTGGTCTTTGAAAAGATAAACAAAACTGATAAACCTTTAGCCCGGCTCACCAAGAATAAAAGAGAGAGGAACAAATTAACAAAATAAGAAATGAAAGAGGAGAAATTATAACCAATACCACAGAGATACAAAAAATCATAAGAGGATACTACCATCAGTTATATGACAAATTAGACAGCCGAGAAGAAATGGATATATTTCTAGAAATATACAACCTGTCAAGACTAAATCAAGAAGAAACAGACAATTTGAACTGCTTGATCACTAATAGTGAAATTGAGCTTGTAATTAAAAAACTTCCAGCAAACAAAAGTCCAGGGTTGAACAGCTTCACAGAGGAATTCTACCAAATATAAAAAGAAGAACTAATACATATCCTTCTCAAACTATACCAAAAAACAAAAAAAAATTGAAGAGGATGGAACACTCGCAAATTCATTCTATGAGGCCACCATTACCCTGATACCACAACCAGAAAATGACACTACAAAAAAGGAAAATCAAAGGCTAATATTTTGATGACTATAAACAAAAAATACTCAACAAAATATTAGCAAACCAAATCCAACAAAAAAGATCACACACCATGATCAAATGGGATTTATTCCAGGGATGCAAGGATGGTTCAATATCTGCAAATCAATCAATGTGATACACCACGTTAACAAAAGAAAGGATAAAAACCACATGATCATCTCACTAGACACACAAAAAAAGCATTTGACAAAATTCAACATCCACTCATGATAAAAAACTCTCATCAAAGTGGATACAGAGGGAATATATCTCAACATAATAAACACCATTTATGAAAAACCCCAGCTAACATTATACTCAATGGTGAAAAGCTGAAATCCTTTCCTCTAAAATCAGGAACAAGACAGCAACATCCACTCTCCCCACTTTTATTTAACATAGTATTGGAAGTCCTAGCCACAGCAATCATACAAGAAAAAGAAATGAAAGGCAACCAAATTGGAAGGGAAGAAGAAAAACTGTTTTCATCCCAATATTATTAGAACTAATAAATGAGTTCAGCAAAGTTGCAGGATACAAGATTAATATACAGAAATATGTTGCTTTTCTTTTTTTTTTTAAATTCATTTATTTGTTTTGGTGCATTGGGTCCTCATTGCTATGCGCGGATCCTCTCTACTCTTCATTGCTGTGTGTGCACCTCTCACTGCGGTGGCCTCTCCCGCCATGGAGCATGGGCTCTAGGCATGTATGGGCTCAGTAGTCGCGGTTTGTGGGCTCCAGAGCGCAGGCCCAGCAGCCAGGGTGCACGGGCTCAGCCGCTCCGCAGCATGCAGGATCCTCCCAGACCAGGGATCGAACCCGCATCCCCCACACTGGCAGGCGGATCCTCAACCACTGCCCCACCTGGGAAGTCCCTATGTTGCTTTTCTACACACTAATGACTATGAACTATCAAATGAACTATCAGAAAGAGACAGCAGAAAAAATTCTATTTAAAATTGTTTATCAAAAGAATAAAATAACTAGGAATGAACTTAACCAAGGAGGTGAAAAACCTATACTCTGAAAACTATAAGACACTGATGGAGAAAACTGAAGATGATACAAACAAATGGAAATGTATGCCATGTTCATGGACTGGAAGAATTGTTAAAATGTCCATACTACTCAAAGCTATCTACAGACATTTTTCATAGAACTAGAACAGATAATCCTATGGATAATTATGGATAATCCATACGGAACCACAAAAGTTGCCAAAGCAACCTTGAGAAAAAAGAACAAATCTGGAGGTATCATACTCCCAGAGTTCAGACTATACTACAAAGCAACAGTAATCAAAACAGTATGGTCTGGCACAAAAACTGACACATAAAGCAATGAAACAGAATAGAGAGCCCAGAAATAAACCCATGCACTTATGATCAATTAATCTACCAGCAAGGGGGCAAGAACATACAATGGATAAAAGATAATCTCTTCAATAAGTGGTGCTGGGAAAACTGGAGAGCTACATATAAAAGAATGAGATTCGAATATTTCCTCAGACTATATACAAAAATAAACTCAAAATGGATTAAAGAGCTAATTGTAAGACCGGAAACCATAAAACTCCTAGATGAGAACACTCTTTGACATAAATCATAGCAATATTTTTTAGACCTGTCTCCTAAGGCCAAAGAAACAAAAGTAAAAGTAAACAAATGGAACCTAATTAAACGTAAAAGTTTTTGCACAGCAAAGGAAACCATTAGCAAAATGAAAAGACAGCCTACTGACTGGGAGAAAATAATTGCAAATCATATGACCAGCAAGCAGTTAATATCCAAAATATATAAACAGATCACCAACTCAATATTAAGAAACAAAAAAAAGAAACCACCAATCAAAGAATGGGCAGAAGGTGGTTTGTGACTGCCTAGAGGGGTGGGATAGGGAGGGTGGGAGGGAGGGAGATGCAAGAGGGAAGAGATATGGGAACATATGTATATGTATAACTGATTCACTTTGTTATAAAGCAGAAACTAACACACCATTGTAAAGCAATTATACTCCAATAAAGATGTTAAAAAAAAAAAGAAAAAGAACGGGCAGAAGAACTGAATAGACATTTTCCCAAAGGAGACATACAGATGGCCAACAGGCACATGAAAATATGCTCAACATTGGTAATCATCAAGAAAATGCAAATCAAATTCTCAATGAGATTTCACCTCACACGTGTCAGAATGGCTATCATCAAAAAGTCTACAAATAATAAATATTGGAGAGGATGTGGAGAAAAGGGAACACTTATCCACTGTTGATGGGAATGTAAATTAGTGCAGACACTATGGAAAACAATATAGAGGCTCCTCAAAAAATTAAAAATAGAACTACCATATGATCCAGCAATTCCACTCCTGGGAATATATCCAGAAAAAACAATAACACTAATTCAAAAATATACATGCACCCCAGTGTTCGTATCAGCACTATTTACAATAGCCAAGACATGGAAGCAACCTAAGTATCCAGTAACAGACAAATGGATAAAGAAGATGTAGTATATATATGCAGTGGAATATTACTCAGGTATAAAAAAAGAATGAAATTTTGCTATTTGGAGCAATGTGGATGGACCTAGAGAATATTATGCTTAGTGAAATCAGTCAGACAGAGAAAGAGAAAGACTTTATATTATCACTTATATGTGGAATCTAAAAAATAATACAAACGAATATATATATCAAAACAGAAACAGACTCACAGATATTGAAAACAAACTAGTGGTTACCAGAGGGGAAAGGGAAGGGGGGAGGGGAAAATTAGGGGTATGGGATTAAAAGATGCAAACTACTGTGTATAAAACAGATAAGCAACAAGGCTATATTGTATAACATAGGGAATTATAGCCATTATCTTTTAATAACTTTTAATGGCGTATAATCTATTAAAATACTGAATCATTATGCTGTACACCTGAAACTAATATTGATTGTAAATCAACTATATTTCAATACAAAAATAACTTTCATAATTCTAACATCTGTCTCATCTTGGAATTGGCATCTGTTGATTACCTTTCCCTGTAAATTGATCACATTTTCTTGATTGTTTGCATATCCTGAATATTATGTTGTAAGATTCTGGGACTTTTTAAAATCCTCTAGAGGATGTTGATTTTTTTTTTAAAAGCAGGCACTCAGCCCAGTTAGGTTCAGACCATACATTCTGTCTCTTCTGTGGGTACGGCTCTAAGGTCAGTTCAGTTTTCAAAGTCCTGGCTATGCTGCTATGTGCCGGTCCCATGCATGCATTGCTCAGACATCAGTGAAGAAATTGGGCAGAAGCTCATACTGTTGTTTAGTTCTCAAAGCCTTTGCTATATAGCTTTCAATCTGTGCCATGCATGTGTACCTTAAGGATGAGCCCAGGATTAGTGCCAGTTTATATACAAAATTATGGGATCACTTACCCAGCTCTCTCATCTCCAGAATTCTCTCTCCTGCTCAAAGCAGCTCCCTTTCCTGGTCTTCTACCCAAAAAGTGAAGCTTCTCTCGGAATTTGGGCTGCCCATGCTGCCACTGCAGTTCTGCTGGGTGTTCACTCTTGGTTCAAAGCTGGGGAAAAGAGTCAGAAATAAAACCAGAAAACTTAATGCTGTATGAGTTGCTTTGCCAAATTTGACTTCTGTTTCCAATCCAGTAATGCTTTCATTTAGTTTTCAGAGACCACAGGTGTGTTTTAGCTAGAGTTTTGAGTTGTAATTAGTGGGAAAGAGAGAGTGTACTGAGTTTACTCCACCTGCTCAACTCTTAAAGTCCTACTTTTTTTATTTTTAAGCATTTTTCTATATCATTAAAAATTTAATAACACTATTTTACAATTTCATTATCCTCTATTACACATATTTAAATTATCCATCAATTCTCTTTAAAGCTATTTTTTGTTTATTGCTAATATTTTGCTATTACAAATAACACTACAAATAATAAGTGCGCATCTAATTTTCTGATTATTTCTTTAGGATAATTTTTAGATATAGAATTACCAGTTCAAATTATAATAAGGCTCTTAAAGCATATCATCAAATTGCTTGTCAGAAAGGTGTTACTAAAACTAAAGCATTATCTGCAACTTTTGCCAGTTTATATAGAAAAATATTATAGTATCTTGTTTTAAATTTAGGACCACAATTGATTAGAAATGCTTATTTTTTATACTCATGTATATTTTTTCTTTTGTAAACTATTTTTTGTAGTTTAATGCATGTCCATTACTCATTTATTAGAATCATAGTTTTATAATAAATTTGTATGAATTATATATATAAATAAAGAAGAAATTACATGTCTACCTGCCCACTAGTATAAAAATAAAAACAACAGAACAAATCAGAAATTAATGAGATTTTTACTTACAGGGTTAAGTGACAAAGTAGGGAAAAGAGGGGAGTGAGAGTGGGGTAAAATATTTAGGGGGAATGACTTCTCTGATGATACATTTTTGTATAGTTCTGACCTGTAGAACTATGTGAATGTTTTACAAACTTATACACTTAAAAGAACATAGATGGAAAGTCAAAACAAAACAGAAACAACTGAATCCAACTATATTACAAATAACTAATATATCCACTTTGAAGAGAGGGGTGGGAAAATAGAATCAAATGAAGTATGTTTGGGAAACAATATTTTAATTGCATATCCAAAGAATAAAGACAAAAAGAAAAGTGTATACAAATATTTTGCTCTAATTAGCCGCCTACTTATTACAGAAGTATGGGTTAGCAGTTTACAAACTATGTTATATGTATTTGAGGACTGAGTAAATAAATATACTGTGGATAAAAAGCCCCATTTTCTCACAGTTGGAGAAAGGAGTTACAAATAAGGAAAGGTGGGAAGATAAAATGAACCCTGTCATGTTTATCAGTATGAATTCAAGTGTTTTTAAAATATTTTTAAATGTTTTAAAAATCCGCTTAAAAATATGTATAGGAATTCCCTGGCGGTCCAGTGGCTAGGACTCCATGGTTGCACTGCAGGGG
This sequence comes from Monodon monoceros, assembly GCF_005190385.1. Lineage (NCBI taxonomy): Eukaryota > Metazoa > Chordata > Mammalia > Artiodactyla > Monodontidae > Monodon > Monodon monoceros. The sequence goes on from NW_021703782.1 coordinate 68,730,241, forward strand.
GCATGGGTTCGATCCCTCGTGGGGAACTAAGATCCCACAAGTCACACAGCCAAAAATAAAAATAAATAATTAATTAAAATATGTATATACAGATATAGACACAATATACAGATACATATAGATATACATTAGTTGTATACACAAATTTTATTGTTCTGTCAGCTGAGAGGACCTAGAAGCAATGATACCCAATACCAATGAGCAGATCTTGCACTGAGCTCTTCATTTCTAAATACCATTCTCTAATAAAGGAATCAGGGCTTTTTGGAGAAATAATTGCAGGACTAGGGTAGAGAAATTACAAGAGAAACATCTGTGCCAAACATCTTGTGTGAGAAGCTAAGGAAGTGTTAAAAAGTGATGGGGTCTGTATTAGCTGTCTATTGCTGCATAATAAATTGCCACAAACTAAGCAGCCTAGAAAAACAGAACAAAATTTATCAATTTATTAACTCACTTCTAAATGTCAGAAGTCCAGCTTGACATGTAACGTTCTCTGTTGAGAGTATCATTAAGCTGAAATCAAGGTGTCAGCCAGGCTATGTTCCTTCTGAAGGTTCTGGGGAAGAATCCACTTCCAAGTTCATTCAGGATGTTGGCTGAGTTGATCCTTGAGGTTGTAGGACTGGGGTCCCATTTTCTTTCTGGGTTGCCACCAGGACTTAGGCCTTCAGCCTCTGGTGGTTGCTCTCAGGTTCTTGTCACATGGGCTCCCTCCATCTTCAAAGCCAGAGGAAAATTACTCTCATATTGAATCCCTCCTACACTTTGTATCTCTCTGACTTCCTCTCTCTCTAGCCTCTCCACCCATATTTAAAGGGCCTGTATGATTAGATCAGGCCCACCAACTCATCTCTCTATCTTAAGGTCAACTGGTTTGAGACCTTAATTATATTTGCAAAGGTATTCAAGTAGTACCTAAATTAGTGTTTGATCAAATAACTGGATGTTAACAACAGGGTCTGGGAATCTTGGGGCCCATCTCTGCCTATCACAGGGTCATATCATTAGAATACAAGATACAGCAATCAACAAATATAAGGTGTTATACTATTACTATTTAGGTCTGTGGACTCCAGATAATTCAACAGCTGAAATTCTTGAAAACTGATCTTCCTAGAGTGTTCTCCTCAATCAACTTCAGGTATTGAGACATCACTAATAGTTATCTATCTATCTATCCATCTACCTATCTGAAAGATAGTGAATACATGCATTTCAAGTACTGTAAAAGAAGAGAGATATGTATTTAGTGCCCACTATGGTTTCCCCACAGCCACCATATCATTTCACCCCCAACTCTGCTCCTCTGAGGGAAGTATTAGTGTCCCCATTTTCTGAGGAGGATACCAAGGCTCAAACTGTTTACTAAGTAACAGAGTTGCCACAGCTGGCACTGATTTCCATCCAGAGACCTTGTAAATGCAAAAGTGCACTGCCAATATTAACCAGTATTCACACAATAATAAAATACATTTAAAAAGGGGAAGGCACAAGAGCCAACTTGAAGGGACTCCCAATGGCTAAACCTAGGATTTGTGCAACAAAATGATAGTAACAGATTATAACTCATAGAATAAAATATATACTCATTAGTCTATACTGATATAAACAATTGAATATAGAAATGAGGATGAAAGGAAAGCTCTTCCCTTACAGTAGAATTCCAATAAATAAATATACTAGGGATGATGGAAATAGAAAATTACCATTTGACAGATACCAGAGAAATAAGTATTTCAGGCAAGAATCATCAAGATTGTAAAATTTGTGGGCAGAATGAGAAATTTATATAGTTTCGAAGTATCTTTCCAAAAGATAATTATTAATTACAAAGGAGAAAATTGTAAATTTACAAGAGACAAACCTGGCAGATACCCCCTTGACCAAGTAATCAGTTACAGTCACCAATAAAGAGACAAACTGACATCCCATGCCTCCTGGTATGATGCACTGAGGTTACATCACTTCTATGGAGTTCTTATTAAAAATGCATAATTATGGGAAGTAACAAACAGAAATTGAGTGCCATCTGATAAAATAACTAACCAGAATACTCGTCAAAAAATATCAAGATCATGAAAGGCAAAGAAATTCTGAGGAATTGTTTAAAGAGGACTAAGGAGGTACAACTAAATATATGACATGGATTGAATCTTGAGGCAGAAAAGGGACGTTAATAAGACAGAAAAGGGATGTTAATAAGACAGAAAAGGGATGTTAATAAGACAATGGTGAAATCTGAACCTTCCTTTTTTTTAGGTTTTTGACATATATTCTTTAGAGTTGTCTGAAGTCACTCTTTCCATGTCCTCATCAAAGTATAATAGTATTGATGCTAATTTCCTCATGTTCATAATCATACTGTGATAATGTAAGATATTACAATAGGGAATCTGGGTGAAGGGCATACAAGTTAAAAAAAAAGAAAAAGAAAAACCTACTTTTTAATTTCCATCTCAATTTATCCACAATGCAATTTTGCCAAGTTACCTGAGGCTTACTAAATTAACAACTTTTTTTTAAAGGACAAAATTATTTCAAATCTCTCTCTGTATATATACATATACATACACACACACACCCCCTGCATGTGTATATTATACATATTTAACATATGTGTAAATGTTTACATTGTACTTATATATACACCTACATAAAAATATTAAATCTTTTAACATATTAACAGCAAGTGTTTTCCCTGAATCTTTACCTTATTTTTTTGGTTTTTGTTTTATTTATTTATTTTTGCCTGCGTTGGGTCTTCGTTGCTGTGCGCGTGGGCTACTCTTCATTGCAGTGTGCAGGCTTCTCATTGCGGTGGCTTCTCCTGTTGCAGAGCTCAGGCTCTAGGCCGTGGGCTTCAGTAGCTGCGGCACACGGGCTCAGTAGTTATGACTCGCAGGCTCTAGAGTGCAGGCTTAGTAGTTATGGCACACAGGCTTAGTTGCTCCATGGCATGTGGGATCTTCCTGGACCAGGGATCAAACCCGTGTCCCCTGCACTGGCAGGCAGATTCTTAACCACTGTGCCACCAGGGAAGTCCTACCTTATGGTTTTGATGTTTTTTGACACACGCTTGAAAAAGTCATCCAAGCTACTCTTTGGATCTCCTTCACTCAGACACTGCAATGTGGTGTCCGATGAAACTTGTCAAAGTAACCACCTCCTATTGTTCATCTGGGGGACATGTCTTAGTCCTTACGCTACTATACAATAAATATAATAAAGTTAGCACATTTCCAATGTTTTACTACTGGATCTCTGTAACAAACCTTTTCTATATTCATCTTCAGGAAATGGTCTAAAATTGCTGGCATGACCCTCCCATCAACAAATAGGAAAACCCATTCATTTGTTCATGCAATATTTATTGACTGACTACTATGTGGCAGGCACTGTTCAGGCCACCAGGAAGAGCAGTGCACAAAAACAGACATCTTCCAAAAATAAAAAATGGACACCTTCCTACCCTCAGGTCAAAGAGAAAGGAGGAAGAAAGTTTATCCTTTCCACAGTACTTTAACTGCTTCTTCCCCCCGCCTGCCTGCTTTCTTTGCTATTTCTTCAATCCCAACTCTTAAACTTCTAGTAGCAATTTAAAGTGGAATGAAGTGCAACTATAGGAAGCACATTTATTCCAATTATGTTTTTTGTACCCATAAGATCATTATGAGAATTAAACAAGATGATGCAGGTACTCAGTATACTGCTTGACAATAAACATAGTCTGAGGTAGATACTATTTATTGTTTCTCATTTTACCAGTGAGGCATCTGGAGCTTAGAGATGAAAAATAACTTGCTTAATGTTACACAGGTAGAAAGTGGCAGGCCAAGACTCTGAACTGTCTGACTTCAAACCCTTAATTATACAGTTTGTCTTCTGTTCTAGAATATTCTTATTAATGTCAACCCATACTTAAATCCTACAGTACACACAAAACATTGGTGGTTCTCTCTCATTGGCATTTATCATCTTTCCTAAATTTTGGATCTAATGTCATTAACAACAACAAAAAATATACAAGCAGGATGAGTTAGTCAATTACAAAGCCAACATTCTGAATGCAATACAAAAGTTAACTTAATTACTAAGTTATTAGTAACTTAGTTACTAACTTAAACACAAATTGCTTACTTTAACAATGAAACTGTAATAATGACACGATAATTCAGTTGTAACAAAGCCATCAACAGAGCAAAATAAAAACAAAGCTAACTAAGGAGGCAGTGCTTCAGCTCAAGTTAGTTATCTCCTTTAAACAGGAAAAACAATCATTTGTCTAGTGGTTCTTGAACTGGCCTGCTCATTTGAGGAATGGGTGGAAGGAAGATTGGTGCTTAAAAAAATAGCTACACCACGGGCTTCCCTGGTGGCGCAGTGGTTGAGAGTCCGCCTGCCGATGCAGGGGACACGGGTTTGTGCCCGGGTCTGGGAAGATCCCACATGCCACGGAGCGGCTGGGCCTGTGAGCCGTGGCCGCTAAGCCTGCGCGTCCAGAGCCTGTGCTCCGAAACGGGAGAGGCCACAGCAGTGAGAGGCCCGCGTACCGCAAAAAAAAAAAAAAAAATAGCTACACCCAAAGCCCACCTCAGAACAATTATATGAGAATCTCTCAAGAGTGGGGCCCATTTGAAGTGTTGTCAGTGTTGACAAGTACAAGTCTAAAATAATAAGCAATAAAGAGCATTCCCTCAAAGCAATTCAAAACCAAGAAATTAAAAAAATAAAATAAATATGATAAATTTCTTTCCTCTTATCCTGGGAAAAGGGGGAAGCACCTACTCATTTCTCTTTGTTCTTTACCCATCTTTGATTGCCCAAAGTCAAGTTTAACAAACGTTAAATATTGGAAGTTATGCAAACATCCTACCCAAATTAAAATTTTCACTACTGTACATTTAGAAGTCTCTTTTAAAACAATACCAGGTTTCAGAAAGAATCCCCCACATTTTAAGTTTGCACAGATGTTTAAGTCAGCTATTTGTTCAACGAAGAAGAGTCGATGAAATGTATTAGAAAGCATTTTATTAATAAGTTATTATAAAACAATATTTATTTCATGTACCACAAATTAACTTTTTGGTGCAACAAGAGGAATATCTGAATGTTTCCCATCTATTTCTAAAACTGTCACAATTCCTTTTTATAAGATCTCTTCAAATTTAGAACCTAAACATAAATTTTTCTTAAGAATGCATACATAAAATACTTCTCCTATAACTGCACTATATCCTTGACAAATCCCTATTGGGAGGTATAGTAGTAACTGCAGGCATTTATCTTTAAAACAACTTTTCCTCATTTTTCAGGTTTGGGAATGATATTACATCAAGTACGGAAAATAACTCTTTTCCTTAAGAATACATAAATTCACTTAGAGATGTCTCCTCAAATTCAGAAAAACCCATTTCTTCAGCTCCTTCTGTCAGGACTCCATATCGATCTCAACAACTTCATTCTTGTCCTGAAGTGTTGTTTCTGTCAGGTTGTCTTCACTTACATCTTCAATGTCTGCCAGATCAATAGGTGGTAAAGGATTCCTCCAGTACTGGAAGGTGTTATACTGCCAAAATTCTTCATTGAGCTTTAGTGAAAAGAAGAGAGAGGTGAAAGTACATCAATGGTCTAGAAAAAATTAAGTTGTTTCACGAAACAAATTTTTTTCTGTTTTAAAAGCAAACTCACGTTAAGATTTTGCAGTCTTTAACTTTGCATCTTCAACAAATATATATTTTTAATTCTGCCTAATCAAAGTACTTCATGGACTCAGTCAACTCTGCATTTTCATATTCATGAATTGGTGAAAGTATTTCCTGTGAGTAGTTTAAATTTAAAAGAATTTCCTCCAAGAGCTTCTCTTCCCAGAATTTTCTTCCATTTTTCAACCAAAAAAATAATGCCTGAAGATAGTCTTAAAGTTTTTTACCTTTCAGTGAGGAAAACAATTTATTTAAAAAACACATGCACACATCTTAAAATTTACTTTTGGTCTTTTTCCTGATGCTTGGTATTTTAAGGGATTGACTTGATGTAGGCTAAAATATTTTGACAACCTTCTAAAAAGCATTAGAATAAAAACATGGTAAACTACAAGAAAATCTTAAACTGATCATTTTATTAAAGATACCATTTTGTACAAGACATGACTCAAGATACCAAAACTGATAAATCCAAGTGAATGCTGGCCCCTTCAAAATTCAACAGCTTACTGTAAAAGGCTATAAAATTGTTTCAAGTAACTATGAAGTGAAGTTGATATTCCAATGAAGTTCAAAACTGGCACAAAATTAAAATACTTTGTGCAAAGGAAGTGGCATTGCAATTATATATAGGCTTCCAAAGTGACCATTTTGAAGGTTAACACCTTTCCCAGATGGATATCTATATATCTATATTTAGTCTAATAAGTTGTGTTTGTACTTTAGGTTCATACTTGCTATAGCAGCACTAACCAACAGAAATATAATGAAAGCCACATATGTAATTTAAAATTTTCTAGTAACTTCAGTTAAAAAAAAAGTAAAAAAAACAGGCGAAATTAATCTTAAAATTTTACTTGACCTAATAAAGCCAAAATACTATCATTTCAACATGCAGTCAATATTTTTAAAAATTGAGATATTTTACATTCTTTTTGTCTAACTAAAAGTTTTCAAAATCTGCCAGGTATTTTACACTTCCAGCACTATTCAGACTAGGCCCATTTCAATGCTCAATAGCCACATGTGGCTAGTTAATTAAATGGGGAGCACAGGTCTTCTCAATAATAAGTTTATTCACTGCCTTAGACACTAAGGCTTAGAGAATTAAGAGTCTCTTTGGAATTCCTTAACACTGGGATAAAAATGTAATAACTCAAAGGATGCCAAGAAAAACTTCATTTTAATAAGTAAATAGGGTTAAAAACAAGGACCTATTTCTCTGCCTTTTGGGGAAAAAAAAAACTATTGTTCAAATGATCTACTTATAAGAACAAACCAGAAAAGATCCTTAATGAGGTCAGTATAACCTAGTAGCTAACAGCACAGACTTTGCCACCAGACAGACCTGTGCTTGCATGATAACTCCTCCACCCATTAACTCTGATCTTGACCTAGGTCTCTTTCATCATTGGTAAAAAGCAGAAAGGCTCTTGTGCAAATTACAGTTTAGCACTATAAATGCCCAATATAGCTAGTTATTATATCCCAAGAAGCCTACGAACCAATATCACTGTGAACCCAAATCACAACATTTCTGCTTCCTTTCTATTTAAAGTATTTAACAGTAAGGGTCAGTGCACTGACAGAGTACTCAATCTGCATAAAGTGACACTAACATGAGAAAATACATGAATATTTATTGAAGTAATACCTGGTTTTATTTTAGTTCTCCGGTTAAAAAAAAACACCTGAGGGGCTTCCCTGGTGGCACAGTGGTTGAGTCCGCCTGCCGATGCAGGGGACACGGGTTCATGCTCCGGTCTGGGAAGATCCCACGTGCCACGGAGCGGCTGGGCCCATGAGCCATGGCCGCTGAGCCTGTGCATCCGGAGCCTGTGCTCCACAACGAGGGAGGCCACAACAGTAAGAGGCCCGTGAACCGCAAAAAAAAACAAACAAACACCTGAAACAACTCAAATATTCTGAGGTTCTAGGACAGAAAAACAGGTATCACGATTCTGCCTAGATTGCATCTTCAATATAGAAAGGACATATTTGAGGAAATTCTTCCCAAATGAGATCCCAAGGGTACGGGTAGGGACTTAAGCTCTATTCTGAGCAAAACAGGAACCAGGAAGACATTTGCTTCATGAAGTGAAAAAGCTTTTTAACTTTTACATGTTTTTGCTATATCCTATTTTCCCTTGGCTGTAAGACCCTTAAAATAAAAACCATGCATTTTTGGTGGCAGGAAAGAAAGAGGAAAGCTGGAGAAAATTAAGTTTGCACAAAGAAGCAGCTCAAGGAACAGAACAAAAGAAAGGAACATGAGGGTTCCTGGGCTTTTGCCAAAAGAGAACAGGAGACTAGTCTTGATGAAGAAGGAACCCCTAGAGGCAAGCTTGTTCCCTGTCACAGGCTTGTAGTGACTACAAGAAGCAGAGAGCTGTCAGATGTGGTCACTGCTGTGGAAGACACAGGTGTGTCTAGGAGATTCTAAGCAAATGTCTGTGTCAGTTTACCAAAAAATTCCTTTGCTTACCTGCCATTTCCATGTCCCTCTTATCAATTTGTGGCATACTGCAGTCAGTATATTCTGGTAGCAAAGACAAGCCTAAGTATGGGTCCGGTACCAAAAATGGCCAAGTTTTCAAACTACACAGTACTTATCTCCATACCAAATAGGTCTGGATGGCTGTCACTCTGGATTTTTGTTTTTTCAGGTTTTGCACACTGGTGTGACATGATTTAATTGGAAACTCTAATTCTTTATTCTACTTTCAAAACATAAGTGCTATCTAAAAGCAGTCTGAAGAAAAAAAAAATCTAAATAAGGATCATGTTTTCTAAATTCCAAGAAAACTGGGGGTAGAAACATTTACAATTTATAGTTTCATCCAGAAATGCTCATCATAATAATTATATCTAAAGGGTAATTTCTCATGACCACAGAAAAAGATCTTTCCCAACTACTGTATTTTATTGGCAAGGTGTCTGATAAATTCTGCATAAGATACTTGAGACAATGAAAAATGTGGGGTGGATGCTATGATGGAGTAATTGAAGAGAATTTGGTGAAGTCTGGGCTCTACATTTGGCTCTTCCACCCCCAAAGCTCCTGGTTCAACCCAGAACTGCCAAATCGCAGCTTGCATTCCAAAGATTAGACCAACGCTGCCCAATAAATACAAAATGCCAGCCACAAACATAATTTGAAATTTTCTGATGGCCATATTAAAAAAGTAAAAGAAATAACTGAAATGAATTTTAATATAATTTATTCAATCCAATATCTCCAGATTATTTCAACGTGTATTCAATATACAATTTTTTGAGACCTTCGAAATCTAGTGTGTATTTTACTTTGAGCGCATCTCAATTTGGACTAGTCTCATTTTAGGTGTTGTGTCACATAGCTAGTGGCTGCCACACTGAATAGCACAGATCTAGACAGATCTTATGTGCAGAGATAGGGCAGGCTCATTTCCCAAGGAAGAGGAACTCTCCAAAGATCCTCATACAGACGGCTGATCTTAAGAACCAAGTTAGTTCTCAACAACGATCCTTTTTCATAGGATCCGATTTAAGACTGCCTTTTCCCAATATACGGAGGCCCTTCCTCTCAACCAAAAGAGCTGTAGCATGCCTAAAGGATATCCAACTGGTGGCTACCACATTCGTCACCCTCTTTAGAAAGAAATCGATCACGAATTCCAGAAAAAAAATCATCGTTAAACCAAGGAAGACGCAATACATCTTTCTCTGACGTTTGTCGTTGAGCTTAACTTATTGCGGTTCACGGTCAACATCTTCCCAAAGTTCTACAGTCTGTCATGACCCACGCCCCTGCTTCCCTCTTAGACAGCACAGATGCTGAAGGTGCAAGGCCACGCCTACTACCTCACCTAATGGTCTGTCTCCCCAGACTTTAGCTTAGTGCTCTCAGCTCCTCGGACTCTCCCAAAACGCTGCCAAAGGTGGGCTCTGGGGCTCCTGGTGTGCTGCCTGGGGTGGGGGGGTCGGTGTTCATTCTTGCGGCGAGGATCCCGGCTTTTCATCTTTTGGGGCGTCGTGACGAACACGAGCCTAAAGGGGAACGATCGGTTCCTTCCCGGGACGCGCAGTGCCCGGGAAAGTATGACCCTTTTTCCCCTCACCCCGGGCCCCGCCCCCCGCCCCCCGTCCCCCGCCGGAGCGCCCAGCCCACCGCCAACCCCTACCTGGTGCGGTGCGGCCCCCCAGTCTCCCCGCAGGGACTCTGCGCGCTCCGCCCCGTCGTCGCCACCGCCTCTCGGGGTCCGAACGCCCTGGGGCTCCTCCCCCGGCCCGCGGGGCCGCACGGGCGGCTGCAGCAGCGGCGGCTCGCCAGTCTCCAGGCCGCGGCCCTCACGCTCCGCGCCGTCCGGAGCGCCAGTGTCCCCGCCGTCGCGGCGCTTGCTGGGCGAAACCAAAGGCTCAGTCATACCCCCTGCGTCGATTTTACGCTTTCGGGGCAGCTCCGGGACGCCGAGGGGCTGCTCGGGATGCGAGGCCCCCGGCGGCGGGATCCAGAGCGGTGGCCGCGGCGGCTCCTCAGGAAAGTCGCAGAGCAGGAGCCGCTTCCAAGGCACGTGGAACGTCAGGGGCTCGGCCGCACGCCGCTTGGCCATGGGCCCCGAAGGCTCGGGCGGAGCCCGCCAGGCGCGGGAGGCCGAGCGCCGATAGCTGTGGGGGCGGAGGGCGAGGGCGGAGGGCGGAGCGCGCAGCGCGCTAGGAAGGGTGAGGACCGAGTCCGGGCGAGGCTGCGGCTGGAAGGTGCAGAGGGCGGAGGGGGCGGGGCGGCCTGTCTGGCCCAGCCCGTGCACGCTGCCCTCGCGACCGCCGAGGTGCGGCCGGACGCTGAGGAGCAACCACGAAGCGGCTGAGATTCGAACCTGCGCACAAATGTGCGCGCGCGCGCACTCGCACCGGCGAGGCGGAGCCTTTGGTTGGTGGAGGCTCGCGGGGCGAACTCCCGAGCGCCCCTGCGGCCGGAAGTGCGCGCCCCGGGGCGAGGCGGGAAGGCCGCGGCGGGTTTATTAAAGGCAGAGTGGGGGTGTCCTCGGAGGGCGTGATTTTTCCTCAGGGGCGGGGATAGGGGTGTGCAAATCCCGAGCTTAAAGTGTATATGTTAATATTCCCTTCCTTGAGTCAGTGGCCGTCGGGGCGTCCCCAGGAATTTAAAACAGAGAATTATACAAATTTAATAAATTAGTGTTAACAGGCTTTAGCGCTACGTTAAATGATTACGCAAGACAGACTGCTTGAACGGGGGTCGGGGCTGAGGGAAATAGATAAAGCCAACATGCAAAAACAAAACAAGAGAAAACAAACCAACGAGCGTGTTTTGCAGTGGCTGTTGTGGAAGGTGAAGTAGGCACCACATTCCTTGATCTTTTGAATAAAAATTCACTGATGAAGTTGCAGAGAAGATGCGTCGCTCATCTAAGGGCTAATCCTGGAGCACAGACCTCTTCCGACTGAAACCTAAAATTGTTTGGCTCTTAAATTACGTGGGAAGTGCACAGAATTCCCTGCTTGCTCTGCGCGGTGATCAAAAGTGAGATTCCAAGACCTTTGTTATTTCAAACTTGTGTGTGTTGTCAAAGAAAATGAGGAGACGATAACAACATATAAGGTATTTACCTTATATTTTAATAGTTAATAAAGACAATAACCAAGAAGAAAGTAAGGAAGAAAATTATATATGTGCTTTGAAGGGAGAAACTACTATGATCTTCTAGAGGAAAATAGTGCAAGGAAGATAACTGTCCTCTAAATGGTTGGTACTACCTATATATTAATTACCCTACGCCCCATACCTCAAGTCTGTTGTGAGAAGATAGGGCAACCAGTTGTTTATTAATAAGCACAAATATAATAAGTAGGGTAATAAACAGTAGCTTTTCTGTCTGATCTTTCCATTTCCTCTTGTTTTCCTCTCATCCCCGCGTCCCCCTCCCCTCTGGCAACCACCCGTTTGTTCTGTGTATCTATGACTACTTCTCTTAAGTTTGCTCACTTGTTTTTTAGATTCCACATATAAGTAAAATGACACAATATTTGTCTTTCTCTGACTTACTTCACTTTGCATAATATCCTCTAGGTCCATCCATATTGTTGCAGATGGCAAGATTTCATTCTTTTTCATAGCTGAGTAATTTTCCATTTATTTTATTGATATTTATATTATATATATATATATATATATATGGATGGATATATCACAATTTGTTTATCCATTCACTGATGATGGACATGTAGGTTGCTTTCAGTTTGGGGCTATTACAGATAAAGCTGCTGAGAACATTTGTATGGACATAGGCTTTTTTTCTCTTGGGTGAATAAATACCTAGGAGTGGAAAGGCTGGATCACATAGTAAGTGTGTATTTAACTTATTAGCAAACTGCCAAACTGGTTTCCAAAGTGGTTATACCATTCTACATTGCCACGAGCAGTGTATGAGAGTTCTAGCTCCTACACATTCTCTCCCAACAGTTGGCTTAGTCAGACTTTAATGTTAGTCTTTCTAAATAAGTATCTCATGTATCCCATTGTAGTTTATCCCTTTGCATTCCCCTAATGACTAATGATGTTGAGCATCTTCTAAGTGCTTACTTGCTATCTGTATATCGTCTTCACATTTTGACCAATTTTATTTTTGCCCTATTTTATTTTATTTTTGCCCAATTTTAAAATTGGTTCATTTGCTTTCTTATTTTTCTTATTTCCTATTTTTATGCATGTAATCATATTTCATTCATTTGTATTAAGTATAGCATTCCATCATATGAATCCACGTCATTGTTGATAAACGTTTCAGTTTTTTCAGATTTTTGCAGTTACAAATAGTGTGCTATGAGCATGCTTGTTCATAATTTCTAAGGCACATGTGCAAGAATGTCTCTACAGAGTGGAATTACTGAGTTGTAGAATATGTTTAACTTCACCTGGACTAGGTAGTGCCAAAGCTTCCCAAAGTGCTTTTTACCAGTTTATCATTCTAGTAGAGGACAAGAGATGCCTTTTTGTCACATCCTCACCAGTAAACTGAGTATGGTCTTACCGGAGCAGTGTGATATGGTATCTCATTGTGGCCTCAGTTTGTACTTCCCCAGTGAAATTGGACATCTTTTTATATCGTTTATGGACCATTCCTGGAGCAATAATCCTGGCTCTTTACTCTGCATGGTGTCTTGCTGAACAAGTTCTAAACTTAAATGTGGTTTAAATTATGTCTTTTCTTTGTCTAGTTTTTGCTTCTTTTTTGTCTTGTTTAAGGCATTGGCCCTTTCACCACCACCTCTGCCTCAAGAGCACCCTGCCTAATCCCAGTCTCTGCTTGGCCCAACTTGGATCTCTAGCTTTTTGTAAAAGGATTGTTAAATTCTTTGCCCTTTAAAAAAATTGGTTTAGTTGGTTTTTTTTCTGATTTGGAAGAGCTTTTATATTCTAGAAAGGAATGTTCTTATGGGTAGTAGGTGTTGTAAATATTATAAATATTTCCTCCCAGTTTGTGTCTTGTATTTTTACTCTCTGTGATACCTTAATTTTAATGTAGTCAAGTTTATCAATATTTTCTTTTCTGGTTTACACATATTACATCTTGTTTAAGAAGTCCTTTCCTGTCCCAGTTCTATACATTTTATGGTTTTATATTTTTGCTTCCACATTTAAATCTTTCATCCATGTGGAATTGATTTGTGTGTTTTTATGGTGTGAAAAAAGATTCAAGTTCATTCTCCTTCCCTGTATGGAATAACTAGTTTTCTTAACACCATATATTGAATAGTTGTCCTTTTTTCACTGTTATGCAGTACCTGCTTTGTCACAAGTCAAGTTTTCATAAATACACACAACTTTGGGGGAGCTCTCTATTCAGTTAGATTGGTCTATTTGCTATCCTGGGCCAATTCAACAGTGTCTTAATTACCATAGCTTTGTAATAAATCCTTGATATGTTTAGAGCAATCCTCCACATCTTGTTCTTCAGGAATATCTTGACTCTAATAGGCCCTTTGCTCTTCCATGTACAGTCATCTTGTAGCATTACATTACCCTTTGGAATCATAATTGCATTGAAACTATAGATCAATTTGGAGAGAACTGTCATCTTTACAATATGGAGCCCATTTCCTTTTCAACGATATTTTATAGCCTCAAATTATTTAGGTCTTTTAAAAAGTTTTATAATTCTCACTGCAAGGAGCGTATGTATCTTTTGTTAGGTTTATTCCTATGCACTTTATAGTTTTTGTAAATAGTTTTTCCCCCCACACCATACCTTTTTTTTTCTCCAACATTTTGAGTTATTACTCAGGAGTTGTTACTCCCGCACTGTCTTTAAAAAATTAGTTTACTCCAAGTTTTATATAGTACCAGATTCATTGCTTCAAGGAATTTATCCATTTCATTCCAGCTGTCAAATTTGTTGGCGTAATATTTTCTATTTTGTTTCCTTGATTTCTACTTAATTGGGGTTTACTTTGTTCTTCGTTCTCTAGGTTCTTTTGATTTAACCTCTAGCGTCATTGATTTTAGCCTTTCTTCTTTTCTAATATCAACATTTAAAGCTATAAATTTCTCTGTAGCACTTCTTTATCTGCAGCTGCCCAAATTTTGCTGTTATATTTTCATTATCTTTCAGTTTGAAATACTTTCTAATTTCCCTGATTTCTTTTTTGACCTATGGATTATTTCAATGTGTTAATTTTTCAAATATCTGAGATTTCCCTAAATATCTTTTTCTTATTGATTTCTAGTTTAATTTCATTCCTTTAATTCATACTCTGTGTAATTTTAATCCTTTTAAATTTATTGAGATTTTATGACCCAGTATATGAATTATCATGGTGCATGTACCACATGCTCCTGAAAAGAATATATATTCTGCATGTATTGGGCACAGTGCTGTCACGTAAGTAAATGTTACAGGTAAAGGTGATTGATAATGTTTTTTAGATCTTATATGTCTTTACTGATTTTTTTTTTGTCTAATAGTTCTATTAATTGCCAAGAAAGGAGTGTTAAAAATCTCCATCTATGATGGTGATTTTTTTGTTTCTCCCTTAAGTTCCATCAATTTTTGTCTATGTATTTTGAAGCTCTGTTATTAGGTACACACATATTATGATTGTCATGTCTCTGATGTACATCCATCTTTCTCTCTGATAATGCTCTTTGTTTTGAAGTTGTCTTAATTTGAGATTAGTATAGTTGTTCCAGCCCTCCTATGCTTACCATTTGCATAGTATATCTTTTTTTTCCATCCATTTACTTTCAGCTTGTCTGTATCTTTACATTTAACGTATCTCTTGCAGACAACTTACATAGCTGGATCTTGCTTTTCTGGCATTCTGACAATTTCTGAATTTTAATTGGAATGTTTAGTCGTTTAACATTTGATATAAATTATTGATATGGCTATATTTAGGTCTGCTGTTGTACTATTTTGTTTGTTCCCTTTCTTTTCTGGCTCTGTACCTCCTTTCCTGACTTCTTTTTTTAAAAAATATTTATATATTTATTTGGCAGCACCAGATCTTAGTTGTAGCACGCAGGATCTTTAGTTGCAGCATGTGGGCTCTCTTAGTTGCAGCATGTGGGATCTATTTCTCTTACCAGGGATTGAACTCAGGCCCCCAGCATTGGGAACACAGAGTCTTAACCACTGGACCACCAGAGAAGTCCCTTTCCTTACTTCTTTTGGATTAACTGAACATTGTTTTGAATTTCATTTTAATTCTTAACATTTAACTACATCTCTTTGCATTAATTTTTAGAGATTGCACTAAGGATTGCAGTATACATCTGTAACTTTTTAGTCTATATGAAGTTAACACAGTACCACTTCATGTAAAGCAGAAATCTTGAAACCCTTCTTTCTCACCCCTGCCCTGTCCCAGAAGCACTTTTATACTGACCCAGTAGGATATTCTACCTATCCTATAATTTCGTTAGAAGCACTCTGAATTCCTTCCCCAATACTTCTTGTGGAAAATAACCCAGAACTCATCATTAGTAACAACAAAGCAACAAAGAAGTTTTCTTAATATCTTCTTGGTAAAGAAGACTCTCATGAGTTTATTCTGCTTATCTTTAAACTTGCCTGTTTCAGACTGATTGAATGAAGCCTCAGAGCAGTTTAGGGTAGGGAAGTGGTTTAAAATTTCTTAGCAACTACATATTTGCCAGACCTTTTACATATCTCATTTAATCCTAAAAACTGCAGCAGATGCTATTACCAATTTAACAGATAAACCTCATCCCTGAGCATCAGATCCCTGTCAACTTTTCAATGTGTCCAGACTTGACCACTGTATTTAAAATTGCAACTCACTCAGCACTACCCATGTTAAGAGTCCCCTTGCCTTTTTTTCCCCCACAGCACTTTACACCTTCCAATATATTATATAATTCACTTATTTGTTATTCTTATTATCTCCCTCTCTAGAAAGTAAGCTCCTTGAGGGTAGGGTTCTTTGTGTTTTTTTCACTGATATATTCAAGCACTTAGAACAGCGCCTGGCACGTATTAGTAGCTCTTTACATATTGTTGAATGAATGACTATTCCTCATTTTACCTGGGTGTTTCACAGGCGTCTCATACTCCATCCTCCAGTATTCCCTATGAGCCATCATTCATCCAACCAGGTACTCAAATCAGAAATACTCCTGTGCCCCTTCACAATCTTATGTTCACTCATTAATTTATTCTTTGAACAAATATTTTGAGCATCTGCTATGACTGGGCAAAATTCTAGACACTAGAGTTTCAACAATAAACAAAGCTAAAATCCCTATCCCTTGACTCTGCCACCGAAGCTTTGTATTGGGGGAATTAGACAATAAACAAGTACATCTGTCAAATGCTGAGGAAAAAAATAAAGCAGGGTAAGAAGGATAGGGAGGGTTTATATAAGGTGAGCAAGAAGGATCTCTCTGATAAGGAGACTTAAGCAGAGACCTGAGGAAAATGAAGGGACAAGTTGTATATATATATGGGGAGTGACTGTAGGCAGAGGCAATGGCAAATACAAACATCCTAGAGCAAGAGCATACCTGGCATGAGCTTGGGACAGCAAAAAAGCCAGTGTGGCCTTTTTTCTCTCAGTGTTTTGTTTTGCATAGTTGCTATATCTGCTGTGAATCCTATACATTTTTTCATCCCAGACAATGTACCTTTCAACTCTAGAAGCTCAATGTGGGTTTTATATATGTCTCTACATAACTTTTTGAACATATGGAATAGTTATGCTAGTTTATTATTTTTTTAAAAAAATATTTATTTGGCTGCACCAGGTCTTAGTTGTGGCATGTGGGGTCTTTTAGTTGTGGCATGGGAGATCTCTAGTTATGGCCTGTGGGATCTAGTTCCCTGACCAGGGATAGAACCTGGGCCCCTTACATGGGTGCACGGAGTGTTAGCCCACTGGACGACCAGGGAAGTCCCCAGTTATGCTATTTTAATGTTCTCTGCTAATTGTTGGTTCTGGGTTGGTTTCAGTTGATTGATTTTTCTCCTCTTTATGGGTGGTGTTTTCTTCTTTCTCTGCACACATGGTAATTTTTGATTGGATACCAGATATTGAGTTTTATTTTGTTGGGTGCTTTTTTTCCCTCTGGCTTGGGTATGTAGTTATCTCACACACATGCACTGATCAGTACTCTACAGATTACTCCAGGGGCACTGTCCTCAGATCTCCAATGTTCTCTCTGTGTGCAACTCTTTCCTCTCAGGAACTCTGTCCTACACAAGGTAACAACAGCTCACTGCCGGTGGAATCTGAAGCCTGTGATGCTGTGCGATAACAAA
Organism: Monodon monoceros; assembly: GCF_005190385.1. NCBI lineage: Eukaryota > Metazoa > Chordata > Mammalia > Artiodactyla > Monodontidae > Monodon > Monodon monoceros. Next base: position 68,747,723 of record NW_021703782.1, read on the forward strand.
AACAAGACGGAAACCCAACTCAAGTTCTTCTAAGATTGACTCAACCTCCCATGCCTGCCTGAGAGGCATAAATTTACACCAAGGCATAAATACTCTTTACCTCAGGTTCTGTTTTTTTCTACACAGTAAGTGGAATTCAATATTATGAGACTCAGGAAAAAAAAAAGCCCTAGTCAGCAGATGAAGCAATTAATGGAACTAGACTCAGAGTTGACCCAGATATTGGGATTATCAGTTAGGGACTAAAATATCTATAATATATTAAAGGATACAGAAAAAAAGGTGGACAACATGCACTGATACACAGGGAATTTCAGCAGAGATGAAAACTACAAAAAAGAGATAAATGGAAATGCTAGAAATAAAAAACATAATGTCAGAGATAAAATTTCTTTCAACAGTTTCATTAGTAGAATGGACAAAGATGAGGAAAGCCTCAAGGAACTTGAAGATAGGTAAAAAGAAACTATTCAGTTTGAAACACACGGAAAATTTTTTTTTTAAAAAGTGTAAAAAACAAAACAAAAACTAAGAAACCACCAAAAACAGAGCATCCAGGAGTTGTGGGACAATGACAAGACAATCTGATGTACATGTAATAGAAGCCCCAGAAGCAGGAAGCAAGAGACAGCAGGGCAGAAGAAATATTTGAAGAGATAACGGCAAAGAACATTACAGAAATAGTAACAAAATATCAAACCACAGATCCAACAAATGGGGTCCAATGGGCTGCTGCTGGTCAGCCTCAGTGCCAGCTACGTAAAACCAAAAGCAGATGTGGTCAGTCTTCAGAGGCCAGAACTCAGAACAGTCCTCACGACTCTGGCCAATCCTCCGCTTAATGAACCTCACTACGTTTTTACTAACTTTTGGGTCTGGTCTGCCAGGTGAGAGCCTACAGACTGGCAGATTAAAGACACCTCTCTTTGTCCCTTAAACTTACGCAAATTGCTCAGCCTCCCTCGTAGTTAAAAGAATAAATATTAAAATTAGATACTTATATTGACAAAATATGGAAAGCTTAGCAATATCTAGTACTGGCCAGGAATGGATGCAAAGTTATTCTCAAATGCTGGATGGAATGGAAATTGGTTCTTCTTGAAAGGCAACTTGACTGAAAGTGCACACACACACCCAATGATCCCACTTCTAAACAGCTACTGAAGAGAAATAAACATATATATGAGACATGTACTACTAGCATGTTTGTGAAAATGAGGGTAACCCTCCATTAAATTTTACCTGGGCCCTCTGTCCCATTACCTACCATTATATTTCTTTACACTTCCCACCAAGCTTTTGGAATCTATACTTATACCTGTCATCTTTGATTTTTTTCCCTAAGATTGCACTGAAACTTTTTTCAAAGGGTCACCATAAATATTAAAAGTAATGTCCTGTTACCAATCTTCATCTTTTTCTATCACTATACAACAGTCAACAGAGATTGAAATCACATTTACTTGCCCACCATATGCTTTCACATATTCACATACAGGCATACCTCAGAGACGTTGCAGACTTGGTTCCAGACCATTGCAATAAAGCTAAGATCGCAATAAAGTGAGTCACACAAATATTCTGGTTTCCCAGGACATCTGCAAGTTATGTTTCTACTGTCGTTTATTAAGTGTGCAGTAGCATTGTGTTTTTAAAAAATGTACATACCTTAATTTAAAAATGCCGTCATCATCTGAACCTTCAGCAAGTCATAATCTCTTTGCAATGGTAACATCAAAGATCACTGTTCACAGATGACCACAACAAATACAATAATGGAAAAGTTTGAAATATTGCAAGGATTACCAAAATGTGACACAGAGACACGAAATGAGCGAATACTGTTGGAAAAATGGTGCCGACAGACCTGCTCAACACAAGGGTTATCACAAACCTTCGATCTGTAAAAAATGCACTATTTGCAAAGCACAATAAAATGAGGTATGCCTGTATAATATTTCACAGATAGCACATACGACCTCATAAAAACCCACTGAAATAGATGGTATCAATCCTTTCTATAAATGAGGAAACAAACTCGGAGCACCTTGCCCAAGATCACAAATAATAATTCAGGAAAAGTATCTAAGTGCAAGTTAAGTGCTCATCCTACTAATGGCTGGTCCTGGAATTTTCTTCTACTGGTTCCTTTACAATTCTTGGTTGATTATTTAACAAAACCAAAGACCAAGATTAATTAGTATAAGGCGCAGCATACTCAGAAACCAAGTAATCATATTAGAAGCATATAAAAATAGGCTAATCCAAGGGTTCAAAAGTATTATGTGTTCAATTAAAATTCCCATGTCTATGGTTATGAGTAATTTGGATGGAAACAACCAAGCAAATATTGTTTCATAGCAATTGGCAGACTTTAATATTCAAGAAAAATTAAGTCCATCATACACATTAAAAATATAGGAAATTTCATGCAGACATGAAGCTTCCGATTAAGCCTTTGTGGCAACTTTTAGAATGAGAGTTACCTATAAATACAGTATATTTTACAGTTCCCAAACTTCGTAATTTTATACTGTGATTTATACAGCTTCTCTTTATATTTTACATATCCCATCTTGCTCACTTGATTAATATACCCTAGCCTGCATTGCTTCAGATTATGTAAATTTAATAAAAAACAACAACAAAAGCAAGCACAGTGACCTATCTCCTCCCACTTGATGAAAATGAATGAAAACATTTGTGTATAGAGTTATTTAAGAAAAATGTTTTAAACTTTAAGGCTTACACACTTTAGTAGCTATTTATACACATAAGAAATACAAAATTAAATCCTCCAGTGACACCTCTATTATTGATTGATACCACAATTTTCAAGTTTAGAATATATTAACTACAAAAGCTATAAGAAAAAGAGTGATGCAAATTTGTGAAGTACGTTTAAAAAACAGTATTCATAATATGAGGGAGAAATTAGAAACAAATGAAATGATTTCAGAATTAACTAAAATATAAGCTATAATTTAGAAATATAAGTAACATTATTAAAGAATAAAACCTGATAGCAAAAATTTTAAGTAATAATGCCAACCCATTGGTGTCAACCTGTTTTTCCCTCTGAGAAAACCAAGATCGTTTGTTTTGATACAAGTTGTAAAAAAGTGAATATTAATCAGTGAATAAAAAGCATTTCTAAATTACAAACAGCATGATTCCTTTCCTTTCAATGGCTTTTTAAAAATACTTATGCTCCTTTTAAGTTTCTTTCTTTAAAAGAAAAGAATAAATTTGGGGGCTTTTTCCCCTTGCAATTAATTTCAAGTTCATCCATGTGGTAGGTAAGAAGAATTCCCACTAAGTGAATATCTGCCAAGTACTGAGGAACACAAAAAAGAGAAACAGTTTTTCAGAAATACTCAACAGGTTACATACACGTGTCCATAACTTGACAAATCAAATTAACTTCACGGAATCCTTCACTGCATCATGGGCATAAAGGCCACAGGAGCTCCTGTAGTGTATGCAGAAAAGGTCCCACTGGTAAGATGCCAAATCGCGTAGTGACTCCCCCGCACCTAACTGACAGTAAAGGTCTAAAGATTTCTAAGTAAGTTTTCCTATGAAAACATGACATTTATGCTACCAGCACATTATTGAGATTAAGTCTATCTAATCCAAATTGCGACAGAGGTCACTTAATATCATCACAATCATCTGTGAAAATATTCCATATAACTTCCTTTTCTCCAAGAAAAGGTTAAATTAGTCATCTCTACTTATCAAGCTACTGGAAAACAGGATAATAAACATTAAAAAAATACAAAGGAAAACTCCCTCCAATAAAGATCCGCTAGAGGTAGAAGTTTAAAGCAGCATATATACTGTTTTAGCTACAGCTATCAGGGAACAAAATTGGTATTAATCTGAAATTATATTAATGGCTGCTTCTTACAATATTAAAGACACAGACCATGGCAGTAATTTATCCCTAAATTTCATAATCAAAATTTCTCCACATTAATACTATCATGACAGTTTTTACTAGTATATAATTGTTTTAACGGAAAAAAAAGTGCTTGCTTTTGTAATTCATGTAACCCAAAGAAAAGACATTATTGTAAACATCTCACTGACAAACTCTGTATTCATTTATAGTTTGAAATCATACATTTCAAATGGGCAGATTTTATTCTTATGTCCCCAGTTTCCGAGCAGTACCTTTAATAAAGGCTTTTGTGCCTCACTTAGAATGTTGAGATCTCATACATTTCAGAGTGATCCATGATGAGTATGCTTTCAAAAAGCGTTCAATTTAGTGTGTCCAAAATACTTAATTTCTCAGTTATTTAAAATGCATTTTACTGGCCTGTGATCCTATGAATTCAGCACTTCATAAAAATGAAATGTTTGATGCTAACTATAAAGTCAGCTGAGCTAGAAAATAAAATCAAATAACCTGAATGATAAAAGAATAGATGCACATTTTATCTACAGATTCCTTAGGTCCAAAGTAAACAAAATTCCCAATTCCAGATGTTGAAAGTGACAGAGGATCCTTAGACTTTTTAAAAAATAACATGTGCAATGCATACAAAAGAACAAAAAAGGAGATTATTATGGACTTCAATACTATTAGTCATTCATATGGCAGACTTGCAATGGACAGCTTCATGAAGACACTGGAGACAAAGTCTTTTCTACTGAAAGATAATTCTGGGCTTCAAGGAAAATGTATATTTGAAGACACTGGAGATAAAGTTTTTTCTACTGAAAGATAATTCTGGGCTTCAAGGAAGATGTATACTTGAAGACATTTCCTCCATTTTTACTTGTGTAGTACAAATATGCATGGCATAGTATGTTTCTGAAAAAGCAATAGACATATTAAGAAAATAGACGCTATTTCTTAATTTTGTTAGGAATAAGAAGGCACCACTGACTTGAGGTTGTGTCCTGTCATTGTGATAGTTGACTTTGAGTTGTTTATTTCAGCATCTGCTATTATTAAACTTTTTTTCTTGTGATACCACTTGAGACCGTTATTGTGGTTTACGGACCACAAACAAGACACATTCATAGTAGTACTTCATCATGGAGAGATCATTCACAGTATATGTTGACAAGACAGATTCTTTTTCCACCTGAAATGCAAACAATAATCATAATGATGATGATGATGACAACCATGGTGCTATTTTAAACATATTCTGTATATTAATTCATTTATTACACACAAGTACCCCCTAAGATTGGCACTATTAGTAATCCCACTTTACCAACAACAGTTTTGCTCAAGGTCACACCACTAATAAGTGGTGGAACTGGAATTCACACTCAAGAAGTCTAATTCCAGAGCTTGAACTCTAAACTACTATAATATGTTGCTTCTCTTTATCTTTAAGAACAAACCTGTTATTTACTTTTTAAATGAATCAAATGCTTCTAAATAAACATACAACTAAAACACAATAGTCAAAGTATCATGAAACCTTATAATCACATGATAAGGAAAGACTGAACAGTACAAAAGTACATACAGTTAACAATATCCCTCTTACACCTGCCCTCCCACCCTGTCTACCTGGTACTTTTCAGTCTACAAAGGCCAATATTATAATGGTCAGCTACCACTTATTGAAAGGTGATTACACCAGAGATTACAGTTTTCCATTTACATACATATTATCTCAAATCCTTATAGTTCTAAAAGCTAAGTATTATTATTTTCACTTTATGGGTGAGAAAACAAAGAGGTTAAGAGGTAAAGCCAGTAACTACCATAACATCACCATTCCTGTTTAAGTGCTTTGGAAGTTAAATTTTGGCAATACTTCATTCCATCCTTACCTCTACCTGGAATCCATACTGCAGGACAACGTTTTTTATATCCTCATAGCTCAATTCTATGGAAAGTTCATTTGCCAAATTTTCAAAGTGGTATAGCAGAGGACCTATGGTTTAAAGATACTATGAATGAACTACTTAAATATAAACATGCACTAGTAGCCGTTTAAACTGAACTCCAAGTTGAGAAATAAGTTGGGTAGAGGATGAAACGTAAAAAGGAGAGGTAAAGAACCATTACATTTGCCAAGGACAAGTATCCAGACCACTGAAACTTTGGCCAAGTAACTGCCATTTGAGTGCTGGGCCTACATTCATGGGGAGCAAGACCCTCTGGTATAACCGCCTTGCACTGTGATTCTCCACATCATGGGCCTTACACCTGTAACTCTTAAGGTCCTGAAGGAGTAGCTGAATCACAGAATGCCTAGTCCCCAAAATGCAAGGGTATACTGTAATTATAATTCCATAAGTAAATGCAAAACTGCAGTTACAAACTGAGTATCGCGTGAAAACAGAGAAGAGTCCTCAAGCCAGACTGGGAAGGAAAAATGCAGGGGTAAGGGGGGTTGGAGAGTTATAGGCTGGGCTTCCTAGAAGGAAAAGGTGATACGAGAGCTGGCTTTTTTTTCCCCCCCCTTCTTTTTTGGCAGCACCTTGTGGCTTGCAGGATCTTAGTTCCCTGACCAGGGATGGAACCCGGGCTACCACAGTGAAAGCACTGAGTCCTAACCACTTGACCGCCTTGTGCTCGCTTTTTAAGAGCACAGTTCATATCCCAGCTCTAACACCAACTAATTGTGTGCCTATGAACAAGTCACTAACTCTGTCCCATCTGTAACATGACTTTAACGTGAGATAGCACACCTGGCATATTGTAGGCACTAAGTTCATCAAAGCTATTACAACTTCTTAAAATGACATTCCCCCTTTACTATTCTCTCACTCCAGATATCCAAGGAACTATCACCTGACTCAAACCAAATTTTCCAATCTTTTAGTCTCACATTTTGCCCAATCTATCGGCTTTATCCAGGTAACATTATCATTCCAAAGTTATACTAAAGGATTAATCTAGACAATCGTCTCTGCACCTTTCATTGGGTTAATTATAAATCCTGAGACCAACTCACCACCCACACCCCATCCCCACTGCTCATACCATATGCTAATAATCACAAGAGATAAAAGTAACAAACAAGACAAAGTTTCTGCTCCCAAACTGCTCACCACTCTGTGGAACATACTTACTTAGGGTTAAAAGGTTTTTCTTCTTCTCTTTTTTATTGTACATAAACCACTAGAAAAAAATAACTATAATTTATATATTAGTGCTCTTTTCAAAAGATAACAATGACTCCCCACCAAACTACTCACTCTATCAAGCTTCAATTCCTTTTAGCTGGATTAGTACTAGTAAAAATGAAAGATGCTACCATTTACTGAGCACCTATTGTATCCAAGATCATCCCAAAGCTTTTGAAGCCTTTTATTAAAGAACACAGAGCCTCATAGCAAAGTCTTTCCAGCTCTAAAGCATATGCTGTTCCTTCTCTGTTATTTTAAGAACCTCCAACAATATTGTTTTATTGTATCTACATAAACACATTCCTAGGCCAGATTTTACTTCTACGTATGTTTTATTCCATTACAAGCTATATGTCTTAGGTTTCTTTTGAATCCACCATAATGCCCAGCATAGCACTGAATGTACAGTTAAGCATCTGTAACTTTACCACCCAAAGACAGCCATTACAATTGCGCTGTATTTTTCAGTCTCCTATCACAAATGGTACTTCAACAAATAGCTCTGTGTATATTTCAGATTCTCCCTTACAAAGACATTCCTTGAAGTGAAATTTCCAGGTCAAAGAGAATAAACAGGGCTTCCCTGGGGGCGCAGCGGTTAAGAATCCGCCTGCCATTGCAGGGGACAGGGTTCGATCCCTAGTCTCGGAAGATTGCACAGGCCGCGGAGCAACTAAGACCATGCGCCACAACTACTGAGCTTGCACTCTAGAGTTCGTGAGCCACAACTACTGAGCCTGCATGCCACAACTACTGAAGCCCACGCACCTAGAGCCCGTGCTCTGCAACAAGAGAGGCCACTGCAATGAGAAGCCTGTGCACTGCAATGAAGAGTAGCCCCCGCTCACCGCAACTAGAGCAAGCCCAAGCGTAGCAACGAAGATCCAACGCAGCCAAAACTAAATTTATTAAATAAATAAATAAAATAAAACAAAGAGAATAAACATTTTTACTGACTTGATTCAAACTGCCAAAATGCTTTCCAAAGGAGATAATAACAGTTTTCACTCACAATTGCAATGGTAAGTACTTGTTTTAACACCTTACTTAGGAAGTGGTGGGAATGCAATGGTACAGTCACTCTGGAAAACTGGTTGGCAGTTTCTTGTAAAGTTTTACATACATGCACCATATATGACCCAGTAATTCCACCAGTAGGTACTTATCCAAGAGAAATGAAAACTTGTGGCTACAAGATTTGTACTCAAGTGTTTATAGCAACTTTATTCATAATCATAATTTGGGAACAACCCATATGTCCATCAACCAGTGAAAGAATAAACAATGTAGTATATCCATACAGTGAAATATTACTCAGCAATAAAAAAGAAAAAAGCTACTGGTATATGCAACAAAATGGATGAATTTCAAAAGCATTATGCTAAGAGAAGAAAGCCAGACACAAAAAGCAACTTACTGTATGATTCTATTTATATGGTATTCTGGAAAAGGGAGAACTATAGTAACATAAAACAGAGAACTGCCAGGTATTAAGGATGAGAAAACTGACTACAAAGGGGCACAAGAGACCTTTTGGGGACGATAGAAATGTTCCCTATCTTGACAGAGGTAACAGTTACATGATTATCCAGCTTTCAAAATGCATCAAACTGTACACTTAAAAGGGTGAATTTATTATATATCAACTATACCCCTCCCAAATCTAACTTAAAAAGAAAAAACACAATAAGTATTTGCTAATTTGGCAAGAGGAAAATGATAGGCCAGACATGATTTCATCTGCATTTCCTTGAGGCTGAGCAGTTTTTCACATTTATTACCTGGTTGCTCATTCTTTAAATGAATGTTTACCAAGCACCTAGCAAATACCTGGCACTGGATATATAAAGATGAATAAAACACTGCCACACTCCTCAAGGAGTTCTTTATTTTCTCAACTCGCGTGTCTCTTCACATCTTTTAATGGAAATAACAGAAGAAGCAAAGAAATATTTTTTCCTTGACCATAAGTATAAAGCAAGCTCAGTAAGAGAAAGCTAAAATAACATGAAATTTCATAAAAATAAAATCAAACCAATGAGTAATCCTAACACTCAGAGAGAACCACTTGAAAACTTAATGTATCTCCTTGCAGTCTTTCCTTGATGCATTAGCATGAGATATTACGTATATAGTTTTGCATCTTACGCTTCATTAGGAACATTTCACTATTTTATTGATTATTTCTGGAGAATGGTTTTACTATGTGGCTATCCTATGACTATTTACTATGTGGCTATCCTATGACTATCCATTCCATTACTGTTAGAAATGTAGGTTCAGTCTAAGTTTTCACTCAGTGAGTATGTCCATTAATTGGTCTTTAGTCTTCACCCATATCTAATTATTTCGCTCTGACAGACTTCTACAAGTATAATTAACCTAACACATGTACGTAATACTGGATGCAATTATGTAATAGGTTAGATAGCAAGGCAAATATTTGAGGCTTTGTGGGCCACATACAATCTCAACCACACATTCTTATTTGTGTGTCCCCCTACCCCAACGCTTTAAAAAATGTAAAAAATACTCTTAGCTGGTGGGCCATAAATAGGCGGCTGGCCAAATTTGGCCTGTGGGTGATAGTCTGCCAAACCCTGACCAGTGTATGAATTGTTAAGATTTTATCATACATTATCAAAATGTTTTCTTCTTGAATAAAGTTTTATTACTATACTCCCACTAGCAGTACATAAGCACACCCTATCTCACTGTACCTTATCTAAACATCAAGCAAAAAATTTAAAAATCTACCCAATATGATACGTGAAAAATGGCATCTCATGTATATTTATTTGATTAGCAAGGAAGGTGAACATTGTTCCCCCTGTATATAGGTCATTTACATTTACTCTTTTATAACTTATACATTTATGTTGTCTGTCTATTTCACTTCTGAGTAGGTTTCTCTTAAAGGCTTTTACTTTTTTTTCCCTTTCCAATGTTTTTCTAATTAAAAAATATAGAGCTCATTGCAAAAATACAAAAACATATAAAGGAACTTCTGCTTCCTGTAAAGGCAGGTTAGGTTATTCAGACCAGTGTTTCTACTGAAAACAACTAAAATTGGCGTATATATTTTTTAAAATCTTAAAAATAAAGAATACATGGCAAGTTACTAAGAAACTACCAGGAGCCCAGAGGATTAACCAGAGGTAAAGCTAGATGCCATTTTTTTTACCCTGAGGGTATTTGACTATCCATATGAAATGGGCCTGCAATTTAACAAACTCTTTTGGCCAGGGTGATAAAAAGACAAAACTCTGAGCCTACCCAAGGTAGGTCTGACAGATCACCCAACATTATATTTGGAATCTTACAGGCTATCTTCTTTTTCTTTTTTTTTTTTAATTTTTTTTAAACATCTTTATTGGAGTATAATTGCTTTACAATGCTGTGTTAGTTTCTGCTGTATAACAAAGTGAATCAGCTATACATATATATATATATCCCCATATCCCCTCCCTCTTGAGTCTCCCTCCCACCCTCCCTATCCCAACCCTCTAGGTGGTCACAAAGCACCGAGCTGATCTCCCTGTGCTATGTGGCTGCTTCCCACTAGCTATCTATTTTACATTTGGTAGTGTATATATGTATGTCCATGCCACTCTCTCACTTTGTCTTATGGGCTATCTTTAAGGTAAGAAATAAGTAAATTGAATTCTATCCTTTAACCTGGGGGTGGGGGAGGAAGGGGGTTGCAAGAAAAGCTGACCTAGTGCTTACTAAACAAGGGGGAAAAAAGAGAAAAAAAATAATTTTGGAGAGATATTGTAAATCATGCTTTAGCTCTAGGGTAGATTTTCAGCTTAATTTTACATAACATGAGTGGTCCAATGAACCTCAAGTCCAGGTTTTAGTTTAATATTTGATTCTAATTTAATTTAGAATTTAATATTCTGTTGTTTTCCTGATAATTTTCCAATCTTCTCCCAGAAGCAAATGCACATTCCTTTGGAGAAAAAACCCTTTAATGTAGGTCTCCAAAAATCTCCAAAAGTAACTTCTCAAGGGCAATGAGCAATAAATAAATGGTTAAGGTCCACAGCCCAGGGAAACAAAGAACCATAAGCAAGAACCAGCAGGAACAGGAGAAAGCAGAGACTCACCTGCAAAGACTTGAGATATTACAATTATTGGACAAAATACACTCAGTATTTTCAAAGAAATAAAAGACTATCTTGAAAATATATTCAGAGAATAGAAGATTCTTAAATGACATAGACCAAAACACACAAACAAACAAACAAAAAAACCCCACCTAATAGAAATAAAATAGATATTAGACACAGTGAAAGAGAGAATTTGTGAATGGGAGGACAGGTCACAATGAATTATCCAGAATGCAAAACAGAGAGACAAAAAAATAGCAAGTAAAGAGAAGTGAAAGCTAGAGTGAGAAGGTCTAAAATACATTTGATTACATTTCCAGGAGAGAAGAAGAATGAGGGAGAGGAGATTTATGAAATAATAGAAATAATACGTGTTATTACTTATTTTGATGCTATGCTTGTCTCATATTGGCAAGTGGAGACCCTTTTTTAAGCTAAGATTTTTCAGAACTGATGAAAAAATTTACAGACTCAGGTAGCCCAATAAACTGTATAGTTTTTTGTTTTTGTTTTTTTTTTGGCAGTACGTGGGCCTCTCACTGTCGTGGCCTCTCCCGTTGCGGAGCACAGGCTCCGGACACGCAGGCTCAGCGGCCATGGCCCACGGGCCCGGCCGCTCCGTGGCATGTGGGATCTTCCCGGACCGGGGCACGAACCCGTGTCCCCTGCATTGGCAGGCGGACTCTCAACCACTGTGCCACCAGGGAAGCCCAACTGTACAGTTTTTAAAAAGAAAAAATCACAACTAGATGTAATATTGAACCTGAAAAAACTACAAAGTGAAAAATCTTAAAAACAAAACTGATTACTTAAAGAAGCAACAGTTAAAATAGCTGAAGTCTAAACAGAAGCTAGAAGCCACTGGAATGATATCTTCCATGTACTGAAAGCTATATGCCAACCTTGTACTCTATACCTAGTGTTGCTTGGGAACTAAAAGTACCAGCATAAACTCATGATCTATAAACATGAACTGTATCTATAGACATAGAAGGGTACAAACATATACTTCTAAAAAGGCCTAGAAGCAATACCATCACAGTGGTAAAATCCAGATTTTCATTTCTACATACCATTCCCCACTAAAAGGAACCAGGAATCCTTGGAAAAAATGACTGACTTCAGGGATCTCAGGCAGAAAAAGTATAAGATGAGCCTGGTATACCTGGTTATGCCAGAACGGAGGTGCTCAAAAAATGACAGGGATATGTCAAAAGGACACAGGAGCCAGCTTGAAGGAGATCCCATTTACCAAATCTGGGATAAGTTGATTTAAACCATTTATATCCTTAAGGTTCTAAAAGTTCCAGTTAAGAGACAGAGATTATTAGATTGGATAGTGAAAGAAAATTTAACTGTATGCTGTATATAAGAGATGCATCTAAAACATAAAGATACAGAAAGGATTTAAGAGAAAAAGATCCACCATACGATTATTAAAAGCTAGTGTAGGACTTCCCTGGTGGCGCAGTGGTTAAGAATCCACCTGCCAATGCAGGGGACACGGGTTCGAGCCCTGGTCCAGGAAGATGCCACATGCCACGGAGCAACTAAGCCTGTGCACTGCAACTACTGAGCCTGCACTCTAGAGCCCACGAGCCACAACTACTGAGCCTACATGCCAAAATTACTGAAGCCCGCGCACCTCTAGCCTGTGCTCCACAACAAGAGAAGCCACCGCAATGAGAAGCCCGCACACTGCAATGAAGAGTAGCCCCCGCTCGCCACAACTAGAGAAAGCCTGCGCGCAGCAACAAAGACCCAATGAAGCCAAAAATAATTAAAAAAAAAAAAAAAGCTCATGTAGCTATACTGACATGCCCACTTAAAGAAACATGGCTTGCATCTGTGCAAAACAGACAGCTGGCACTCAAACTCCAGCAAAAAGTTTTATAGGCAGGGTAGGGAGGTGTTGGGGGTAGGAGTAGGGTGAACTGGTGGTCACTGCCTGATCATTTTCCAATGCAGACTTTTAATTAATCCTCTTCTTTTCTGTCCTACATTTCATACTCACTCTCTACTAGGCCATGCTTTCATAAATTCTGCTCATTTTCCATTTACTTTTTCCAGGGAATTAAACTTCTAGTCTCCTGCCGGAGCATGGACTGGAAGGGGGCATAAGGTAGGCATCTTGGTTACATAAGAGGTCAACTGTTTCCTAAATACAGATTTTTCAACTTATGTTGTTTTCATTTGGTGCTTCATTTTCCAGGGTTATTCCACGTCAACCAGCTCTATTCACGTTGGTTTCTTTGCACAACTTATCCACCTACCCCATCTTCTGAAATACTGTTACATTCTTTTGTCCCCGATGACATCCCTGCCATTATTTGTTCGTGTGTTTTATACCTTTTTATAAACTGTAACAAGATCTCAGTGAGGAGATAATGTATGTGTTCAATCATCCACCTTTTATAGGAAATCGTTCATGTTTTTAAAAATTCTGTAGGTTTACAGTGCTTTCAAATCTGATAGGCTCCATTTCTCATTACACTTTACAAAGACCTCCTTTGGTACTTTAACCTGTTTATTCTTCCAGATGAAGTTAGATTCAATTTGCTAATTCCCTGCCCTCCACTATCCAACTATAAATGTATCAGTGCATGGGCACAGACACGCACACCTACACCCCCACTTTTAAAAATAAATTCTGTATAAATGCATTTAAGGGGTACTGATCACCATGAAAAACTGAAAAACCGTTGCACACGATGCACAGGCATTCTTCTGCATTTTGCCAGATCAGAGCCTTTCCCAAAGGACATATGCATAAGCGTTCCCTTGAAAAGCTCACTAGTTTTCCAGAACCTAGGAAACATTAAAGTGAATACCTTAAATACCTCTTAAAGCATTTTATAAATTAATAATATTCCCAACTCTAATCTCATATAATGTCGCAAATTTTTCATTACAATTTAACTTCCAACGTAACTTTTTAGTATTCCAGAATGGCTAGCAGTTACCTCTCTCATTACATATGAGTATGTTGACATTCTGGTCTATGTAAGCATGATTAGGGTGAAACTGTCCCCGAAGGGCTGGGGACACACACTCAGTTTACAGATAAAACTAATTTTCCAAGTCCACATGGCTGAAGCCGAAACCATAGGAATGTTATGAATTTACCAATATAAATGCCATTTTATTAAGTCCCTTGGCAGCAAACTTCTGTGGCATCTTAACATTACTTTGATCCTGATTTCAAATTCTGAAACAATACATCCATTCATACACCTAACAGTTGCTAAATATTCACTCCAAGTGAGGAAGAGGCATTAGATTCCTGCCCTCATCAAGCTTAAAGACTAGTAGGGGAAACAAAAAGATGACTGACTATACCACAATGTGTTAAATGCTAGGGACAGATTCTGTGAGAATATAAAAGAGAAATACAGGATATTTAACCCAATCTGAAAGGATCTCCTGAGCTGAGTGTTAAAGAGCACATAGGGAAGAGCCAAATGAAAACAGAGAAGAAAAAGAAAGGGCTTCCTAGGCCAGAGGACTAGCACCTGAGGTCAGGGCAGCGGCAGTAAAAAAGAAAAGAAAAAAATGAAGCTGAGACACAAGATAGAAGAAAGATCACAAAGGGCACTACACATCCAGAAGAGTTTAGGTTACCAACAAAGTTAGACTTCTATGCAGGGAGTCTGTCAGGGATAGATTTGCACATTGGGAAGATCACTCTGGTGGTAAGCAGAGAAACTGAAAGAGGTGTAGAGGGTTGAAGATAACTTGAAAACAGGGATACTCTTAAGAAAACTACTGCATTAATCCAGGCAAGCAATGATGAGGGCCTGGACTGGGGCATTAGCACAAGGCTAGAGCAATGGTTTTTGATCAAGGGTAGTTTTGCATTTTTGGCTGTCACAACTGGGGAAGCACTACTGGAATCTAATAGGTACAAACCAGGGATGCTGTCAACCACCCTACAGTGTACAGGACAAACCCCCAACCCCCAAATGACTGCACAGTCAGAATAATGCTAAGTTCTAGACTGACCCAGCACAAGCCTGCAGAGGTGGCTGATTGGGCATTCAAGGGGTTGGATGGGGGCTGTCAGCCTGTCTCTGCCATATATAAGCTCCACAACCTTTCTGCTAGTTACTTAACCCAAGATTCAGTTTCTTCAATTATAGAATAGCAATAATCCCATTTCAACATAGGGTTGTTTTGAGACTAAACAAGGTATTTTTAAGTGGCTAACATAATGCCTAACCCACAGGGAGCAAATATCCAGTAGGTAATGTTATCTGTCAATCATTCCTCAGGAAAAAGAATACTTTTCTTTTAAGGAAGACCCAAGGTTAGAGATATTTGCTTCATATCATGGCTACAGTTTACAGCTGCTCTCATCTTTCCTATGGACTTCTAAAGAGAAGTCTGGAAAAGACCTACTACTACCTGTAGGCTTAGTCCTACTGGCTAAATCTCTGGTAAAGTCAAATCATTAAAGAGAGCACGTAACAGAACCCACCAACAAAACTACACCAATACTGAAGACACCAAGGACTCAATGTTTATCTGACTTTTATGTAATATAAAGTCTTCCTTAGTATGGATTATATATCCTACTAAAAAAGACAAGTATATTTACCTTATCATTATTCTCCCTTTATTTTAAAGGAAGAGTATAAAATTGGCAATTTCCCTTAGATTCTAGATGGGAAGGACCACGTCATACTCATTATTTGATTTCTAGCACGTGGCAATAGGATGCAGTAAAAAGGTTTTTGCATAAATTAAATTATATTTCTAACCTTTCTTAAACTCAAGGCAGTCACAAAAGTTATCATACCTACTCTTTTCCTAGTATGTATATGTACTGGGGAGGAGGTTTCCATGGGAGAGATTAAGTGCTTTCCCTCAAATGTTTCATTACAGAAATAAAAAAAGAACACTTCCTTCTTAAAGGAAGTGCTGTCTCCATGGAATGGAGGGTAGGGAAGATGAGGGAACGATTAAAATCAAGTTAATAGTTAGTACCTCTTTGAAATTATGACTGCTGTGAGACTGACCTAGTATGAATATACAAATTTTGGGGGTTCTACTGCTTTTAGAGGAACTAACTATGACTGGAGGAACTGTACCACTAACTAGAATGCAGTCTAAAGGAAACTGAGGAGGTTTTAAAACATGTATGACATAATTACAACTTCCATGAACATTTAGTACTGTGAAGTTACCAAATGCAGAACAGCTCTAAGTACTCAGATTAATGTGTAAATTCTAATAAATACTGAGGAACTTACCTAGATTTATCCAAATTCCACCTGGTTTGAGTATTTTCCATATTGTGTCAATATAATCAATTACATTGTGAGCTGTGTCTATGAAGAAACAGGTAGCAATACAGTCCCAGGTACCTATTCAAGGAAAATCAAATTACTACATGTTATATTATTTTGCCTTTCTTTTAATGAATTCTATAAAGGTACCAGTTACCTCTTTACAGACTATGAATATTTCATTTAACTGCAGGGGTATAGAAGCTAAACTCTTCCAATCAACTGCTATAATCAAGGCTACCAAATAATCATTTATGAGATACTTTTTTTACTTTTTACTTTTATTACTAATTTGATAAGGTAATCAATTTGGAAATCATTTTTGATAACCTATATCACTATATCCTTACCAAATAATATTTGTAAGAGTTTTGTTTATAATCTTTTCAACTTCTAGCCTTCATTTTAAATCAGTTAAGATGAAATAATATTTGAATTTTAAGTTGTGATTTAAACCAGTGTTAGCTACCAATTCCGGAAGGTTTCAAAAAGACTGCATGCATTTGCTGCCAATTGAGAAATGAATGGCATCAGAATACATAAGCATCCACCAGTACTTGGGAGAACTGCCAGTTGAAAAGGGGGATGGGGGCAGTCAGCAGCAGTGGGTGGGAACCCAGCAGAGAACTCTGTTTGCCTTCTGGAGGCTGTGGCCTGGCACAGAGACAGAAGAGACTGCATTGAAGGTGGCTGTCTGTACAAATAAGGCACTTGATCCAACTGCGGATTACCTTCACCATCTCCTCTTTCAAACCTGCTCCAGAAGAAAGTCACTTTTACTTGACAAAGCAATGATTTCCATTATTTCACTCCTATTTTGAGACCCTGCTCCCTAACTTACCCCCAGCACCTAACACCTTCTATCTCCCTCCTTCTACCTTCAGAGTGCAGGTTTTCACAAGGTCAGCGTTCAGGGAAAAACAAACAAAAACTTTACTATCTTGTTCCTCTCCCACTCTAATCTCTCCAAGGCCTCCCATTTCTCTCAGAACACAGTCTTCGCTGTGGCCTACGAGTCAGCCCCACCAAACCCACTCCAACCTCATCTCCCATCATTTGCCCACTGCTTATCACACCCCAGCCAAACTGACCCTCTTACTCTTCTTGAGCAGAACAAGCGTCCTTCCCACCCCCTAAATCTTCTTTCCTTTGCCATTCCCCCTGCAACTCTTTCCCCCACATATCTGAATGGCTTGCTTCTTCATTCCTTTGAGGTTCTCTGCTAAATCTTTCTTCTTAAGTTCCCCTTTTAGAAAGACCTTCCCTGGGAATTCTATATAAACCAGCAGTCTCTCCCCAGTCACTCATTATCCCCTTTACCCTGCCTTATTTTTTCTTCCTCACAATATTAATTTGTTATCGCCTCTCTCTCCGAACTAGAATATGGGTTCCCTGTGCACAGGGGCTTTGTTTTGCTCACTGCTGTCTTTGCAATGCCTGCTACTTAGCAGGTACTCAACAAATACCTGTTAAATGAATGAACTTGCTGACCCCTCAGCCTTCTATTTTTCTTCTTCCTTTTATTGCCAATCCCTCTCTCCTCTTTCCCCATTATCATCTCCCTTTCTCTAATGCCTAGCTCAAATTTCTTCAACATTTTGCCAGGCTGAAGTCCAAACTTCATAGCCTGATTTTAAAGGTCATCCACAATCTGGAACCAACCTACTTCTCTAGCCGTATCTCCCATTAAATCCCCAAATGTCCTTTTTCCTTCCAGTAAGGCTATTCTACCATCCCCGATTACCTTACTCATTCATATCTTTGTACCTCTGAATGCCATTCCTCCCTATCCTTCAAGTCACAGCCTCGCCACGAAGAGCTCACTTCTCACACTAACCTACTTCCATCTTTATTGTATTCATTACTCAACCTTTGCTTACATGTTGTCTTATATTAATAGACCCAACAGATTCTAAATTTCTTAATTGTGGGATCTCATATTTCTTTGTATTTCCCATCACTGCCTTATACATAACTTTGAAAATATTCTAAATTGTCGTTGAAGTATACCTTATATTCTATCGTCAAAATGAATGACCACAACGTTGGCCTAGTATAAAATTAGCTCATTAAATTTAGAATAAAGCATGTGATCTTTGGACTTACTGCATTCTGAGTATATCTCCTGAAAATCTCCTGCTGTCATAGAAAAGTTAGAACCGGGAGGAAGACTGTGGGGGTCAACATCAGGGAAAAAGATGGGTCGAATCTGATCAGCTGACCTCCGGTTATTGCTAAACTGATGAATCCAGGGATAAAGCTTATATTTATTAATTTCAGAACATCTGCAAAATATGAGCATAAAATTCAGTGTTAACTAAATATTTTACCAGGGAAATCTACTTTAAACACTAAAATATAATCTGTTTGATTGAAGATTTACTTATATAATTAATACTTAAAAGTGTTACCACTACACTCCACCCAATTATCTGAAACTCCACATAGGCATGTAGATGAGTAACCAATCACGGATTAAAACACAGGAACAAAATTAAGGTAAATTCAGATATATAAATGTGCTATTTTCACTCAAATTTTTAAAAATATATCACTGAAACTCAAGCTCAAGTAAAAAAGTCTAAGTATTTTTTTCAAAAAAGGTATGGGTTTTGTTTGTTACCTAATTATTTTAATTATTTTGTACAACACTCTCCTTTCTACCTTCTCACTATCCCCTAACTCACACTGCTACCAAGACAACACATTATTTAAACAAGGCAGCCATTTATTTTTTCTCTAACACACCTCTTCTGGCTTTAAAAACTCTTTTCCACTACTTTCTAAATGAGGCCACAGAAGTTCTGCGAGATCTTTCCAACTAAGATATGTGAGCCATTTATAAGAATTTGACTAAGAAAAAAATTATGATTGCTACATTATAATCTTACTCCACTAAAGAAACAAAGGGGTGAATAAGTTTAAGGAACAATAAGAAAATACTCCTTCCAGGACAATACTTAGCCCAAAATTCTGCAGAGAAATCATTTCAGTTTCATGGAGTACCCAATCACTTTTTAAAATATCACTTACCCATCCCGTTCAACATTCTGTTAACTAGGCAACTAATTAAAGTAGTAATTGTATAAGCAATTTAATTTCGATCAGAAACATTTATGATATATACCATATTTAAACACTACGTACTTATCTTCAAATTCAGAATTCTGCAAAAATAGGTAAGTCAATCTGATTCTGAGAAATTACTATTTCCAGCAAAAAGTAAATTAAATACCTGTTGAGTACAAAGTTGGAAGAAAAGAGCATAAAAAAACTCCATTCATTTCCTTGACAAGCATAACCTAGCATAGCTATTTCCCAGGCCAGTCTTCCTAGTCCAGCACCAGGTACCAGAATATTTACTTTAGAAGGATCCCTGAAATGAAATAAGGCAATTATGTCCAACCCCTCAAAGAAAAGGGGAAAAAAATATATACAAAATCCATATTAACAACTAAAAACTTAAGATATTTAGTAAGAATAAGCTCACTCAAGACTCTGACTTCTTAAATTTGAGAAATACTTCTAAATATCAGTGAGAAATAAGGATATAAAGAATTATCAAATGTTCAGTTGTTGTTTTAGGGTTTTATCCCCAAAGTATTATTTTTAAGAAGAAAAAGGAGTCGCCTTATATCCAAGACTTATGAAGACACTCATATTCCTAGTAGCTATCACCTATCTGGGAAGACAAATTATTCCAAAAGGATCCCTATACATACAAAGAGACTGAACAAAATTATTTTAGCACATGAGACAGTAAAACAAGACATAACTTTATTTCTGAATTCTATATGTAATACAATGGTTTATGTGACCAAATTAAGTACAAGCAGATTTTAATGTGTCAGGTCTCTCCTTAAAATCTTATATATTTCAATTGGCAAAAGAAGCTGGAGCTGGGATATTCTCATGGGGAAAATGGGGAACTGCCTTCTAATTGAGCATATATGATGGCAAACATATCACACCAAACCAGAGGTTCACAATCAAACTGTTCTCCACTTATTAGCATCACTCTACCATCACAAATTTCCTTTACTGTAACATCTGTCATTCTATTTTCAGACCACTGAAAAGCCTTAGCAAAGCAAAGACTTTTCTCAGTACTTCTGGCAAATCAACATAAGCCTAAGGAAACTAAAATGTGTTCTTGTGAAAAACCAGAGAAAAATGTGTATAATCAGCTGTCATTGTGTCAATTAAAAAGGAATTTCATTATTGTCTGTATTCCCCAAATTTAGCTCATAAGTCAAATCCAATTTCCAAGTCTACTCCCATGAACAATTCTTTTTTATCTTTAAACTGTATGGGCTTTAAGTTTGATGTGCTCCAAATGGCAACAGGACTTTTTACTAGTAGCCCATATGATAACCTTTAGCATTTCCCACTTTGAAATGAAAAGAAACAAATAGAACTATGGGGCTTCTGAAAATTCAGTCTACAAATACAGTAACAAGGGAATTTGCCCAGCGTCCTTCAATCTTAAATATCTATATATGGAACAGGTATTTGTATAAAAATCGCAACAAAGTCTATTTAGTCTGTTTTACTGCTGAATTTTATATATACAATAAGGCATAAACTGAAATTTGTTAAAAATGATTTCTGACAAATAGGCTTAATATGATTAGTAAGATATTCTTTAATACTTGACATGGACAAACTAATGCCAAGGTGCCTTATAATAGTTTTCACTAAAATAAAATAGACTGTTTCCTTTTCATTCCAGACTATATGCAATATGTTTGTATGTGCAAACACTAATTTTTAATAAAGAGAATGGGTACATGCTCTCATTCTGTTCAGGCCTACCTATATCAGTTATCTAACATGAACGTATATAGTTTTAATACTAGAATCTGAAAAACTCCTAGCTGTAGGACTCTATGCTAGCCCTTGTATAAAGGACCGGCCACTGTCATTTTCTACTCCCCACCAGACCCACCAAAACACTTACTCTCCAGAACTACTACCTCTTTTCTTTTCCCACTTCCCATTTGCCCAATCAAAATCATGAGTTTTTTTACAAGTGGCTGTTTTCAGCTTAGATTTTTTTTAAAAAATCAAGGTAATGCAACAGAAAGTAAAAGGATCTGGAAGTAAATTCATAGAGTATTTAAATTTTTATAAAAACAATCACTAATAATCAATTTCTGAACGGCTCATAATCCGAGTAAAAGATTACCATGCAGAAATTAGAAATCATGTCAAACTTAAGGGAAAGTTGTGTTAATAACTGTACTAATATTTATTTTGTTCACTTAAAGAAAGTTAACTTTATGATAGCTATTACCAAATACTTCCAAACTGATCAGGCCTATAGAACTCTTTATCCCTACCTTGTGGCAGAAAGTTTCTATATAAAAATGCTATTAAAAGGCTGTCATAAAGCCATGGAATACAGAATACATCAAGCCTTACCTTAAGAGTTAGTAGAGATTACTACAGATCTATCAAGAGTTAGTAGAGATTACTATAGATCTATCAATTATTTGTATTACAGAAAGAAAAAAGAAGGATTTTAGTGGGAATATTAAAGGAGACACATTAAAACAAATTCTCTAAGAATGGAAAAAATGATCAAGAATCAAGCACTGAATGGGAGAATTTTTCCCCAAATCTTTGTTCTTAGCTAGATTTTTTTTCCCCCAATTGGGTCTTCATATAAGGGATATTAACAGCATACAAGAAAGTCCCTCTAAACACAATGTGTATAAAACTAAGGCACTCTAAAAGGCATTTTCTAGTATGAGTTCTTATAAAGTCAAGGGCATTTCTACTCTGTGGAGAATAAGAGACATATAAGTCTAAGTATAGACCTTAATGGTGAACTGACTTTAAACTTAGAAAACCGGGAATAGAGCCATATGACTAATATGTGCCTCAGTAATCAAATGTTGCCTGTTTGAGATTCTCGGCAAAAAACTGGCAAGCAAACAAGTTTATGTAGTTATTAAGGCCCAACTATGGAGAAGCAGTATATTCACTACAAATTTAACACCTCTGATAATAGTGGGAAAAGTTTCAATGGTTTCCCAGACAAGCAAGAATGAAGACGACAGAGAGCCCCAGTGTGTCTGAAGAGGCCGTGGATCATGTTTGCACCAAAATTTGTGATCCAACTATTTTACCAGCAGGAAATGTTGTTCTTGAAAGAAGTTTCCTTTATTGTACACAGAATGATTTTTGCATAGCAGCTGCAAATCAGCAAATTCCAACACACAAAATTCTTTTTCTCGGTGTGTCAGCAGAGTGACACTTACCTGACCCCTGGTGATAGGAGTATGCACAACTTTCACGCATCAAAAGTGCTGGGTTCTATTTGAATCACAGCAATTCACATGGTAAAAGCCACAACTCATTTGTGGCTACTAAATACTCAAAATGTGGTTAGTTCTAATTGAGATGTGTTTCAAGTATAAAATAAATACCAGATTTCATAGACTTAGTATAAAAAAGGAATGTAAAATATCTCATTAATAACCTTGTATACTGATTATATGTTAATATATTTTAGATATACTGGGTTATTAAAGTATATTATTAATTTCACCTGTTTCCATTTACACTTCTTATGTGACTACGAGAAAATTTAAAGTAACACAGGCAATTTGCATTGTATTTCTGTTGAACAGTGCTGGTCCATACAGAGAAATCATAAAAACACAATTCTGAGCAAAAAAACAATTGTGAAATGACACCACAAACCATTATATGACCTTTTAAAACACACAGAACACAATGTGTTGTTTATGTACATGTATATAGACACGTAGCTAATGCAGGAAGGTAAGATTAGAGTAACAAATTTATATTAGTTGTTATCTCTGGAAAGAGAGAAGAATGTGCTCTGTATTGTTTGCAGGGCAGTTTCAAGTGTATCTGTAATGTTTCTTTTAAAAAATACAGAAAAAAGAGATCTGAAGCAACTATGGCAAAATGTCAAGGTTTAATAGAGTTGGATGTTGAAACACTTTTTATTCAAACTAGAAAATGGGTTAGAAATCAGAATTAGTGTCTAGCCCCTTCAAAAATATGGTCCCAACTTACTTATCTACTCCCAATAAAGAACTCCATATATCAGCAAGACAACTTCTCATCCATTTCAGAAAACACTTTCTCACCTTAATCTTTAGAGCTCCTATAGAAACTGAGCTTAAATTATCACCGAATCTATAAAGTCTTTCTTTTTCCAAATATCCCAGGCAAAGCTTTAAGTCACTACTCAATGCTTTCAGTACTTCATTCATATCTCTGTTATAGTTTATATACCTAGCTCATCACTTCGCTTCTTTCATTTAATACAGGGGTCAGCAACTATGACCCACTAGCCAATCACCTGTAGTTGCAAATAAGGTTTTAGAACACAGCCATGTCCAGTCATTTATGTATTGTCTATGGTTGCATTCCCATGACAAGAGAGCGAAATAGTCAGTCCCCAGAGACCACATTGCCTTCAAGATCTAAAATATTTTCTAGCTGGCCCTTTAAGAAAAAGTTTACCAATCCTGATCTAATGTATCTTGAACTTCTTTCCCAATCAGTGCACAGAGCTTTCTTAACCTATTTTATGACTGAATAAGTAGTCCACTGTAATACTGTATAATAATGTATCAAAATTTGATAATTAAGGACAACTAGATTGTTTCCAGTCTCTTGCTATTATAACATTAAAACTAATATCCTCGGCATAAATAGTTTCCCTCATGTACCTCTGTGGATAGCTTTCCCAAAACTGAATTGCAAGGATCAAAAGATATGCATTAGAATTTTGTTAAAATTACCAAGTTGCCCTCCATAAAATTTTACTAATTTATTCTTCCATCAGCAACATGTTTCCTCACACCTTCAGTAAGTTATATAACTTTTAAATCTTTACAATATAATGGATGAAAATGGCATCTTAGTGTGGTTTTTTTGTTTTGTTTTTTTTTGCGGTACGTGGGCCTCTCACTGTTGTGGCCTCTCCCGTTGCGGAGCACAGGCTCCAGACGCGCAGGCTCAGCGGCCATGGCTCACGGGCCCAGCTACTCCGCGGCATGTGGGATCTTCCCAGACCGGGGCACGAACCCGCGTCCCCTGCATCGGCAGGCGGACTCTCAACCACTGTGCCACCAGGGAAGCCCCTTAGTGTGGTCTTTACATTTGCATTTTTGTATGAGATTAAGCACCCTGTATTTCTTTTTCTGTTTACTATTTACACTATTTTTCTACTAGGTTATAGTCTTGAATTGTTTTTCCACTGAGTTATTACTCTAGATTTGTAAGCACTTGAAATCCTGGAATGTAGGTGCTTGAGATCTTGATTTGAAAGAAATCTGAAATATATATCTGTCTTTGGTCTAAGAGGACTTTCTGGATAGAAAAAAGAGACTATTTTCAGTCTCTAAACTACTTTGGCATTATTTGGCAATCTCCATTTGCTCTTTTAAAATGGTTTCTTACAGCTAAAAATAATCCTTTTAAAATGTGTAAATCTTAACAGTTACTATCTCTGATAGATTAAACAATATGATTTTTTAAACCCTTTTATATATTATAACTTACATTCTTTATTTCAATCTAAGTGAAAAATGCTTCTTTAAAGCTCAGCATATTTCTTCCTAATGCTCAACTATATAAAAGAAAAAATATATTCAATATAGTCAATAGTATATCATTGTCTTCTTGAAGTGTTAGACATATACTGAAATGCAAAGGCATAATAGATTTACCACCCACAAACAAAATATCA
The DNA here is from genome assembly GCF_005190385.1 of Monodon monoceros. Taxonomy (NCBI): domain Eukaryota; kingdom Metazoa; phylum Chordata; class Mammalia; order Artiodactyla; family Monodontidae; genus Monodon; species Monodon monoceros. Next base: position 68,772,976 of record NW_021703782.1, read on the forward strand.
CTTCAAATTCTTCTAAAATAGAATGGGTTAACAAAATTAAGCTCTAGAAAGTACAGTCCAGAAAATTTCAGGATTCATTAAGAGAATATGATTCTACATGGTTGTGATTTCCCATTTCAAATAGGACTCGTACCTAAGAATCTCTCCTTAGCAACTATAAACTTTATAGCACTAAATTCTTGAGCTAATAACTACTGAAGTGTTTGGCATTCAGCACAATTAAAACAGCATTTCCTTAATTTAAAAATAGACCCCAATATAGATGTTAATCTGTGGCTTCAAAGCTGCTTGTATTCTAAACAGGAACAAATTGGACAAACTGATAAGACAAATATGCTTTCATAGGAAAAATTATTTTAATGATCACAAGTACAGTTAATTTATGCATGTTTAGGTATATTGTTTTTTGCAGACAGCTCAGTTAGAAAAGGCCTTTATTGAAATTTCAAAAAGAAAAGAACACAATCCAAAGGCTAGCTGACATAAATGTAAGTCAAATTCAGCCTGAGTGTAAAAATATAAAATTCTCACGCGCTTGCTGTGGCACAAACAGAATCCTAAAAATTTATCTGAGACCCAAACTTAACCAGGATTTACCTAGAGTCAACCTGGATTCTGAAGGGCTATAATTATTTCCCTTTTCCAGGACTCGGAGTTTACTTTTTATGGCAAAGTTATAACTTTAATATGGATAAAGACTTTGCTGTATTTTATTAGGTTTATTTTTTACGTTTTTTTTTAATAGCTCATCTTATCTATTATAAGGAAACCAATCTAAGTTTAACAAGCAAAACAAATGACATAGGAAGAAACATGTAAATTTTCCATTGGGTACCAGAATGCCAAAAATAAAGTTTGATATTTTGGTGCACTTCATTTAAAGTTCATATATCAATGTCCACTTTTATAACATTGATTACTTTCAGGGAAGGGAAATGGGTAGCTGGGTAGGAAACTTTATATCCTTTGAAACCTTTAAAATTTTGAACCCTGCAAAATGTTTTACCTATTCAAAATTTTTTTTCAATTATTTACTTATTTTAAAGAAACATTAAGAGTTAATGTTAGAAACACTGAGTGAATTCATCCTTTTCTCACCAGTCTACATTGTATCTGCCAACAGTAATAATAATAATAATAACAACAACAATAACAGGGACTTCCCTGGTGGTCCTTCCAATGCAAGGGACGCGGGTTTGATCCCTGGTTGGGGAACTAAGATCCCACATGCCGCGAGTTAACTAAGCCCACGCACCGCAACTACTGTGCCCGTGTGCCACAACTAGAGAGCCCACACGCCACAATTACTGAGCCTGCGTGCCACAATGAAAGATCCCACGTGCTGCAACTAAGATCCAATGCAGCCAAAAATACATAAATAAATTTTAAAATAATAATAACAATAACAGATAAATAATAGTAAAATAATACTTATGCTAGTTCAGTAAGTACCTTTAACAATGACATGCCTTTTTAGTACAGCTAACATTGTTACGCTGACTGGATACCATGGTAATACACATGATTCAATGATCACTGAGTATGAACGAAATCATGTTTAAAGTGCTAGAAATTATACTGACTTAAGCATTGGACATTCAGCCTTCCAAAAATACCCAAACTTTTGTATACTCCAACAGTAAAAAGTCTTATCTCACAACCTACTTTTCAGAAACAAAGATATTTTGAATTTTGAGAAATACCTGGATTTTATGTTTACAAAAGCTATCAAACTATATTATCCATTATTTTATAAACAGTATATACATTGAGAGAGTGCACCAAGTAGGAACTTTAAGAATATATTTTTGGAAGCAGCAATATTTATAAAAGTTCCTAAAACTGAAAACATATATTTATAAAAAGTATGAAAAATAAGGAAATAATGAGACTAGATTATAATTCTAATAGTTGTAGAATATTTAAGGTAAGACTATCGATAAAAATTAACAAAAAACTTGTAACATTTATTAAAGTAAACAAAGGTAGGCTTTAAGAATAGAAGAAAATTAACAGAACAAAGGAAAAAAAAACATGATCATTTCATCTGACACAGAAAAGGTATTTGACAAAAGGCAACATTCTTTCATGACAAAAACTCTCAGGACAACAGGAATACAGGAAAAATTCCTCAAAATAAAAAAGGGTATTTATGAAAAACCCAGAGCTAAATGCCCCCTTTCACCACTGCTATGTATTGTTATGTACTTCCAGAGCTAATTAAATGGGAAAGGAAGAGGTAAAAACTATATTCACAGATGAGATGCTCCTATATGTAGAAAAACACAAAGAATCCAGAAGAAAGCTACTAGAGCTAATAAACAAATTAAGCAGTTGCAGAGTACAAGATGAACACATAAAAAAGTTAGTTGTTTCTATACATCAGCAATGAACAATCAGAAAAGGAAATTAAGAAAACAATTCCATTTACAATAGCATCTAAAAGAATTTAAAACTTAGGAATAAATCTAAACAAGGGGGTGTTACATTGAAAACTTGTACACTGAAAACTAAAAAACAAAGCTTAAAGATATTAAAGAACACCTAAATAAATGGAAAGACATCCTGTATTCATGGATAGGAAGATTTAACATTATTAAGATATCAATACACCAAAAACAATCTACCTATTCAACACACTCCCTAACAATATTCCAATAGCCTCTTTCACAGAAATGGAAAAACTGACTCTGAAATTCATATGGAATTGCAAGGAGCCCCAAATAGCCAAAACAATCTTGAAAAAGAATAAAATGTACGAATCACACTTCCTGACTTCAAAACTTGCAAAGTTACAGAAATTTAAATAGTACGGTACTGGCAAAGGGCAGACACATAGACCAATGGAATAGAATAGAGAGTCCAGAAATAAACCGTCACATATGGTCAATTGATTTTCAAGGACAGTGCCAAGACAATTCAATGTGGGGGAAAGACAGTCTTTTTAACAAATGGTGCTGGGAAAACTGGATATTCACATGTAAAAGAATGAAGTCAGACCCTTACCTGATACCATATACAAAAATTAACTCAAAATGGACCAAATACCTAAGCTTAAGAACTAAAATTATAAAACTCTTAGAAGAGAATATTGGGGAAAATCTTCATGACACTGGATTTGGCAATGATTTAATGGATATGGTATGATAAGCACAGGTAACAAAAGAAAAAAACTGATAAGCTGGACTTCAAATTATAAAATTTTGTACATCAAAAGACACTATCAAGAAAGTAAAAACAGCCTACAGAATGGGAGAAAATATTTGCAAATCATATATCTAACAATGGATTAACACATGCAAAAAAAGAAAAAGAGTCAAATCTTATCTATGAAAATCATCTTCAATCCAGACATAATAAAGTATAAAAATGCATTAATAAAGCCTATGGACAATAAAAATGTAAATTAAAAGCTTGTCAAGTGAGTACTATATATGTCAAGCATTTGAAATCTGAAATCTGAAATATCTGTAGTTGAATATTTGAAATCTGCCTAGTTTTGAAGCCTAAGAATAAACCTCTTTCTAGAAAAAACATGTCACTAAAAAACTTCTTTCTAAATCGTATCTGCAGAGCACACACAAAAAGGCAGTGAATTATTACCGATTCTACATCCGAATCTTGTGCAGTAGATACCTGGACATGCAGAAATAAGCAGTCGTCTTTTTTTTTCTTTTTTAAGTCTGACAACATGGCTGAAATAATGATAAATTCAATTGTGGGGCGTCCAGAGTTACTCGCTTACTGAGCTATTTCTGGGTCTCACACCCAGAACCCTATACACTTGACTGAAGAAATATTTATAGAATTGAACATCAGTAGTGTCATGACTTCATCAACAATGGAATAAAAATTATGAAAGCTTTAAGTGATTAAAAAAAATCAAAAGTATACAACGAATCTATTATCTCTTCAACTGTGTGTTCAGAACATAATTACAGCACAGCATGCCAAAAAACTACTGGTCACAAGCAGAAATACATTGGGTGATTTTCATACTTATTCAGCTAAAGACAATCTACATGGCACACAGACATAAAAGTATTCAAACAAGGTGGATCAGCATCCATTACATGTTAAAGGCTCACTAAATAAAACAGATATTTTAAAGTCTTTCAATGGGCTTATCAACAGACTGGCATAATAAAGAATCAGTGAAGTTCAAGTGAAGTCAATAGAAATTATCCGAACTAAAATATAAAACGAGTTAACGGGGAGGGGCAATGTAGAAAAAGAGCCACTTGAAACCTGAGAGACAATAGCAAACAGTTTAATATATATGTAACTGGCAACGCTAAGAGAAAGAAATAGAGAAAAAGGCAGGAGAATCATGTGAAGAGATAAGAGCAAAGAATTATTGATTCGGTGATATATATCTACTCAAACCCCCAAAAGCAAAGCCAACCTCAAGTGGGAGAAACACAAAGAAAACCACATCTAGTCACACTGCTGACAAAGGTGGGGAATGGGGTGAAGAGAATGGCGAGTAACTGTTTAATGGGTATGGGATTTATTCTGGGTTGATGAAAACGTTTTAGAAGTATACAGAGATGATGGATGCACAATACTGTGAATGTACTAATGCCACTTAATTGTTTCCTTTAACATGGTTACTTTGAAACCACAATGAAACAAATCCTGCCAACAACCTGAGTGAGCTTGGAAGTCAATGCTTCTACAGTCAAGCCTCTAGATCAGAACACAGCCCAGCAGACATCTTGATTACAGCCTTATAAGATCCTATACAGAGAACTCAGTGAAGCCATGCCCAGACTTTTGACCCACAGAAACTATGAAATAATAAATATGTGTTGTTTTAAGCAGTTAAATTTATGGTATTTTGTTGCACAGCAACCAATATACATTTACCTTTCAGATGCAGCAATTCCACATCTAAGAATTTACACTAAAGATACATCTCCAAAAATACAAAAATATACATGCACAAGGTTATTAACTGTAGCATTATAATTGCAAGATACTGCCAGCTACTTTACTTAAATAACCAAATATAAGAGACTGGTTGAAGTATTCTGAAACTGTTTAAAAAAAAAAAAAGATTGAGTAAGATTTCCATGAACTGACACAGAGCTAATCGAGGATTAAGTGGAAAAAGGCAAGTGCAAAATAAAATATATAGTATGCTCCATTTTGTGTATGAAAAAGGGGGTACTTAAAAAGAAAAAAGTACTTATCTGCTTACTTCCATAAAAAAAAACCAGGGACTTCTCCGGTGGCGCAGTGGTTGAGAGTCCACCTGCCAATGCAGGGGACATGGGTTCGAGCCCTGGTCCGGGAAGATCCCACATGCCATGGAGCAACTATGCCCATGTGCCACAACTACTGAGTCTGTGCTCTAGAGCTCGTGAGCCACAACTACTGAAGCCTGAGCGTCTAGAGCCCGTGCTCTGCAATGAGAGAAGCCACCGCAATGAGAAGCCCGCGCACCACAACGAAGAGCAGCCCCCACTCACCGCAACTAGAGAAAGCCTGCGCTCAGCAACGAAGACCCAACGTGGTAAAATTAATTAATTAATTAATTAATTATTTTAAAAAAAGAAGAGAAACAGTAACTAAACAGTGGGAAAACCAAATAACACCTTGATTAGAAACATCAATGATGGGCTAACAGACTTTGCACGTCTCTGAAGGTGATATCCTGAAAAGGATACAACATCAATTATCTATTATTTTGCGAGAGGACATATAATCTAGATCTAATCATGAAGAAACATCAGACAATGACAAACTGAGGAAGAGTCTATAAAATAACTTACTTGTATTCTTCAAAAATGTTAATGTCATGAAAGTCAAAAAAAGGCCTAGGAACTGTTCCAGATTAAAGACATTAGAATTAAACATAACACAATATCCTGGATTGGATCCTAAACTGTACAGAAAAATAAGTGTCATAAAGGACATTATTAGGATAATTTATGAAACTTAAATATAGACCATTGATTAGAAAGCAGTAACCAAGTTTAAATTTCCTCAATCTGGTAACTGCACTGTATGCTTATGTAAGAGAGTATCATTGTTCTTAAGGAAAAAAACTCAAGTATTAAGCAGTGAAAAAGCATGATATATGGAAACTAATCTCTCAAATAGTTTAAGTAATTATCGTGTATATGTACGGCTACAGACTAACACATAAAGGGGGGAAAGAGGAAGGAAGGGAAATAGGAAAGGAAATAAAAAAGCAAATGTACAATGCTAAGAATTGGTGAATTTAGGTAAAAAAATATATATGGGAGCTCTTTGTACAATTCATACAATTTATCTGTAATTTTGAAGTTATTTCAAAATAAAAAGTTTTCAAAAAAGAGAGGGAGAGAAGGGACACACACATATGTACGGAAATTTCTGAATGGATACATCCAAACTTAAAGATGTCAATCAATGAGGAGAGGAAGAAGATGAGGAAAAGGAGCCTCTCTCTCTACAATGATCCTTTAAAACAATAGACTGAACTCCACCCAGTGTTTCTCTTTAAATATATAACCTGTAAGTCAGGTTTCTAACCTGGGATCCATGGACCAAAGAGGTCTACAGACAGAATTCACTGTACCTATAAGGGGGTGGAAAAAAATTACATTTTCATTTCATTAACCTTTAACTGATTATTCTTTTGTCAATTATGAATGTAGACAACAAACAATAGTAGTTTTAGGAGTACCTGTAACTGTATCACCAATAGAAATCATATATATATTCACTTCACATTAGCTGTTGAGATTCTCAAAATAGCATATACCGGTTCAGTTATTTTCAAAATACATTAACACTTCCTGCAAGACTTTTATTTAATGTGATACATGATGAAAAGCAGGTTACATAACATTTGCTTTTTAAGTATTTTCATAAGTATATTTCAAAATAACTGGTTCCTTTGTAATCCTATGGATGTTATTTTATTCACTTATGTTATTCTGAAAAAGAAAATTATGAGCTTCAGACTGCTCAAGGTTTTCATGGCATATAAAAGTTAAGAATCTCTTCTCTGAGCTATAGATCCCTCACTTGTTTACAAATATGCCATAATGAGGAAAATTAAAATAGTTTGCAGCTTTTTGCTCTGCTATAAAGCAAATTATAAAAAAAAGGTCACTGATAATGAACATTCAATCTAATCTTCTCATTATGTAATTTCTAGATAGAGTAATTTCCCATAGTGCTAGAACAATAATTATTCAAAACACTAACTGCAATCTCACACAAAGTACCCAAGAACAAATATAACAGCATACACCCACACATGAAAAAATACAGTCACACAGCAACTTGTAAAAATGAATCAACACTGTGAAATATCTCTTAGAGAAACTCAGTGCTTACATATCTTAAAGAAACTGGTTAAAAACAAGATACTATTTACCATCTCTCTTTTGGAAAATTTTTTAAAATTTCTTTAATGATTGGCTGGTAGCAGGCATCCCTTTCTGCCTTCCCAGTTTCACTCCAGTCTCTCACAAACTGTTTCAATGTGGATTTTAACTTATCCATGTCAAATGTGGATGCTGGCATAATCTTTCCATTCTCCTGTTTAAAAAACAGAAATCAATTAGTTTCTCAGAAAGTAATCAATCTTGAATATGATTAAATAAACATGCTACTAAGGGGCTTTATAGATGGTTTAGAGGGTAGGTCACTAGCCTTTCAACTTGACCGGGGTTCAAGTGCAGCTTGAGATTCTAAATGAAAAGAGTTTGGTGGTCTCACTTCTACCCTCAATACAGTATGGTCCATTAATCATGAAACCACCATATAATTAAGCAGTCTTTACTCAAGAGAGGACCAGAACTGAGCTGCTATGGAGACCAAATATTCTCTCCGTCTAAGAAAGGAAAGAAAGAGACTCCAGGTCACTGATGGGGCAGCATGGAAAGGCTCACACTGGAGTGGCCCAACTGTACCTATCCTGTGGATACAAAAACAGGACTTCAGTTTCTATTACTTCCAGTCCCTTGAGATTTATAAGTGAAAATAATCTTTTAGAGTAAAAGATGAACATCAATAGATGCAAGATTCTGAAGATAATGTTTAGCAAGGGAAATTAATTTCACACAGCTCGGAAAGTTGTTGATAAAAATGTAAGTCACTAACTCCATATGCCACAATAGGCGGAACACTGTGAAAAGTGTATCAAAATGCCCACAATTATCTTAGTACTTTTAGGGGAAAAAAATCAGTGAACAAATCCAGTTTCTGGCATACTGTTCTATTAAACCTAATAAAATGACTGAACATACAAGTGAAAACATTCTCTAAGTAGAGCCAATGACTCTTTCATTTCATAAAAATGAAATCCAGGAAGATAAAGATCTCAAAATATAGAAGTCAAACCCTAAAATAAAAACAAATAGAACAAACTTGCACATACGTCTTCTCCATATTCTTTATTTTCAAACATATGTATGCAATCATTCACAATGGTGAGTAGTATTTCTTGATTATGATCAACGCATTTCCGGATCTTGTCCAAGTGAAGAAGAAACTGCGGAAGTAGTTTCTGCTGATTAGCTGGGAGTGATCGAAATTGTCTTTCTGTTCGGTGCACTCGCTCATGCATACTGGTGCTAAAACATAAAAGGTGTTTTTTAAATTGGCAAAGAATCCTCACCAGAGGCCAATCTTATTTTAAGTTTCTCTTCCTGTACAATTATTTCCTTATAATGTTGGATACTGTCCAGCCATTTTCAATCTTTTGGTTTCTTAAAGGATATCGATTTACGAAGTTTCGTATATTTTCATCTTATTACAAACTCTCTAAGCAACCAAACAAAAGACAAATAGTTAAAACACCTGCACCAATTAGAAGGGAGAAAAAAGGAAACGTAAAGAGGATTAATGCACAACATGTTTATTTTTATGATTTCAATTTCCAAAATTAAAATTTTCAGCAGAACAGCTTTGATTTTAGAAATTTTAGATTTCTCCATCAAGTAGCAGAATGCTGCTCTGAAGTTACTTTAGAATATATACAAAATGTGTTTTGAAATTATTAAGAGCCAACCAAGTTGAATTTTTTAAAATATTGTAAAAGATCTTATATACCATAAAAGTAGTAAACAAATGAAAAGCTGAAATTCTACAGCTTTTTACATGACGATATTCACACTTTGTATTCCAAAAGTTTCCAGATAACTCTAACGGTCACTTTGAGGACTTTTTAAAGGAATAAAACCTAAAAAGAACATCATTTTTAAAAGTTAAATATTATACTCAAAATGAAATGTCATTTTACATCAATCAGATGGGCAAAATTTTAAAGCCTGACTATATGAAATACTGGTAAAAGTGTGGAAGATTTAGAATATTTATATACTGATTGATGGTGGGTGCGTAAATTAGTACAACCACTTCAGAAAATTTAGCATTACCTAGTAAAGCTTAATATGCAGACTCCCTATGACCAAGCAATCATACACCTAGACACATACTCAAGAAACTTGCAAACGGGCACATGACACATGAATAAGTCTCATCACAGCACTGTAAGAAATAACAAGCAAAAAATCTGGAAACAACCCAAAAAGTCTATCACCAGTAGACTGAACGAAGAAAATACAGTATAGTTATACACAGAATACAGTTAATAAATACAGCTACACACTATAATATGGATAAAACTCAGAAACAAAACATTTGTTGACAAAATCAACTTGCAGAAAAATACATAATGTACAATTCCATCTTATATAAAAATAAGCAACATATTGTAGGGACTAAACATATGTAGAGAAACTACAAGGAAAGTAAGGAAACGAAAATGCAGGAAAATGATGTCCTATGAGGGGAAAAGGATAAGATAATGTCCTTTTTGTAAACTCGGTGGTACGCGTTCACTACATCATTCTTTACATTTTACATATACAAATAAACAAATACATAAATGCATATGCTTCTTTTAAATGTCCTTTAGCATTTACTCAATATTAAATGGAAATGAAAAATATTCTTTTTCATTTGGTTGCCTGAGTCTCTCTATTTATCCAAATAATTCTGTCATTTTATCATATGTCAAATTACTGTATAATTTCTGAACAGTCATATTTAAAGAGGTTCTGAAGAAACTTGACAAAACTGAAGCAAAAACCTGGTCACATTTTTAGAAGATTGCGTGTGGTGGTATTCTGGGGGTGGTTAGGGATAATGTGAAACCAAGTAGGCAGTGGCTGCACTAATGTTTGCTTTTTTTCCCCCCTGGAGACAGTACAACAGTGAGCTCTGGAGTGTAACAGATCCAGATTGAAACCCAGGTTATGCTACCTATTCGCTATGTGACCCCTGGCAAGTTACTTCCTTTCCCTGTGGCTCAACAGTCTCATATACCAAAACAAGGAAATACATAACAATGATGATGATGACAGAAGCTATGATTTATTGAGATTTAATAAATGTCAGGCACTAAACCAAGTCACTTAAAATGAATTATTCTGAAAAATCTCCATAAAACCCCAAGAGGTAGACACCATTATACTCCTCTGCCTACTTAATGGATTTCATTGAAAGTGTAACAAAATAAAGCACACAACACACTTAGCCCAGTGCCTAAATCACAGTCATATGATTTTTATCATAGTCATAATTTATATAACTAATGTGTACACAGTGAAAATACGAAAAATGAAGAAAAGTAAAAGTATTCAGGAGGAAAAAAATGCCTAATAATTCCTCTTCTAGAGGCAACCACTTTTAACTTTCTGGCATATTTCTCTCTGTTTAAGACAAAGTCATCTAACACCTTTCTAGTCAAGATGCGGTACAGACCACAGCAGATCACTTGGAAGTGGTTCGGAATGGAGAATCTCTGGTGCCATGCAAGACCTACTGAAATGTAATCTGCCTTTTAACAAGATCACCAAATGCTTCACATGCACATTAAAGTTTTAGAAACACTTGTAATTCTTTATCCTTATCGAAAGAATTTTCCCAGGTCAGAAAAAAAGTTCTCAAATATCTATATGACAAATGACTATAAGGGCTGCTCATCATCATCCCATCTTAGGCAACCAAAATTTACTTAGCTATTTCCCAAACATTGGGCATCTCGATACTTTCACTTGTCTATACAGTGAAATTTTGTGTTCAAAATCTGTCTACATTTTCAAAAAAAAAATTACCACAAATTCCCAAAAGAATTACCAGATCAGAAAGATAAGTATTTTTAAAGCTCTTGATACAAACTGATTTTCAGAAAGATTTTACCAATTTACATTCCTATCAGTAGAGTATGACACTAAGTAACTATTTAAAGTAGGCAAACAGCAGAGTTGCAACAGTTTACAATTCACTGTCAACAGGTTAAATAGTCTCACAGTAATCCTTTCCTAGAATTCCTGGGCACTGGATACCCCACCAACTCCCTCTCACCACGCCTCAAAACTCAGCATTTCCAAACCAAACTTAGCACACGTCCCACCAAAAAAACTTGCACATCTTCCTATATGGTTGATGTTGATGAATGGTACACCACACATCCACTCAAGTCAGAAATTAATGAGTCAATGCCTCTTCTCATAGTACACACAATCAAGAAGCCTGAAATACTTTTGATTCTACTTCATAAAACTATCTACATATTCCCCCTCCTCCGATGCTTTACCTCAGGCCCTCACTATGTCTCCCAAAGATAAACTGAGAGGCCTGCTACCTAAATATGCCTTCCCCAACCTAACCCCCTCCCACCTCCAATCAGATAAATTCTTCTAAAATACAAAACTCATCTTTGTCACTATTTAAACTCCATATGTCAGCATATGTAAAAAGCAATCAATAAATGTTCACTTATGCTCCTTCGGCACCACTTCTGGTTCTCCTTGGAGACTACTTATTTCCATAAGTGCAGGGGAGTTGAGTAAGTTATGGATTGGTCAGAAAAGCCAATCCATATAAAAGTTCTGTTAATTCCATATAAAAGTGATGTAATGGGGCTTCCCTGGTGGCACAGTGGTTAAAGAGGCCGCTGACCAGTGCAGGGGACACGGGTTTGATCCCTGGTCCGGGAAGATCCCACATGCCGTGAAGCAATTAAGACCGTGTGCCACAACTACTGAGCCTGCACTCTGGAGCCTGCGAGCCACAACTACTGAGCCGGCGTGCAACTACTGAAGCCCTCGCACCTAGAGCCCATGCTCTGCAATAAGAGAAGTCACCGCAATGAGAAGCCTGCGCATTGCAATGAAGGGTGGCCCCCGCTTGCCGCACCCAGAGAAAGACCGCACGCAGCAAGAAAGACCCAATGCAGCAAAAAACAACAAAAAGCCAAACCAAAACAAAACACAACAAAGAAAGTGATGTAACTACACAGAGCAGGATGAGATGCAGCATATCCCTTAACCCCTGGTTACTTAATGGTATGCAAAGCTGTCCATAACATACATCTACATACTCTCTTGAAATAAGTGAGGTCTTATCAAAGTTGAGAAGAGTCCAATCCTTACTATACTATTAAAACTGGGGCTAATTTCACTATTCTGTAAATGCCTACATTATCAATGTGTTTTAAGACAGTGGTGGGCAAGTTATGACCTCCTGGCTACTTGTCTGTTTTTGTAGAGTTCTACTGGAACACAGCTATACTCATTCCTTCGCATACTGTCTGTGGTTGCTTTCACACAAGCTTACAGTTGAACAGTTTTAACAGAGACCACCTAGCTCTCAGAGCTTAAAATGTTCATTGCCTGGTTCTTTAAAGAAAGTTTGCCAACCTTAATTTAAAGGAATGTTTTACAACCTTCAGACTCTCCTTGGTTCTGAACTCAGTCAGCATTAAGAGGCTACATCCTTGGGCACCTAAGAGGAGAATAGAGTCAGCAGCCACATTTCCTCAAGGGTATCCCTACCTCCAGCTCTCTCTAGAAGGCTGATCTCAGCAGTGACCCCAACTCTGACTCAAAGTGGGTCCAGTGCTGGATCTAGCCAAGGGCTAAGGTCATAGACCCATTCCTCTGCACCTGTTGAACTAAGAATTCCAAACACGGAAGCATACCTTTTCAGAGGAGAGTCTGTCTCAATCCATTTAAAATATTTATTAAATGCCCAAGGTTAAAATTGTCTTACTAGTACCACTACTTACTAATGCAGGGTAAATTTTTAGTTAATGACTTTGGATTTCAGGCCAGACTCTACCATAATTTGGTTGTATAACCCTAGGCAAGGTGCTCACCATATCCCCTCACCTGTAAAAATGCGCTCTACATCTCAGTTTTTAAGATCTCACCTAACTGCTATTTCTAAAAGTAGGACATTTCTGACGACGTTTGATATTTCAAATGTAGTATTTCTTCTGTGAGTAGGTATCTCCATTCATAACAAGAGCAGTATTTTAAGGCTAACATTTTTTGCTATTCAGTACAATGCTATCATCATTTTTACCTCAGTCAGAATATGTCATCTAAGCAAAATCTGTAGAAAGTACAGGACTGGAAGCCACTGGAAAGAGAATTCTTTTTTTTTGAATTTTATTTTTTTACACAGCAGGTTCTTATTAGTTATCCATTTAATACATATTAATGTATACATGTCAATCCCAATCTCCCAATTCATCCCCCCACCACCACTCCCCCCTGCTGCTTTCCCCACTTGGTGTCCATACGTTTGTTCTCTGCATCTGTGTCTCTATTTCTGCCCTGCAAACCGGTTCATCTGTACCATTTTTCTAGGTTCCACATATATGCGTTAATATATATTTGTTTTTCTCTTGGAAAGAGAAAATATTAATCAAAAGACATTTCTTGCCTTATGACCTTTATCTAAATCTCCTATATATTGACAAAAAGGCAGTGAGCAGTAAAACCAAACTGTCTGAAATTTGGAAGCATCTGCTAAAGGTCTAGAATAGAATTGTTCATAAGAACTTACTACAATGATGGAAAGGCTTACATCTGCACTGCCCAGTACAGCAGACAATAGCCGCATGTGGCTACTGAGCACCTGAAATGTAGCTAGTGAGACTGAGGAAAGGAATTTTTAATTTTATTAAATTTTAAGTAATTTAAGCTTAAATGCAGCCAGATGTGATTAGTGGCTATGGTATTGGACAGTACAGGTCTAGAAGATTATAAAATGTTGGAATGTAATAATCCAGTGTTTTCTGCTACACAATCCTTCCCATACCCCTAAACATACTTTTAATTGTATACTATTTTCAGTACAGGGATTTCAATTTTTTCATTAAGAGAGTACATGCAAATAAAAAGGATTGTTGTTAAAAATGAAATTTTCCTCAGTCCCACACTGAACTGGTAAAGAAGAGGGAGGAGAGTATAGGAAATTGTATCACAACCACCAGAACGTGCACACAGTGCCCTTTTCTATATTGCCACGCTTAGGTCCTAGTTTCAGGTCAAAATCCCCTGCCCTCCCCCACAAAAAGGCCCAGCTGATACTCAATCATAAATATCAATTTTAAATTAGTCCCAATATATTAGAACTGCGTACAAACACACATTTTAACTGAGTCCACAATAGTCCCAAGACATTTCCCAGTATTCTTTCTACATTTTTCAACAGTAAAATATACCAGACTTCTCTGCAGCTAACACTTCTGGCTATCTATTGTCAGCTTCTTCCCCTCGCTGCATGGTTCTTCCAGACACAATACTTGTAACAAGTTCAATGCTCCAGTTGTCTGCCTTCCTCACTCCGTTGATACTAAATCAAATCCCCATGTTACTAATTCCCTTTTGAGCTCCATAAGTAATGCAATCCATGGCTCCTATGCCCGAGTTTAATTAGTAAATTATTTCATCAAGATCTCTCAACTTCAAAACTTCATGTCACCAATTTAATCAGAGTCTGAAGTAACTTTAAGCTTTCATTAAGCAAGTTTTAAAATTCAGAATAGTAACAAACTAGTTTAACCATCAGTTACAAATTGACAAACTATTTGGGAATGACAAATGTACTTCTTTGCTACTATTTGTCTTATTTGTTAAAAATAGAGCTCCAACAACATGCCAAGCACTGGCAACGTAAAAATAAATAAGGCTCAGTCCCTGCCCTTGAGGAGGTCAGTCAAGCAATATTTAAAAATTTGCATAAAGCACAGCAGGAGCCCATCTAAGGGAACAGTTTTACTTCAGTAGGAGGTCACATCTATCTGATTCCAACTGCAGACTCAGAACATCGCCGTCGGTGTACTCATCTCTCACACGAATAAAAGTGCTTTATTTACCTGAAAATCCAATTGTTTTAAGTCCCTTTCAGATCTTGGAATTATAATTTTGTGACTAAGCTACTTTACGATTTATCTACAAGAAAAATGAAAGTTAGGAAGTTTAAAAGTCCTACCACTGTGCCCAACCCACAGTGAGAATTCGATAAATATTTGCAGAAAAAAAATCATAAAAGCGGCTCCTACAGTGCTTTCCCTCATTTCCCCCTTAAAAACTCTGCAAATTTTAGAACATCCGGACCATCTTCGATCTTAATTTCACCCACCAGTTAAAGGCACTGGGCAGCAGCATCATTCACTCGCTCATCACAAAAGTGCTGTGTTTTCGCAGCGCCAAGGGTGGGGGGGGGGGTGAGGGGCGGAAATCTTAATGCTGCTCTCACAAGAACTTACAACAGTTTGAGAAAAAAACATCCTACGGCATCCCACGTGTAGGTGAACTTGGGCTCTCCGTCTGTTCAGTTTGCAGGACAGCGACAATACATACAAATCATGCCCAGCACTGGACGATTTTACCACCACCATCTTCTATCTGAAATTCTTACAGCACTTTTCCGGTCACCCTCACCCGCCTCAAGCCAAACCTTTAACGAGGAATGAAAGGCAAGAGGGCTAATCTGATCCAGAGATCAGAAGACAAGAGGCTGAGCAACAGACGGCGCGGCAGACACGCGAGAGTGCAGCGCCGGGAGGGGCTAAGGTGGTGCGAGATGACTCGGGGGCGCGGAGGTCAGCTCAGGCGGCCCGGTTCCGACGCCCCGGAGGCGTGGCGACCGGAGGGCGAGCGCGGCGTGCGCCACGGTGCGGACGGGTCAGCCGCAAGCAGCGGGCGCGCCTACGGGCCGAGCGGGGGTCCGCCACGGGCTCCTTACCCATAGTAGCGGAAGGCATTAATGATCTTCCAGAAGTGCTCGCGCTCGAGTCTCTCCTCCTCTTCCTCTGTGCTGCGCGTGGCCGCCGCCGCCGAAACCGCCGCGGCGGAGCCCAAACGCCCGGCGGAGAACTGCACTTCCACCTCCTCGCTCCCGCCGCCTCCTCCGCGGCTGCCGCCGCCTCCCCCGCAGCCCTCGGGCAGCTGAGAGACTGGCGGCGGAGGGCGCCGCCGTCGCTGCATCGCCGCCGCGGCCCTCGGCCTGGCTCGCTTGCGTCTCGCCGCGACTGAAAGCGTGGTGGCGGCTGCTCGGCCCTCCTCTAGACGGCGCCCGCCGTGGACATGCCCCCAGCTCGCGGCGCGCCCCGCCCCCGCCGCCCTCAGGCCTCCATCAGCGCCTGGCTCCGCCAGGTCTTTCGAGCACCCGGAACGACCGCGCTTGCGCATTCGAGAGTACAACGAAGGGCCGCAGCCACCTGCGCTCATTTGCTGCCGGCCTTTGGCGACGGCGCGCTGATGTCACAACAACGCGTGAAGTAGGCGGGGGCAAGGGCCAGATGGGTGGGGCGAAGGAGGAGATTCCTGGCAGGTTGGGGATGGCACCTGCGAGCAGCCGCGTGGTTCGGGCTTGAGAGCCGGTGAGTGCTGGGTGGTGGAACAGGCCCCTGAACTAAGGCTAACACATTAGCAAAGGAGAAATGCAGAAAAAAAGTTCAGCTTTGATGAATTTAATAGGAACTTTTATTTCAGAAAGTCTAGAAGGAAGGTCTTGCATTCGCCCTAAGTTGTTTTAATGAATTTCTTAAGTGAATTTCTATTTTTAATTGCATAAATGTAGAGGGACACTGTCATCTTTTCAGTGTTTAGGGGCCAGCGAAAGCCCTAACCCAAGCCCTGGACTGGTCATGGCAGCAGATCGGGAAACATTCAGGAACCTAACTCTGGCTAGTACTCGCACTTTGGAAGACCACCAAAGCGCAAAGGAGCCGTAACGCGGTGCAGCACTAACATCAAACGGTGGCCCATAGCAATGTCAGACTTAACCACTAACTCTTATTTACCTGCGTTCATTTTCCCCATTTCTCTCTGGGCTCGTGGATAAAACCTCTGCCCTACCTGCATTTGATGTTATTCTTAGAAAATAATTCGTTTCACTCAATTTAATCTACCATCCAGCAAAATAGTCTTTCAAAATAATGGTAACAGAAGATTGCTTTATTCAGGAGAATTAAACTTGCTCAGGGACCACGGATTCTGTTAAAAAGATATAATCATAGTGAAAATGAAGTGGCTCTCTGATTGCGCGGCGGGCCTTCAGGATGGCGCCGAAGAAAGACAAGAAGCCTAAGAAGTCAACCTGGGAGTTTAATTTGGACCTTACTCATCCAGTAGAAGATGGAATTTTTAATTCTGGAAATTTTGAACAGTTTATACGGGAGAAGGTTAAAGTGAATGGAAAAACTGGAAATCTTGGGAATGTCGTTCACATTGAACGCTTCAAGAATAAAGTTAGTTGTTTCTGAGAAACAGTTCTCTAAAAGGTATTTGAAATACCTTACCAAGAAGTACCTTAAAAAGAAAAATCTTCGTGATTGTCTTCGTGTGGTTGCATCTGACAAGGAGATTTACGAACTTCGTTACTTCCAGATTAGTCAAGATGAAGATGGATCCGAGTCTGAGGACTAGATGAAGCCATTCCTTATAGGGTTTTGCTTGCTAATAAAACAAATGAAGTATACAAGAGAGACATCTTGAAATGGACCTTTAGTTTATCAGTGAATAAAAAACATTACTCTGGGGCTTCCCTGGTGGCACAGTGGTTAAGCATCCCCCTGGGGACACAGGTTCGAGCCCTAGTCCGGGAAGATCCCACATGCCGCGGAGCATCTAAGCCTGTGCGCCACAACTACTGAGCCTGCGCTCTAGAGCCCGCAAGCCACAACTACTGAACCCGTGTGCCACAACTACTGAAACTCATGCACCTAGAGCCTGTGTTCCACAACAGGAGAAGTCACCACAATGAGAAGCCCGCGCACCGCAACGAAGAGTGGCCCCCACTCGTTTGCTGCAACTAGAGAAAGCCCACGCACAGCAACGAAGACCCAACACAGCCAAAAATAAATAAATAAATTTATTTGAAAAACAAAAAAAACATTACTCTGTATGTTAAGCATTCATCTCTTTTATTTAAGTGTATGCTGTTTATATGGTGCTGGCTTTCCTTTAATACTTTTTTATTAATTTTTATTGGAGTATAGTTGATTTACAATGTGTTAGTTCTGAGAGTATAGCAAAGTGAATCAGTTATACACATATGCACTCCTTTTTTTTTAAGATTCTTTTCCCATATAGGCCATTACAGAATACTGAGTAGAGTTCCCTGTGCTACAGAGCAGGTTCTTATTAGTTATCTATTTTATATATAGTAGTGTGTACATGTCAGTCCCAGTCTCCCAATTTATCCCTCCCCCCCATCCCCTGGTAACCATAAGTTTGTTTTCTACATTTGTGACTCTACTTCTGTTTTGTAAATAAGTTCATTTGTACGCCCTCGTTTTTTTTTAAATACTTTCTCTAAGCAGTATTTAAATAGCCTATATCTAGTGGAATTTCTTTCAGGATTTCTAAAATGTACTGCTTTTACAAATGTCCTTGAGTTAAAGTATACAGTGAAAAAATGAAGCACAATTCTGGGTATAACTTTATATAATAAAATATTTAAATTCTCAAAAATAAATGAAGTGGCTTCATTTTCATAATAAATTAATAATTGAAACAAGGCAATGCTAAAAAAAGTACTGTGGTTATTCTGTGTTAATGTTACATTTTAATACAATGTTTTTATAAAGTTTAAAGTTATTTATTTTTTGAATAGTAATGCAGTAATACATGGTTCAAAATTCAAAAGGAAAATGCAAAGGGTTACAAATGTAAAGTTTCTTTACCCTGTCCCTAACCACCAATATCCCTGTCCCAGACACAATATATCAATTCCTTGCCTGTTCTTCCAACTTTTCTATCCAGTACCTTTTTTCTTAGAGTCTGGTGTTTGGAAGTTATATATAAATTCTCATAATATTAACTGTTACCAATGCTGTTTTCATATGCACACACAAATTATACATGTCATAATTTGTGACATATATCATGCTAACGTTTAATATTTTATATTTTAATTGTTTTTCCCTATTGTATCCCCTTATTTGTTCCTTACCTCAACTCTGTGAAGTAAGTCTTGTTATATTCCTTTAAGAAATGAAGGCAGACTCAGCAAAATTGTCTTACCCAGGGACACATAAATAGCAGAGCTAAAGTACATTTATTCATTCATTCTTTCCAGCAAATGTGTTGGTTGCCACCTATGTCTCTTGCACTGAGCTAAAGGCAGCTAGAAGCTTGTGGAAACATGGACTTCTCATTTTCACTTTGCCAGTAAGTAAGTGTGACCTGTTTAAAAAAGTTACTTGAGGTGTCGACTGTATTGTTTCTAAAATGGATGTAATATTACCCTTCCTACAGGGCCATTGGGAGAAATAAATGAGATAAAGAGCAAGAAATGCCTAGTATATCAGCTTAATAAATGTTTTCTCTTCAGAATACATTTTTGACCTTGTTTTAAAACACTTTTCTTAAGACTTCCTCTTCCTAACTTCTTTGCAATGAGTTTCTCCTATAGAAATCTTCCCAAACAATAGAGCCCTTTGGGCTGAAAGTTTGGGAATGTCTTCATCCCAAGGTCAATTAACCTCCAAGAATTAATAACCAAAACATACTAAGCATCCCTTAGTTTTCCCAGTCCTACCAACAAAGTTACGTCTTCATTATTCTCAAGGTTGTTTCATAATGAATAAATGTTTATAAATAAAGGCTTAGAAATCAGCAGGCCTATTCACCTGTTAATCATATTTCTATTCGCCTCATGTTCCCCAAGTGGATATCTCACGGAAAGTTGGCACTTAAATATTATGTTGGTTTACCTTTTAACCAGTTGCTTTCCCTACTAGACTCTTAAGTTCTTTGAGGGTGAGATGCATATATTGATCTGTTTTGTTCAAGACCATAACCCCAACATCCAGCACAGTGTCTGGCATGTGAAGATTTTCTAAAACCAGTTTATGGATTGAGTACAGGAATTTACAAGTGCCAGGCACTGTGCTAAACACTACATACATCATTGCCCTTAACTTAGTACTTAAAATAGTATTGTAATTCCTGTTTTTTTTTTTTAACAGATGAAATTTAAAGACTTTAAGTAATGCTATCAAAGCATACAGCTCCTATATGGTAAAGCCCAGATTTGAAAGCAAGTGGACAAAGCCCAAAATACTATTAACCACTGGATCTACTGCCTCTATTGAAGTTGATCTTTTTTATTCTTACATCAGTTTCATGAAGTCCTTTTACTTTTGGAAACCTTGCAAATAATTGTTATTTACAGTAATTTGACCTTCTAGGTGGGCGAGAAAAGGTATGTATACTTTACTTACGAAAAGCAAGAGACTAGATTGCTCAAGAAATATGTTTATGGAGATAAACTATTTCTTACTCTTTATGTTTAAATATCTTGTTTTTATATCAACAAAGATTCAAATTGCTATTGATCTAAGCACCTCATGGAAAAAGGGGACAGCAGCTAGGGACTTCCTCAGCTTAATATCAGGGTCCCCTTGTAATCATTATCATTCTGGGGTTTACAGTTTTTCTTCTTGGAATCCCTCTATTAAGTCTGCTCTTTATAAGTACTGTCTTTGACTGAGAACTAGCTAGTTTTGCCTTTGTATTCTTTGTTCTAATACCTGGATTTAGGCTAAGAATATCATAATTTGTCTTTAAATAACGACCATACTCTCCACTGTGGAACTAAAGATATGACTCCTGTAATGATCTCTTTTTCCCTCTAGAGAATCTTTATCTTCTTAATCCCAGGAGCCACTTCCAGTTGCAATCTTTGTGTACACATTATTTTAATGCTCTCAATAGTTACTCTCAAACTTGGGAAAATAAGTCATAGATTATTTACCGTACTGCTAGGAGTCACTACTTCTTTCCAGAAGCACTAAAGTAGCCCTGCAAATAAGTTTTCCCATCCTCTAAGCTCTAAATCATTTTTTTGTTGCTGTTGGGAAACATTTCAAGTTAAAAGAATCATTTGAACTGACATTATTCCATGCTTCCCTGTCCAGAAATCCAGGGCCAACCGACCCTATTGGCATATACCCACGCATGTTTAGGGTACCAGTCAAGCAAATGTACCCCCACCAAAAATTTAAGAAGAGTAACATATCTATTACTTCCCCCCCAATATCACACCCCAAAAAAGTGTCAGAGTAGTCATTGTGGAGGAAAATCAAAATTTGCACTTCCTTACACTTATTTTACAGGTTATCTTGGTGGTGGTGGTTTAAATTACCTATGGTGGTGAAGATGGGAGTACCGCAATATTTTCAGGCAAAAGGCCTATAACAGTCATCTAAAAGACCTGCTAGTACCAAGAATTTGTGCTTTGTCTGAGCACCTCCTACAAGTAAGAAAGGCACTTTCTGCTTCCTTCTTCTCTGCAGAGGCAGTCTCTAAGATCTTGTCCTGGTTTCTGTCTGCCCCTGGCACCTATCTGCCCCTTACCTTTTCTGAAATTATCAGTATTAATAAGGAATAATATTGGGCTAATCTGTTTGAATTAGCAGTCACTATTGTACCTCATCCTGACTCCTGGCTCTCCCTTTAAAAATCCCGTCAGTCACTTGGAGGTTTCCCATCTATCTAACCTTTAATGAGCTATAGCTGTGGTCTACATTTGCTGCTCAAAGGTGTGGACCCTATTCCAGCACCATGGACAAATCCTGGGAGCTTAGAAATGGAGTATTTCAGGCCGCACCTACTGAATTTGCATTTAAACAACACGCCCAGGTGTTTGATAGGTACGTTAAAATTTGAAAAGCACTGCTTTAGAAACAACACAGAACATACACATATGAATCCCTTTACTGATGATAGATACATGTCTCATTGTATCTTTCTCTCTGAGAGCCTATATTAGGTAGACTGCTCTCAGTGATATGAACAGAACACCCAACTAAAACTAGCTTAAATAATAAGGACATTTACTATCTAAAAAACCATGAAGTTCCAAGCTACATCACCTCCAGATTATCAACCCAGTCCTTCCCATCCTTGGGATCTGCTATTTTCAGTATGCTAGCTTAATCCCTCACAATCGTAAGATGGCTGCCACAGTTCAAGGCATCACACCCAGATACAACAAATTCAGCAAAGAAAGCCTGTTTCCTCCTATACGGGTCTCTTTTCTTCAGTAGGAACACTTTTCCTGGAAGCCACCCAGCAGACTTCCCATAGTGCTTCACATTCCCATTTCTAAACTAACAGTAGACAACAGATATAGAATTACCTGGACAGGCTTAGACTAATTAATATCATCTTCATAATCCTGAAATACAATCATAATTTTTTTTTTTTTTTTTTTGCAGTACGCGGCCTCTCACTGTTGTGGTCTCTCCCGTTGCGGAGCACAGGCTCTGGACGCGCAGGCTCAGTGGCCATGGCTCATGGGCCCAGCCGCTCCGCGGCATGTGGGATCTTCCCGGACCGGGGCACGAACCCGTATCCCCTGCATCGGCAGGCGGACTCTCAACCACTGCGCCACCAGGGAAGCCCACAATCAGAATTTTTATTTTCGCCTAAATTTATCAGGCCCCTCTTACCAAGAAGAAAACTAAACACTCTAAGCTAGGTGGGGATGGGGGGAGTTTGCTGCTAAGAAGGCAAATAACAGTACCTTTATCTTCACGTTTAAACAGAAAAAAGAAAGTAGGAGTGACAGAAATCCTCTCAAAGAACAAATCCTCTCTGATTTAATATATACCCACACTGTAAGCATAACTAACTTAATATGTATATATAATTAAGGTTTGGCTTTAGTTTCTTTTATTGTACTCTATGCTCTATGCCAAATGAATCCTTGTATGTAATTTACTTGCTAATAAATAGGCTGACATAAAAATTATTGGGGGCAGGGCTTGGCTGAGGTCAAGAATCTGGTCTATTGCAACACTTCCTAACTTATCTGCTAGCCTCCAGATTTCCCTCACATACGAGAGTGCCACAGGTATATGAGAGACTTCAAATGATTCTTTTCTCAATAAATAGTTTTCTTTTTTCAAAAGTGAATTGAGGGGCTTCCCTGGTGACGCAGTGGTTGAGAGTCCGCCTGCCGATGCAGGGGGCACGGGTTTGTGCCCTG
Source organism: Monodon monoceros (assembly GCF_005190385.1). Lineage (NCBI taxonomy): Eukaryota > Metazoa > Chordata > Mammalia > Artiodactyla > Monodontidae > Monodon > Monodon monoceros. The sequence goes on from NW_021703782.1 coordinate 68,796,283, forward strand.
GTCCGGGAAGATCCCACATGCCGCGGAGCGGCTGGGCCCGTGAGCCATGGCCGCTGAGCCTGCGCGTCCGGAGCCTGTGCTCCGCAACGGGAGAGGCCACAGCAGTGAGAGGCCCGTGTACTAGAAAAAAAAAAAAAAAGTGAATTGAGTAGGGACTTCCCTGGTGGTCCAGTGGTTAAGAAGCCGCCTTCCAATGCAGGGGACGCAGGTTCAATCCCTGGTTGGAGAACTAAGATCCCACATGCTGCAGGGCAACTAAACCTGTGCACCGCAGCTACTGAGCACACAAGCCACAACTAGAGAGCCCACGTGCCACAGCTACACAGCCCACACGCTCTGGAGACTGCGTGCCACAAGGAAAGATCCCGCATGCCGCAACTAAGACCTGATGCAGCCAAAAATAAGTAAATAAATAAATAAATACTTTTTTTTTAAAGTGAATTATGTTGCTCTTCTGATTCAAATCCTGCAGTGACGTTCCACTGCCTATTGATTAAAGTCTAAGTTCTTTAACATAACATATAACATCCTTCCCAGTGGGCCACAGGCAATCTTTCCAGTTATGTCCTATAAGTCCCCACCCATCCCCTCACCTTATCACCCACAATCACTCCTTCCCCTATGATCTCAGAGCTCTCCTTCCTCTGTTACTGAGTGCCTCACACTCCTTTGTAATTAGTTGCTAAAATATCTGGTTCCCCAGAAGAATATGAGCTCATTTATCTTCTTCATTTTGCATGACTGAATTTTCTAATTTTTCTACAAAATTTTATACCATAAGTTTTATATCAGCATTTTACTAAAAGTGTGCCTTAATAAAAAATATGTTGTAAACAAGCTTGCAATATTTTGGATGGACATAAAAAATCTTGGTGGGAGGAGGCATCAGGCTGCAGAAGAAGGAAGTATCTGTGGTGGATGTGATGTCCATGTTCAGATTTAATGTCTTTTCAGAGAGAAAAAAAAAAAAAAAGCCTTTTTACCTTCAGCCAAAGGCAGAATAAGAGTATGATGTCATACAGCAGAAAACTGAAGTTCTGAAGATAGAAGAATTTCTTTTGCAGAATTAGAGCCATCCAATAGATGAAGATGAAGAAATGAAAACTTACAAGCTGGAATCATGGCTAGGGAAGTGGCAGAATTCCATTATCTTACTAAAATCTCCAGAAAAATCAATGTTTTTTGGTGCGAGGTAATGTTTCTTTCCCGCTCTTGACCTGTCCATCTATGAAAAGGGAGTTCAGTCAAGCAATACCCCTTGACTTTCTCTACTCCTCTGCCTGGGGAAGGTGGGGTGTCTCATCTGATTGGAACATCTGGGAGGAATAAACTGGGCGTGCTCAACTCAGCTCCGGGCCTTATTTATCTTGCCCCTCTTGGGAGTAAACTTGCTTATAGTAAGCACAATTTCTTCCCTGTTACTCATGCCATAAAATCCTTCCCAGCTGGAAAAGCTGTCCTGGTCCAATACTGCTATGACTATATGAGTAAGTCTAATTCCGAATGGAGTTAGGAGGCCCATTTGACTCTCATGTAAAGATATATTCTCCAAGGTAGGCTTTATCAGTAAAAGAGGGGATATTTGGACTACCATCTGCCTCTGCTTTGTCTTATTGCTCAATTGTTCTGAACCCAGGTGGGAAAGAGGGGAGTGTAGTAACTATGTTTTTTGTATTCTTTTTTTTTTTAAGTTTTATTATGGAAAATTTCTAACATGTACAAAGTACTGAGGATAGCAATGAGAACTACCACACAGCTTAAACAGTCATCACTCATGGCCAATCTTGTTTCCTTTGTACCTCCCACTCTCCATTATTCTGAAGCAAATTCTAGATATCACATTATTTCACCCCTAAACATGTAGGCACACGCCTCTAAAACTAAAGAATGGGAACCAAGACATTTGGTGTCTATGCCTAGCTCAGTGGGTGGCAGTCCTCTGTATCTTCATTTCTGCAATTTGTTAAATACGATTTATAGGTGGTTGCAATGAAATTTTTTGTTTTTTAAGTAACCACAATCAAAAAGGAGGGCTAAATCCTCACAAGGCTCCAGGAGGGGAGCTCACCCCATAAATCCAGGCTGGCAAAGCCCAAGGCACCACTCAGGAACAATTCCCTTCAAGGTGGGGATCCCAGGCACTGCCCATGGTCCCTGGCCGTCTAGGGTGCAGTGGGTCCTTGTCCCCCCCTTATCTTCCATATTCTTGATGCTCTGCCACCTGGGGCTTCACTGACTGGGGAGAGACTGCTCCTCTCAGGGCTAGCTAATTGTCCAATAGCTAACAAATCCCCTGAACCTTTCATATACAAACGGGCCAATCCAGAACCCACATGCATCCTTCAACCACCTTCTTTATCAAACTCTCACACACCAAGTCAATATTCCCCTGCCCTAATCAACCCAGCGCCAGGTACTAGATAACTGGAGACAGTCCCTACATCCCAGAGCCTGCTGAAATTATTCAGACTAGCCAATCCTAAGCATGCTTACTCTGCCTTGCCTTTACTATGGAAACCACAATAAACGCTTTTGCCCACGCCTTCCCCTTGACCACCCCCATCTCCTGATTGATCCTGATGCTTCCCAGTATGGCCCTATGTGGTGAAGCATGCCCCTCTTCTTGAAGACGGTAAGTAAAAACTATCTTGTCAATGGCGTCTGTCTCCTGATCTCCTGGATAATACCTGGATAATAATAAAACCTACTTTTTAAAATGGGGATACCTGGATAATAATAAAACCTACTTTTTAAAATGGGGAGCGGTTATCAGGCTCCTCCAAAGGCCCCAAAAGATATCTTCAGGAGGTGGTACAAAATGTGTCTTTATAACACACTCATTGATATCATTTCCCCTTCTTTCTTGCCATATTTGTTTTTAAATCAGTAAGGTGGGAACAGAATTACCCAAAGAGCTAGGCCCTGATGAGCAACAATTTGCCCAGTTTTCATTTATTCTTGAGATTCTAACCACTGATTTCTAAAGAAAAATAACATTTCCAATAGTTTATCAGTCAATCTGCACCTTAAGTATAAAAAATTCTTAAGTGCTGTGAACACAAGAGAAATGTAATTCATGGTCCAAGCGTTCAAGAAGGTTATGGTACAGTGGGGAAGTAAAACTAGGAAATATTAAACAATTGAGATGATTTAGTGTTAAAGCAGTAGATTAAGTAAGGTATAATGGGAGTTAAGGAAAGGGAAGAACGGTTTGAAAGTAGCATGAGAGCTACATCTTAAAGGGTAAACTTAACTTGAAGAGGCAAAGAGGTGGGAGTATTCTTTGCAAACCAATTCAAATTGGTTTAAGTCAAAACGGAAAAAAATATTTATTGTTTCTTATTACCAAAGAGATCAGTCATATGTAGATCGAGAAGCTCAATTATATCATCAGGAATCTGTCAGTTGCTGTTTCTTGGCTTTGTCAAGCACTACTTTTTCTAAAAGTTCCTGCTGAAGGTTCAGGCAAGGCTCACATTGGGCCAGCTTGGGTCATATGGGGTTTTTTTGTTTTTTTAATTTTTTTAATAAAGTTATTTATTTTTGGCTGAGTTGGGTCTTTGTTGCTGCGCGTGGGCTTTCTCTAGTTGCAGCGAGCTGGGGCTACTCTTTGTTGCGGTGCACAGGCTTCTCATTGCAGTGGCTTCTCTTGTTGCGGAGCATGGGCTCTAGGCGTGCGGACTTCAGTAGTTGTGGCTCACGGGCTCTAGAGCACAGGCTCAGTAGTTGTGGCACGCAGGCTCAGTAGTTGTGGCTTGAGGGCTCTAGAGCTCAGGCTCAGTAGTTGTGGTGGACAGGCTTAGTTGCTCCGTGACATGTGGGATCTTCCCAGACCAGGGCTTGAACCCACGTCCCCTACATTAGCAGGCGGATTCTTAACCACTGTGCCACCAGGGAAGCCCCAGGTCATATGTTCTTTATTGAACTGATTGCTGTGACCAAGGGGTCATGGTCCTCTGATTAGCTGGGCTTGGGTCACATGTCCACCCTAGAGGTGGCTGTGGAGTCAGCCCCATGCAAACCTATGGAGCAAAGGTAAGAGTTTGATGATTCCCAAAGGAAATTCTGAACGATGTTACCAAAAGGTAAGATCAATTCTGGACAGGAAAGTATAACAATCTTTGGCGTGGTGCGGGAATAACAGCATGAGCAAGGTGGAAAGGAAAGCAAAGACCTGTCTGAGTATAATCCATATCAAGAAACAGAGGAAAATTTTGATAATTCAGGTGGTATAAAATTATTAGAACCTTTAAAAGTCAGACTGAAGAGACTGAATGACTCACTAAGCAGTGGAGATTCATTTTAGATTCTGAAGCAATAGAGTGATATGGTAAAAACAGTATTACAGAACAATTAATCAGACAAGAGCCAGTAGCTAAGCTGTTGTCAGGAAGACCAGATGAGGAGATTGTTCAAATAATCCTGAAATGACATGATAAAGATTTATGCTAGACAGTAATAGTGAAGGGAAGAGATTAAGGTAAATCTAGATATTACTTTCCAAGGAAGAAAAGACTAAATTGAATACAGGGATGAAGAGAAGAATCAGAAGGGATGACAAAGGTTGTAGCTACAGTTACAAAACTATTGCTAATAGAAATTTATAAGGAGAGTGGGTTTCCCTTTCTCCCAATGCTCCCACCTACTCTCTTAGCCTACGATTTCTTTCAGTAGCCTGGATATAGACTGCTGAAGGGTCTAAGTACTGAAAGATTATGGTACCTAACTCCACCGTCATATGTGATTCCATATAAAAATATTAAATGGTAAAATAAGCATAAGAAGTCCAACGGTCATGATTTGTCAAATGATGTTTTTTTTACAATCACAAAATTTTCTCATTAGAAATTTACTGGTGACCTAAATATGAATGAAATCCAAAAAACGTGATATATGAATACATATAGCTGATTCACTTTGCTGTACAGTAGAAACTAACACAACATTGTAAAGCAACTGTACTCCAATAAAAATTGTTTAAAATTAAATTAAAAATAAAAGAAATTTACTTATTGATACCCTAATTCACATTTAGTTTATATAATCCAGCACTACTTGTTAGTAATTATGTACTTATTTTCACCCTCAGGTTGAAAACACAAATTTTTAGACTAGTTTTTTTTTTTTTTAAGCAACTTTTAACAGTACCCTAATACAGCTGAAATACTTCCCCCCCACCAAAGGAAATGAAAACAGGGTATCGAAGAGATATCTGCATTCCCATGTTCATACCATCATTATTCACAATTGCCAAGACATGCAAACTACCAAAATGTCCTTCAACGGATGAATGGATAAAGAAGATGTGGTACACATATACATATAAATAAGAATTCTGAAATTCTTATTTATAACTGTCAGCTGTTTAAAAAATAAAAGCTTATTTATATAATCTTAGTAATTAGGACTATTCAATTGGGGGTACTAATTATACATAGGCAGAGGGAAGAGAAAAGAGGGAAGAGGAAAGATGAAAAGTACATGAGGTAAAGCTATCTCTTGATGGGGGATGGGACTCACATTAGCATTCAGGCAAAGACATTCATCTTCCCTTCTAGCTTCCCTTCTCTGGTCACTAGATCAGAGGATGGATTCCTCATTTTAGGAAGCTAGAGAGATTCAATGATTTGGTGGATAGAATACAGAGACTGTGAGAATTACCGAAGGAGTAAAGTCTAGAATGGAAAAAGAAAGCTGAGTAACAGCTCCTAATTTAAAAACTATTGATTACTGGATTGATGGAGCATGAATTGGAGTCATACTTGAATGTCTTGTCACTAACCTTCCACTGCTACAAATTTTAGACATTTTCTCTAAGTAACTAATATTTAAATAATGAATAAAAATAAATTTAAATAACAAATATTTAATGAACACACATTCTGTGCCAGATTACTATGTTAAATGTAAAGCGTTTGCATGGGTTAAAAATGTAATCTTCATAGCAAATTTATAAAGTAAATTGATCATTATCATTATCTCTATTTTATGAACAAGGTAACTAAGCCTCAACATAGATAATAACTTGCTTGAGGTCACAGAGCTAGATTTGATTCTGCTCTATGTGATGGACACTAAGCCCTGGTTTTCACTGCCACACTATACTCTTTTCCAAATAAATAATCTCTTAAATTTCTTATAGCTGGGTGACAATGCTCTGGCCTGAAAAACCAGGATTTTTATTGCTAAAGGAGGGGCAGTGGGAAATTGGGAGGCTTTCTCTGCCACATTCAATAAATCAGCACAGTTTTTCCTCTACTGTTGGAACAGATCACTGTTTCTTCAGCTGAGCACCAGATGAAGTAACTAGCTTGCATTTAGGGGGTGTATTTTCTAAAGAGTGAACCACATTTAGCATTGTGGGATGCTCATACTATATGTGTATGTGAGGCACTAGTGGGAGATCGTATAAATTCATGTCTTATCCCATGGTACCTGCCAAACGTACATTCATTTTCTGTCTTTCTGCCTCTCTTTCTCCCGTTCCTCCTTCCAGCTATCCCTCTCTCCCTCTTTACTAAGATTCTATAGTTAATTGGAATTTGTTGTAATAGCATATGATTTCTCTTCTGGTCTCTTTTTCCTTTTTTAATATTTATTTGGTTGCGCCGGGTCTTAGTTGTGGCACATGGGCTCCTTAGTTGCGGCAGGCAGGCTCCTTAGTTGTGGCTCACCGGCTCCTTAGTTGTGGCATGCGAACTCTTAGTTGCAGCATGCATGTGGGATCTAGTTCCCTGACCAGGGATCGAACCCCGGCCCCCTGCATTGGGACCTCGCAGTCTTAACCACTGCACCACCAGGGAAGTCCCTCTGGTCTCTTTTTTATCTACCTTTTGAAATAATTTTCACTTTGTAAAAGTTACAAGAGTGGTACAGAGAGTTTTCATATTCTCTCCACCCAGCTTCCTCTCATGTTAACATCTTGCTTAATCATAGTACAATGATCAAAACTAAGAAGTTGGTACGGTAGCATTAACTACAGAATTTATATGAATTTAATCAGTTTTTCCACTTACGTCCTTCCACTGGTCCAGAATCCAATCCAGGATGTAGCACTGCATTTACTCATCATGCCTCCTTTGTCTTCTCCAGTTTGTCACAGCTCCTCAGTCTTTCTTTTCCTTTCATCATCTTGACACTTTGGAAAAGTACCGATCATTTGTTTTGTAAAATAGCCCTCAATTGGGCTTATCTCATGTTTAGATTGAGGCTCTGCATTTTTGGCAAGAATACCGCAGATGTGATGGGCCCTTCCCAGTGCACCATGTTGGGGAGTACATGATGTAAATGGCATGTTTTTAATCAAGGGAGTGGCCTGATAAAATCTACAATTTTGAAAGGTAACTCTGACAGTGAGGTGCAGAGTAAACAGGAGTGAAGGAAGGTTGTTGTCAAGATACCAATTAAGGGGAGGTTGTCATAGAATAGGCAGGGTATGAAGGTAGTCTGAACAAAGACTGTGGCTGTAGGGATGGGGGTGAAAGTCTGAATATGAGATTCCCAAAGTAAAATGAATAGGATCTGTTTCCATGAGTGAAATGAAGTGACAGAGGAACTGAGGATAATTATTAGGATATTAGGATATCAGGTAGATGGTTGACTCCATTATCAATTGGTGGCCAAGATCTTTGTAATTCACATTCCCTAATAAGATTTTTTTAAAAAATAATATGCTGGTGTGTGGCTGCAATAAGATGTTGTTTGCATGTTTCTGACAAAAAGATACAGAAAGAGGGCAAGAAAGGTCTTCGGCCATTTATTTACTCCTGTTTTCAAGTTTCAGGTTTGGAAATTCAGCGTCTTTGTTCTGTATCTATGAGTGAGAGAGAAGTCAGCATCTCAACACAGCCCTCATTTTCACTGGGTAAAAGGGACTTTTCATACATACTTGACAATATTTGTGGAATAGTGCATGAAAGGGTTAGTATGTCTGAGTCAGGGGCAAGGGAGACAACAGAATGTGATGAAAGCCACTGAAAATTGTCTCATGGCCAGAAGTATTTCAAATAAACTGGCTCTGGTCTTAACCTGGAACAGTGAAGCCAAGATGGAAATTCAAGATGAAAGCAGTGAAGTTTAACCTTTCTTGCTCATTTCTATGTTAGAGATAGAAGAGAGGAAGAAACCTCGGATTTTCCTGATGTTGGAGAAACCTACCTGAGCTTCCACTGACCTAAAAGCTGACCTCACAGTGCATAATGGCGGGAAGAAGGGAGTTTAGCTGATTTGAAGCCAATGGATTATAATTGCATGTTAAACATTCATACTTCCCAATAAAACAGAGGTTTTTAACGGGGCTGCACATAAGCTTTTTAACTGAGCTGCACATAAGGTTTATCTGCAGAGCTTTAAAAAACTACAGATGCCCAAGACCCATCCCAAGGGATTCTGGTACAGAAGGCATATTATTCAGAATTTCTTTGACTGAAAGCAGCAAAAGAGCAACTCAAATCAGCCTCAGCCACAATTTGGAGTGAGTTGTGAATTATTATCTAATGCTGCATAACAAATTAACCAACTCAAACCTTAGCAGCTTAAAACACACCTTGTACAGTTTCTGTTGATCAGGATTTGGGGGCTGGCCTAGCTGGGGGTTCTGCCTCAGGTTCTTCCACGAAGTTGAAATCAAGGTGTCAACTGGGCTTCAGTCATCCAAAGGCTTGACTGGGGTTGGAGGACCCACTTCCAAGGTGGCTCCGTTACATGGCTGGCAAACCATTTTGCCATGCAGGTTTTTTGCACGGGGCTGCTTAAGTCTTCTCACAATTTATTGCCTGGTTTTCCCCAGATCAAGCAATCCGAGAGAACAAGGCTGAAGCAGCTTGATACGATTTTATGGCTCGGATGAAGGTGTCTTTGAGCAGGAGGAGGGGCATCATCACAGGTGGGATGTCTATTGTCGCAAAGACTGAGGACCATCCTAGAGCAAACATACCATATGTTCCAACACACCCATTCATTGTTTATAGGGTGAAAGTGATTAAAATGAGTATCAAGGGAAGGCTTGAAGGGGAAAGTATAATAATTTTAAAAACCTCAAGGGTTATGACTCACCTCTAACTGTGGTAATAGACTTAGATCTGTCTCAATAAGCCTTTAACATTTGCAGATCCCTTTAGAGTTTCTCAGATGATTTCATAACATCTTATTTGATCTTAAGAACAATGTTAGGTTTGTAGGCTGGCATCAGGAGGATTGGGACTGAAAGACAGAGCTAATAATAGTGAACACCCACCAGATGCCAGGCATTTGACTAGATACTTCATATTCATAAACTTTTAAACCAAATGCCACGAGGTCAATATTAGTAATTTCAATTTTGAAGGAGGCTTAGCTTCCTTGGGCTCAGAGAAGTTAAATGACATGCCCACAGGGCTTCCCTGGTGGCGCAGTGGTTGGGAGTACGCCTGCTGATGCAGGGGACGCAGGTTCGTGCCCCAGTCCGGGAAGATCCCCCATGCCGCGGAACGGTTGGGCCCGTGAGCCATGGCCGCTGAGCCTGCGCGTCCGGAGCCTGTGCTCCGCAACGGGAGAGGCCACAACAGTGAGAGGCCCGCGTACCGCAAAAAAAAAAAAAAAAAAAATTACATGCCCATAGCCGAGCATTGGAGCCAGAAGGGGAACCCAGATTTTCCTTCTCACAGTCCTACATGCTTTCCACTTGGCTGCTTCCCTTTCCAGCATAACAACCGCTGCTGCTACTTTCTCCACATGCTACACCTTTGACTTAACCTTCATCTTATGGTAGCATGGGACTCCCCAAAAGACAGAGGACTCAATAATTGCAGGCTGGTGCAGGGGTGGTGGTGGTGGGATGAACTGGGAGATTGGGATTGACATATATACACTAATATGTATAAAATGGATAACTAATAAGAACCTGCTGTATAAAAAAATTAATTAAATTCAAAAAAAAAATTGCAGGCCCAGACTTATAGTACTCTAAGAATGGTGTTTTTTGGGTTTTGTTCTGCCTTGTTATTTTGGTGACCACTTCATTACAAGCCTATTGGAATGAAAAAAGAAAGGCAGAGAAAAACTATATTGAACAAGAAAAGATACCTAGTTTGCAGTTTATACTGAAAAAATCCAATTCTCTAGGAATGTCTACCTTTGTTTGATTTTTATTAAAAATCTGTCTCCAAAGCAGACAACTTGAGTGGCCACAAATAACATCTTGGCATCTCATTTTCCCTTGTTGTCAAGTTGGGTAATATTTCTTAAGGTTGGCCTAACTTTCATGGGTGTGGAAGGATAGATGGCATGAAAGATAAGATGTACTTTGTGTTCCTACACGTGTTTGAGTGAAATAAATGATTTTCAAGAGGTAAACATCATCTCTATTACTAACGGCCTCAAACTTCTAACTGTTCTTCTAACTTATAAATATGCAATTACACCTCCATGTTGTTTGTGGCTTAGTAAAAGCAATGTGCAATAGTATTACCTGAGATAATCCAAAATAGATGTCAAGTCTCCCACCAAATAAATCTGCTATTTTTAGCAGCTGTAGGCTAGCTAGGCAATATTGCCTCCATCCAATATTGTCAGGGTAATCATAGCACCTTTTCTGAGCTCTGTACAACCTTTGCTTCAGTAAGGACCACATCAAAACAGAGGTCTGGAGGTTCTCTCCTCTTACATACCCTATATATCCTGGCTTACAGGATACTCAGCCAGTCATATCTTCAATGAAGTCTTATCCCTTAACCCCCTCATTCCAGTCCTACCAGTCGGGTACTCAAGCATTCCTGTTATTATGGTAGAGTATAGTAGTTAAGAGCATGAAATTGGAAATCAAATTTGGATTTGGCTCTGCCACTACTTGTACATCCTTGAGTCAGTTATTTTACCTCTTTGGGTCTCAGTTTCTTCATCTGAAAAATAATATTATCTTCTAGTAGGATTTAATGCGTATTAAATGAGATAATATATGTAGGGAGTTTAGAATGATGCCAGGTATATGGTAAGCACTCTACAGGTGAGACCTATTTTTATTATTGCATGTATTTTTCATAAAGCTAAGTTACCTCCTAAAAATTTGAAGACTCAGGAAACTGATTGTTTAACCAGTGGGTCAAATAAACATTTATATGCTGCCTACTGTAATTAGTATTATTGGGCTAGACAGAGAAGACATGAGGATCAGCATAGACCTAAACAAAGTAGCTTTAAGTGTTGATGTCATGAATCCCTGATGCCTTTCTGCCTTATTCTACCACATCCCCCATTTTTAAAACAGCGAAAGGGACAAAAAATGATTACCAGGGGAAGTAAGTTCCAACAGAGTCTTCTGCTGGGTCTTTTACAGGGTTGGGGGAGAAAGAGGGGGGGTGCAGGGAGAGAGAGGGAGAAGGTGCATAGCAACTCACTCACAAAGATAAGTTCAAGAAGTGTGTTGAACATGGAGTCTTGAGTTGAGTTGCTACAGATTCCAGGTCTCCTCTGTCAGCCTCCTATTTTGTTGACATCTGAGATATTATAATAAAGTGAGCACGGAATGGTCCAAAGTTAGAAGGCTACTCTGATTGGTTCTTGGATTTTTAACTATGAAGGCCTTTCATAGTGTATAAATGGGGTGGCCAAGAGCTGCAGAGGTATAGTTGCAAGCTAAGCACAATGACAACAGCAAGCCGAGTCCCAGAGTTTCAGGGCTAGCCTCATAATACAGAGTAGCACGGTGATTCACTATTTGGGGTCATAAAGTCTTGGGTTCCAAACCTGGTTCCAACAAATGTTAGCAGTATGACTCTGGGTAGTTACTTTATCTTTCAAAGCCTCAGATTTATACAGTTGTTATGAGAATTAAATAAAGTAATGCATGTAAGGTACTGTCAAAACATACTTCCCAAAAAGTTAAAAACATGACTCTCATACAAATATAAAGTGAGCATGCGTCAAAGATTCATTTCACATGTTAATGAGAGAACTGACAAGACGGTTTAAAGAAAACTGGAGAGAGCAAAGTATTTACAGTGGTTAAAGAAAAAGGCTTGAAAAAGCTGGCTAATTTAGATACAAAACTGGTTAATGTACAGGGCAATAAAACTGTAACTTTTGGGGTTGTCTTCTTTACCAGATAAATAATTTGCATCTCTAGTGAACAAATTTCATTTTCATCACAATCAGCAGTTGTTCTCAAGTGGGGGTGATTTCTCTTTCCAGGGGACATTTGGCAATGGCTGAAGACATTTTTGGTTGTTATAGCTGGGGGGTGAGGGTGTGTGTGAGTGCTACTGGCATCTAGCGGGTAGAGAACAGGCATGGTCCTAAACATCCTTCAACGTACAGGACAGCCCTCCCCCCCGCAAAAAATAATTTTCCAGCCCCCAATCCCAATAGTGCTGAGGTTGAGAAACCCTGTGTATCAAGTTCTACAAGTTAACATCTACTCTTATGAAATTTAAAATATCCTAATCAAGAGAAAATAGCAAGTCAAACAAAGATACACACTCCCAGAGAACTGGCTAAGGTGGGTTGGCTAGAAAATGCTTAGATAACTCTGAAAGGACATGCGGTAGCCCTTTTGCCTATTTCCCAGTTTTGGAAAGTTTTCTTGACAATACTTGACACCATACCTGAAACATGGTAGGTGTTCAGTAAAGGTTAGTTATTTCTATAAATTTATAGGCCACTAGATAGAAGTCCAAATGCCCATACAGTAAAATAAATACCATACTTTTACAGAAGCATCATCATTGTTGGAAATATTTTCCCTGTTGGATTTTTTCATCATGGTCACTTTGAAGTTTTAAGAAAGTCCTCCAATATAACCTTCAGACTTACAGATGATAGATCTATTAAAAAAGACAAGTCATGTTTAAAAACTTTCCTGAAAGCCTCATTCAAAACACTAAGCCCCTCCTCCTGCATGAAAAACTTATTGTCAAATTGAGACTATCCAAGATATCCTTAGGAAATCCATTTAAAGTCTGCTATAGAAAGGATAGTAAGGTAAAGATCATAGAATTGCAGATCGTGGCCCTTTTTATTGGCCAAAATGTGTATGTGTGTTTTTTGGGTTTTTTTTGACATTTTAAAAATTGAAGCATAATTGACATACAATAGTATATTAGATTCAGGTGTACAACATAGTGATTCAATATCTATATACATTACAAAATGGCAACCACAATAAACCTAGTTACCGTCTGTCACCATACAAATTCATTACAATATTATTGACTGTATTCCTTATGCCATACATTACAAAGGTAAAAAAAGAAAAAAAAGCAGCCACGCAATTTCCCAAGTTTGTCTTGTATAAATCAGTTGAAAAGTATATCCAGTGGTTGTATCTATCAGTCTGAGTCCAAAGGAAGAGGTTTTATTCCCCCCCCACCCCTTCCCCCCTTATTAATGACAGCCAGATCTTGTTGGAGAAGGCACTGCCATGGCTCACTGAGTGTCAAGGAAGCAGCTGTGGTGAAATGCTGGCAAAACTTGCTGGAAATATATCCCCTGGAATTTTGGGGAAATCCACCCTCTAGGCTGCCATGGAAAAGCTGTTCCCCAGCAGATGTCTCACCAGAGACACTCTGCTGCATTGCCAACCCACAGGAACCTAAAAGCAAAATCCATTTCCTGCAACGGCTCTCCAGTGCCCTCTATTGACAATGCTTAACATTGTTCCACTCTGCAAAGGAAAACTATTTAGAAGGCCCAGATTCATTTTCACAGAAAAAGCAAAAAGGCAGGATTTGGAGCTAAGAGTGAATAAAATCAATAACTGATGCAAGAGTTATTCTGTAATATTTTTAGGATCTGACAACACTGATAATTTCAGTCTGGTAGTGTCTGAATAACAGCCAGTTTGGGCCCTCCTGGGCCTGCAAGGTGCTTATTTGCCCACTATAGAGCAGTAACTCCTCCTGGGCCCTGAGTAGGCAATATCGACATCACCTGGGACCTTGTTAGAAATGCAGATTCTAGCACCCTACCCCAAATTAACTGAACCAGAAACTCTGGGATTGGGGACCAGCAATCTCTGTTTTAATAAGCCCTGCAAAGGATTCTGGTGCATGCTAAGGTTTGAGAACCACTGTTATAACAGTAAGTTCTAGGAACTTGCTGTGCAGGCACAAAGAGGAGAGTCAATAAGGATTTATCTGTATGAGTTTTAGTCTCAATTTATTTATTTATTTATTTATTTATTTGGCTGCTTTGGGTCTTCGTTGCTGTGCGGGCTTTCTCTAGTTGCAGCGAGGGGGGGCTACTTGTTGCGGTGCACGGGCTTCTCATTGCAGTGGCTTCTCTTTGCTGTGGAGCATAGGCTCTAGGCACGCGGGCTTCAGTAGCTGTGGCACATGAGCTTAGTTGCTCCGCGGCATGTGGGATCTTCCTGGACCACGGCTTGAACCCGTGTCCCCTGCACTGGCAGGCAGATTCTTAACCACTGTGCCACCAGGGACGTCCTTAGTCTCAATTTTTAATCTTGAAGAAGACAACCTAACTTCTCTGGGATCTGGAAGCTAGCACGGAAAATAATATTTTAATCTCTACTTTTACATTGATGATGTGTTTCTGGACTCGTGGGCATGAATGCATCAGCTATGTTCACTTTGGTAAGAAATTCTGTTTTTGATGTTCTCTTATCTGCAGGTCATGCTACCTTGATGCAGGCCCCAAAGCTGCTATTGCAATTTTCATCTGTTTCTGTGAGTACACAGAAGCGGAGAGTAATGCCCATTCTACATTTTCCATACCCTTGCTTTTCCCTAGGTCTCCACCATGACTGCAGTTACTGGAAGAAGAGCTAGAGCCACAAACCTAAGGCCAGCATAGCAGACAGTGGCATGGAGCTCACATTAGCTCACCACTGCTCCTTGCCCCTCAGATAACCTCATGAGTTGGCTTGCCTCCTTGACAAAGCTCCAACAGCCCAGAACAGAAAGCTTCATTTTCCCGACATAGGCTTTGCCTTTCCAATTTGCTCCCTTTGAAGGAAAGATGGTGAGATGCATGCTAGCAAGATATTTTTCTGCCGTTTTTCGCTTTAAAATGAAAAATATGTGTGTGCGTGTTCATGTGGTGTAGGGATTATGTCCTGTCCCTGGTCCTGCCAATAACTAGCTGCATGGGGTTGGGCAGGTCACCAACTCTGGCTCTAATTTCTACACATAAATATAGAACATTAGACAAGTTGATACTGCTCCAACATTTTATGATTCTATGCACTACCCAAGCGTATCCTTAAAAGGTAACTTGGTGGGCTTGAATCTCACCCTTTACTGTAACAGTCTGTGTATGAGGCCCTCTTCTAAATTTCCTCCTCTGGGTTTAACATTAAGCACAATGAAACCTTCCTACAGCAAATTCATCCTATAGGGATTGAGGTTATTTATACATAGAAGGTGAAGTCTTCAGCAGATTTGCTCCTTTTCAATAAATAAAGAGCATGTGTCTTTCTAAACAGATATCTATCCCATTAACTGCTTTGATAAGAGTAACTAAATGTGAAAGCATACACTGGAAATGAAGCACTAGTATTCTTTATTTCAAATTCCTGATTTATTTCTCACTCATAGTAGTAAGCAAAAATGTTTACTTCTTCCCCGTTTGAACGTTTACTTTTTTTTTTTTTTTCAGTACGCAGGCCTCTCACTGTTGTGGCCTCTCCCGTTGCGGAGCACAGGCTCCAGACGCGCAGGCTCAGCGGCCATGGCTCACGGGCCCAGCCGCTCCACGGCATGTGGGATCTTCCTGGACCAGGGCACGAACCAGTGTCCCCTGAAGCGGCAGGCGGACTCTCAACCACTGTACCACCAGGGAAGCCCTGAACGTTTACATTTTTAATGTTTGTTAAAGTGTTTTTTTTTCCTCAAGATAAAGAGTCTTTCTCTGACCTGTTTTCACATGCTGAAATGGGGGGAAATGACTGTCAAGTATGATGCTTCTCAATCAACAATTGCCCTCTGTGGGGGATGGTATTTCAGAAATTCTTGGAAAAAATAAAGTTTGAAAAGTCATATCTAGACTTTTACACTAAAAAAAAAAAAAAATCCTCTTGTTTTGATAACACAAATTACATCTATCTAAGCTTGCTAAAATCAGAGCCAGGGAGGATAAGCAGAGAAAAGGTTGTGCTAATACTTGGTGTTGCTTACCTATTTTCTCCTCCTTCCTTAGTAAAAGCTTTTTCTTTCCCGTGGCAACATCCCCAGACAATGAAACACAATGAGCTCAAACCTCTCAGAACGCCTCTTCCCAGCCTCTCTTTCAGTGAGAAGTGGCCATGGAGGCAGTTCTGGCTGTTGGGGTCACTGCTGGGTGACTCTGGGAGGCCTGCGGCTGGCTGTGCGTGCTCTACCCAGCTTCCTGCCTTTATAATTGACACTGTGCGGGGAGCTTCTGCTGCCTTCCTGTGACCTCCTGGGGTAGCTCCGAAGGCAAGGATGAAAGACCCTGGCTTTTCCATAACACTTTCAAGTTGCTAAATTTCAGAAAAACAGGTCTTCAATATGTAATATTTGGGACTTACCCTAAAAAGTTATTTATAGTTTATCTGAAATTCAAATTTAACTGTATGCCCTCTAATTTTCTTTTTTGTTTTTTTTCCCCCTAAATCTGACAACGCTAACCCTAACCCTAACTCTAACTCTAATCCATAATTCTTGGTTATGTAAAAATAATAAACCCCAATAAGCTACTATTAGTCAAGTAACACGTTGCTTGCATGTGAACTCATTCCTGACATAGTAGTAATTTATAACAAGTACCCAACATTTATTGTGTTCATTATGTGCCAGACACTATGCTAGTTAGCAGGGGTGTGTTTGTAATTAAGTCACAGAGGTAGGTCCTGCCTTCAAGCAGCTTGCAGTCTAGCTGGAGAGACAGCCACTAAATGAGTGATTCTGTAAGCAGCAGTATAACTACAATTGTGATTAACGCTTTGAAGGAAAAGTAGAACTTTGAGAGCACCTATGAGGGCGGGGCAAGGAGGAGGGAATCCTCTGAGAAGCAGCATCTTCTGAAGGAGGAGTTGTTAGCAGACTAATTGGAGGGAAGGGTTGCAGAAGTTTGCTCTAAGTATCGGGAGCAGCACATGAGCCCGCTGTGAAGCAGGAAGGGTCCTGGTACGTTTGAGGAGAGGAGGTCCCAATGGCTGAACAGCAGTGGGTTGAGTGACTGGAAATGAGGGTAGAGAGGCACTCATAAGCTAGATCAGGGAATGTCTTGGGGGCCATATGAAGGATTGTGAACTTTATCCTTACTCTCCACTAAACCCACACTAAGCACTGTTGATATCCCCTTCTTATAAAGAGGAAGTATAGACTTTAAATGGTTTGATCAAAGACATATAGCTATTAAAAGGATGAACTTAATTTGAGCCCAGGTTTGTTTTTTTTTTTTCAGTGTGTGTGACCAAAAAACCCCCTAGTCATTGGTGAGTGTAAGCTAGTTACAAATTTCTAAGTTCTGAGTGCTGATCAGATGAGTCTGTAGAGAATGTTTAAAGTTAATGTAAGAATATATTTTATATTTGTAAGGACTGAGAGGGTGTGAGCAATCTATCTATTATTAATAAATAACAAGTTGATCACTAATTTAACTTTCAGCATTGAATGAGGCCTCAAAAAAACGATACGATTATACAGATCTCCTGTTGTGTTTTTCAATGAAAGCTCCCCTGTATTACATATCACTGAAGTAACTGTAACTTATTTCTGCTATTTTAGACCAATGGTTTGACAAAAACAAAATAAAACATGCACATAAAAACCTTATTTGTAACAAAGTCTCAACATAAGTGACACAAATGATTCAGTGGTTTCAGACACATATAAAAAACAGTAACAGCGGCAACAAGGATAAAACACAAAAAAGATACTGTTGGCAAATTGTTGATTTATTCAATATGATTACCAATATGACTACTCCTGGTAATCCCTTTATTTGCAGGAGGTGGGCATTGGTATGGGATGGTAACCAATATTTTTAAAAAATTAAAAATAGAGAAATATCAAAAGAGTACATTGTATGTGAGGTAAATATTTTATAATTCTTGATATGATACATGCAACACATATAGATACATACACACAAACACACACATCAATAGATTACATATATACTGGATTGTGATCTATATCTTATTCCTTACTCCGGGTCCCATTCAGAAGAGTTTGACAATCACTGGTCTAGAGAAACTGACTCACTCTTTGTGAGCTATGCTGTGTCTTGTACTTCCTGGAGTGAGAAAAAAGTTAAAGTAAATTCCTGTCCACTGTCATGGATAACTACTTACTTTTCCATGTGTTAAGGAAATCATGTGTGATAGAACAAACAGAGAAGCAAATAAACGAAACAACAGGCTGTCATCATACCGAAGTACACATTGTATCTTGGTTAAGGTTCTTGCATAGCTTCCTTTGAATTTCCTAATTCACTCCAGGAAGGATTCAGTGCATTCCAACTCTACGCTGTCACTTGCAGACCTGGGGAATAATTATAAATAGAAAAGAAATTAATGGAGAATTCCAATTGTTATTTTATTAAATCTTCACACTAACATCTAAGGATGTTAAGATTACAGGGATTGTGGGGCAAGAAATGCTGGTTTTCTGTAAAGAACTAAATAGAGTCCAAGTCTCATTCATTTAATCCTCGTGTTAAATTTAAGCCTATTTTCAGCTATCAGATATCCAATATCATCTGCAATTGATAAAATAATCCTTGACTTCAAAGAATGAAATAATCTGAGAACTAGAAGAAAAACACAAAAGGTGGCTGGTACAGTAGAATTCTTGTTTTGGAATGTTATCCTTGGTTTGAGGAAAGAAGTATTCTTACCTTCAATCTTTATTTTTTTAATATTTTTTATTTATTTAAAGTAAGGAAGCCTTGCTGAATACTTAGTGACTTTGGCTTAGAAACTCAGTGATAAGCCTACCGCATTCTTATTACATATCTCATGCTGGAAAAGCACACCTATTTTAGGATACTATTTAATCTTTGAAGCATGTAAAATATAAAAATGATGATACTCTTTGACCAAGCAAGTGCTGCTTCTGAAAAATTTTAATTCAAGAAGAAGAAAACCAGTAATTTGTGCAGATATTTTTACCGCATGTTATTTGTCAATGTAAAAAGCTTTCTAACACCACAAAACATCCAACAATTAGGAAATGGTTCGATAATTTTGTTAATTTGGATATTATACTATATAATTATACTACTATTACTCTGTAACTGGAAACTATTTTAAATTCAATATAGAAAAATATCCCAAATTCATTTTATTAAATTTTTATTTTACAATGTTTGTTCCTTTGATTTGACATCTTTCTTCTGTAGTGAGATGTCACTGTCAGGTCTTATAATTTACTTTTAACGAGCAAAACAGAACTCAGCCTTGAATCCTTCAACTGGGAGAACTATTTAGTCTTATTCAGTTTCATTACATAATGGACTCTATAAAGCTTATTAAATATTAAATACTAATTTAAAAACAAAAGTAAGCATGGCAATTAACTATGTAAACCATGTAACCATATAAAAGACTGATGGGAATAGCAAAAACATTGGATATGTACTTATCAAAATGTTAACAGTGATGATTGGTGGGAATATAGGTGATTATTTTCTCCCTAAAAGATTAAAATTTTAAAAAAATTATTATGTTTTTATAATGAGATGAAAATAAACATTTTATTTAAAGGGAGTTTGAATGTTCCTGGTAGCTAGGGCTGCCTTGTCATAGGGAGAATAGGTAATGATTAGATTTTGCCTCAAAGTCTGGATTTAAATAAGGATTAAACATATAACTTTATAAACTTACTCTCCTGGGTTATTTGTTTCATTAATAATTAAATTCAATCTTTGTTGTTTGCCTTTCATTATTATTACTTAATCACAATTATGATTCTATATGCTTAGAATAGAAAATTAGTTAAACAGTTTATGAGATGCTATCAGAAGCTTGAGGTGTAGTCGACTGAAACATTGGAAAGGTCTCCTGGCTAGCTCAGACCCATACTGAGGGTTGAACCAGGCTATGCTGAGGATCCCTCCAGGCTGGCTTTGGCAGGTACTGTGGTTGAAAGAACTAGGAAATGTGATGTGTCATAAATAATGCAGTAACTTATTTATGCAACTGGAAAAAATGAACATAGATCTTGGAGGTAGGAAAAGCTGATCTTCTTTGGATTTTACGTCTTTTCTAACATTTTGCTATTATTTTTTTTTTCTTTTTAAGCTTTATGCAATATCTTGAACACAAGCAAGATAGCCTTACAAAGGAATACTTCCTTACAAACCTCTAGGATGTAGGCAAGGAAAGAGGAGGGTGTCACACACATAGAAATGTACTTTGCTGTGGGCTTTCAGCCCTCATCAAAACATGCCAGCTATTCTTGGGCCTTGGACCAGATAGCACAAGCTGGTACTTGGTATGGAATTAGGTGCAATTTGCCTGAGCTACACGATCAAGGCTCCTTCATTTTTTTATAAATAAATAAATTTATTTATTTATTTAGTTGCAGCGCTCTTCGTTGCGGTGCGCGGGCTTCTCATTGCGGTGGCTTCTCTTGTTGCGCAGCACGGGCCCTAGGCGCGCGGTCTTCAGCAGTTGTGGCACGAGGGCTCTAGAGCTCAGGCTCAGTTGCGGCTCAGGGCCTTAGTTGCTCCGCGGCATGTAGGGATCTTCCCAGACCGGAGATCGAACCCATGACCCCTGCATTGGCAGGTGGATTGTTAACCACTGTGCTACCAGGGAAGTCCCAAGGCTCCTTTACTTTTATCAGCAGGTGGATCATAAGGGCAAACTTCAGCGTGTGACTTGGTCATTAAAGGAAAATTGGACCCAAGCATTAGCCATTATTGAGAGTATGGAAAGGTACAGATGTCCAACTGCTGAAACACCCAATAAGTATCTTATCAAGGTCAGCAAGGGAGCCAATAACTCTCAGAGAAGTGGCTCTGGCTCAGGTGCTATCGTTTACAAAGGCTGAGCCCCTGTCTTCACCCTACACTCTGTATCCACTTATGCTGGTGCCTGAGCTTCATTATGGGAGGCCTATCAGAGTAAAAGATGGCAGGGGTGAGCAGGCATACCTGAGCAGGCAAGGATTTTTTTTTTTAAACATCTTTACTGGAGTATAATTGCTTTACAATGGTGTGTTAGTTTCTGCTTTATAACAAAGTGAATCAGCTCCTGGCAAGGATTTTAAGTTCCACTTAAAGGAAGAAATTTTAATATGGTCCTGAAATTTCTTTAAATAGGTTCATGTCTACATGAAGGGCTGACCCTGAAATTGGGAATGTGTCAGGATCAATGAGCTACCTGGCTGGGCTTAGACTGCTAGTCAGATAGGAATTTACTGAGGGCATAGGAAATCTAATTCTTATTGAGAGATTTTGAGATTCGGACTGGGGGATTTGTTTCTCACCAAAAGAGCATGTAATATTGTTCACTGCCAAACTGGCTCATATGTCATCTCTTGAGCCAGCTGATGACTGCATTTTGTATGTTAGCCATGAAAACCCTTTTAGTTCAAACAGTTCCAATGAAACAGCTAGATCTATAGTTTTGTTTTCCCAGCACACTTTGTCATCCTTCTTCTTCTGGTTTCTACCTCCTGCCCTGCTTTCCCTTGGGGAATTTCTCCCCTTAAGTCAGGAGGTCTTAGGAGAGGTACTCAATTACAAGATGAGTACATGATCCAGTCCTAGCCAATCAGAATAAACCATCTCCTCAGGCATAGTGACTGGTTTAGCAAAAGTCATGTGACCCAAGCAGGACCAATCAAAATCTTTCCTGGGACTTTTCCACTGGGCTAAAATGGAAAACTGCTTTAAAAAATGTTCAAAATAAAGAATTTTAAACATATGCAAAACTAGTGAGAACAATATATAGACCCCCTGTACTCAACACCCAGCTTCAACATTTATCAACTCATAGACAATCTTGAAAAAGAATAAACTGTCTTTTTACTGGGGCTGTTGGACCTAGGAGGATGGTGTTGCCAAAAGACATCATATCTGTCAGTGGAGACAGACTGACTTCAAAATATACCCAAACAGAAAATGAAATTGAGGCAAAACCATGAGGACCCCATTTGAGCTCCTTAATACAGCTAAGCCTGAAGCCATTGCCACTCCTGTACTTTATTTCTGCTTAAGCCAGATTTAGGAGGATTTCTGTCACTTGCAAAATGTATCGTCTGATATGAAAACCTTGAAGAAACACTCAGTAAGTAATTTAAAAATTTTTTTGTTTATTTTGGGAAATAGAATTTACGAAAAGTCTTTAGGAGGAATAAATGAGAAAGGGAACTTTATACATATTAAAAGAAGATCACCAGCATTTTAACTTCACTAGACTCAAAGGATAATTTCAGTCCCATTGAAATAACAGCCATCTACTAAAAATTTTAAACTAAATAACATAAATATCATTAAGAGATATAACAAAGGGTGAATATTTTCACCCTTAAAAAAAACCTCACAAAGTAATCAAGTCCCTAGACCCATTCAGAGTGTCTGATTCTGTACTATCTTCAAAGCAATGCATGAATAGATACAATCACTCCTACATTAGCTGTCTGGTATACCATTCTTGGGTATGTAATGAACTATTTCTCCTGGCTGCTCCTTCACAATCCACTTTGATTGGACAATACTTACACTTTTGCTTTGCTAGTTCTTGTATTAGGTCTTCATACACTTGTGAAAAGAGGTCCTCTTCAGATTTTGTTCCATCTAGGTAAACTGAGAAGGGGGAAAAGAGAGCAGTTTAAATGCTAACAGGCTTATTAATACAGGATGCTTACTCTGGCACTTGGCATCTCTTGAGAACACCAATAGGTTTAACCAAAGAACCCAGGAACATAACTTAAAAAGAAATTAATAGCCATTAAAGAGAGAAGTATATCACAGCCAGGTACAACGGGTAGGAAATTTTGATTTATTGCAGAGAAAATTCAAACTAGCTGATGTGAAAATTAAAAAAGGAAGAAACAGAGTTAAGTGGCACTGTGCATATGGCACTTTAGGAGCACTGAAGAGGTCCCTTCTCAAAACAATCATTTATGGCATTCCCTGGCAGTCCACTGGTTAGGACTCCAGGTTCAATCCTGGTCCGGGAACTAAGCTCCCACAAGCTTCACAGCATGGCAAAAAAAAAAAAAAGAAAGAAAGAAAAAGAAACCACTTAAGGGAGTAGTTCTTGAGCTTACTTATACATCAGGATCACCTGTGAGGCTTCTTAAACCATGCAGGGGGTCTGAGTTCACATGTGTACTGAATCTGAATTCTCCAGGCCCATGAAATATATATTTTTAACAAAACTGGCATAGTCAGTTTGGGATAAAAAGCAGAAGTTATGTAGGTTAAAGGAAAGAAAGGGCCTTCTAGTCAGAAAACTGCAGAGGTTAGGGAGGTAGGAGGAACTTTGCCTGTTAAGGAAAAGATGCTCAGTTTGGAAAGGCTAGAATGTGGGGAGGCAGGAACAGTATAGAGATGAGATTTTAGAGCTGTGCCTTAGTCTTTAGTGGCCTTGAGGTCTGGCTGTTTGGATTTTATACTGAAGGGCTGGAGACTCTTTGAAGGTATTTAAGCAAGGTAGGAGCATGGTTGGATTTGCATTTTAGATGGAGAGAGAGAGGGGTAGTAAGAAGACATCCCTGCAACCAATGGTCCATGTTGGGAGTGGTGTGGCCAGAATGTCACGAGAGGCTCTGTGGATGGGGAAGAGGGGTTGAACTGGACTGAAGAAGGGATCATAATAGCCGCCAGATCATGGGGAGGCCCTGTGTGCTTTCTGTAGCTACCAAAGAGGCCACGAGGCTTCTCACAATATGCGCAACTCCCTTTATTCTGAAAAGATACGTCAGTTTTGATTGCTCTACCCCATCCAAAACCCTTCTCTCTCCAGCCTCCTGCATCTTCTCCACGTGGTACTCTATATCCCAAGGATCCATTCTTGGCCCAGGCCCATAGATCCAGATATTTATTTCTAAATCACTGCTTTAAGTCCCTCAGGCATCTCAACTTCATTATGTGCAAAACAGACTCGCATTCCTCCTTGCAAATCTGCGACTCCTTCACTTTTTCCTATTTTCTGAAATAATGCCAGCCAATTCCTGAGCTGTTGTCCTTGTTACCTCAATTGCCCGCACCCTCCATGTCTATCCTATCATGCAGTTCTTCTGAGTACATATGTCCAATATTGCACCCTCTACATCTACCTTTCACATAGCCAGAGGGATCTTACTAAAACAAAAATTTTATATCTACCATATCCTTGTATAAAGCCTCTCTGTAGAGGGCTTCCCACTTTCCTTAGGATAATGACCTAAGTCCTTAACTGGTCTACGGTCTTGCAGGGTTTGGACCCTTCCTGTACCAGCAACATCACCTCTTGCCTTGGCTTTCTCTACCACAACCTTCCTTCTGGTGCCCCTTGGTCTTTTCATGCACCATACCCACCATCTGGGGTGACCTTCTATCTCCCCAAGTTACCTCCCTTTGTCCAGTTATATCTATCATCTCGTTTAAATATGGCTTCCTCAAGGAAGCCTTCCCGGATTGCTGAGACTTGGGCGGTCCCCCTGAAGCTCAGTGTCACAGTACTCAGCACAGCTAAAAAGGATAATCTTGTGCGTCATCCATTTAACATCCATTTTCCTGATAGAATGCTGGTTCATAAGAGTAGAGACTGAGTCTGCCTTATTTCCCTTGATATCACCAGGGTAGTGCCTTGTACATGGAAGGCATTCAATCAATATTTGCTGAATGAATGACCATCTAGAAGTTGGCAAACTTGCACAAGAGCCATAGAGAAACAGAAGGCAGGAGAGCCAGTGTGGAAAAGGGGAAAAAAAGGCACTTACCGATTTCCCATGAGATGTTCTCCATTTCTTTTCTGTGCTTTAGATACATGGGCCACACGTGGCCCTCAAAGTACCCTGGGGTGTCTGGAGGCTCGTAGATCCTTGTACTATCAAAATACGTAGGAAACTTTACGTTGACATAAACACAATTAATATAGTAAAATAATGGTCAGGACAACGGGGAAATCACTCAGAGACTGAGTCTTAACAGGATTACGACTACACTTTTTAGACTCAATGCCAGTTACAAAGACAACACCCAATGGATTTAGTCCCCTGATCTAAAAAATGAACTCTAATTCACTACCATTCATAATTATTTTCCCCCCTCTAGTGATTTATAAAAGAATTGAGAGACAAATGTTAATGTAAATAATGATAGAGATACTGATATGTTGTAGTAAGCTTTAAACTAATCGGTGTTCTCTGTGGCTGTAGCAGAATACAGGCCCCCTAATTTAAAACCATAATCAACATGGGATTGCTTCATATGAGGATTTAGGAAAGATAAGCCAAAGAGCTTGTACAAGAGCCTTTTCTTAGAAAAGTAATTTGCATTACTCCATGTGGGTGACCATTTATGGAAAAAGGTCTTGCTCTTTGTATGAAGAATTGAGGCTTCTCTTGCTTGAAAAACGACATATACACATTGCTCAATAATGCTGTTTCCTTGTTTTTCCTAAAGTTTGTCTTTTGAATTACAATCCACAAAGGCAATTTCAAAACTTACCTCCTCCTCCTCTTACATTCTTCATACGGAATGGTCAGAAAATAGCTTCTATTCCATATAGTGTCAAGGGGCCTAAATTAACAGCATATTTAGTGCACAAAGTTTTTTTTTCCCATTCACTCAGAGTCAATATTAGAGTGGGGAATGCTTACTTATAATTATAGAGAAGGAAACCTTCGATAATTAAGATGGGAATTTCCTCAGTGTTTCCCCTGTCCCTTGATGCCAGAGGGTGTGCTGCGCTTTCCATCCAGCGGGAAATGGCGGACATCATCTCCTCCATGTTAAGTGCTTCAAGCACTTCAAACAAACACAAAAATATGAAATCAATACAACAAAAGTTTTACGCTGTGGCTTTTTATGATGAGTACAGCCAGTGGTCTATAAATATATAAAATAACACTATTTTATTTACCCTTCAAAACACCTAATTAGGGACTTTCCTGGTGGTCCAGTGGTTAAGAATCTGCCTTCCAATGCGGGGGACACGGGTTCGATCCCTGGTCTGGGAACTAAGATCCCACATGCTGCGGGGCAACTGAGTCTGAACGCTCTAGAGCCTGCACGCCACAACCAGAGAGCTCACGTGCCGCAACTACTGAGTCCACGTGCTCTAACTAGAGAGGAGCCCACATGCCACAACTAGAGGGCCCACGCACCACAATGCAGAGCCTGTGCACCGCAACTAAGAGCCTGTGTGCCGCAGCTAAGACTAAAAAAACACCAAGTTAACAAATGTTTTAGACAAAAAATATAAACTCTAATATTGATAAAGTGGTATGCTTGATATAGTTTCATCCTGGAAAATTGTATTTATCTATTTATTTATTTGTGGCTGCACTGGGTCTTTGTTGCTGCACGTGGGCTTTCACTAGCTGCTGTGAGCAGGGACTACTCTGTTGTGGTGCGTGGGCGTCTCATCACAGTGGCTTCTGTTGTTGCGGAGCACGGGCTCTAGGCCTGCAGGCTTCAGTAGTTGTGGCTCTTGGGCTCTAGAGCGCAGGCTCAGTAGTTGTGGCACACAGGCTTAGTTGCTCCGCGGCATGTGGGATCTTCCCGGACCAGGGCTCAAACCTGCGTCCCCTGCATTGGCAGGCAGATTCTTAACCACTGCACCACCAGGAAACTCCTGGAAAATTTTAAACATATACAAAAGTAGAGCATAGAGTACAATGAGCTCCCATGTCCCCATTACCAGCTTTGACAATTATAGACTCATTGCTTTATTTATAACTTCTATTCTCCCTTGACTATATAAAAGTTTAACATTTTTGGATAACAAAATATTTATAAATTAGTTTGAAAGATATGACACACTGGTGAAAATACCTGCAATGTATTTGGCAAAGAATGGATATCTTTAATATATAAAGAGCTCTTACAGATAAATAAGAGGAGGAAAATCATTAAAAGAATTTACAAAGGATACAAGTATGTCACATTCAAATTCTAAAATGTGCATACTTTTAGAGTTTACAGTTGTTAATGCTAGAAAAGTACCCTATAACAGTGATTCCCAAAGCATGTTATCTACACTAGCAGCATCAGCATCATCTGAGAACTTATTAGAAATGCAAATTCTCAGCCCCACTCCAGAATGACTGAACTGAGCCATCTGTTCTTAAAGGTTTTTTAGTGGAAGGTTTTAAAATTATGAATTAATTCATTTAAAAGATATAGAGCTATTAAGATTTTCTCTTTTTTTCTGGTGTTTGTTTTGGTTAATTTGCATTTGGTAAGACTGTCAATTTCATTTAAGTTTTCAAATTTATTTGCATAAAATTCTTCATAATATCCTCATCTTTTTAATGTTTGTAGTATTTGTAGTGATATTAACCTTTTTGGTTTTGATATATGTAATTTGTGCCTTCTCTATTTTTTTTATTGATCAGTCTTATTTAATTTTTTTGAGGACCACTCAGATTCTTCAATCTGTAGGTTTATATCTTATGCCAAATTTGAGATGTTTTACATCATTACTTATTTGAATACTTTTTCAGCACCACTCCTCCTCTCCTTCTGAGCTTCCAATGATATAAATGTTAGATCTTTCATTATTGTCCCACATTTCTGCTCATTTTCTTTCTTTTTGCCTGCTTTGTGTCTTCATTGCTGCACGCAGGCTTTCTCTGGTTGCGGCAAGTGGGGGCTACTATTCATTGTGGTACACAGGATTCTTATTGTGGTAGCTTCTCTTGTTGCAGAGCACAGGCTCTAGGTGCATGGGCTTCAGTAGTTGCAGCATGCAGGCTCAGTAGTTGCAGCATGCAGGCCCTAGAGCACGTGAGCTTCAGTAGTTGTGGCACATGGGCTCAGTAGTTGCAGTGTGAGGGTTCTAGGGCATGTGGGCTTCAGTAGTTGTGACGTGTGGGCTCAACAGTTGTGGCTCGCAGGCTCTAGAGAGCAGGCTCAGTAGTTGTGGTGCACGGACTTAGCTGCTCCACGGCATGTGGGACCTTCCCGAACCAGGGATTGAACCCTTGTAACCTGCACTGGCAGGTGGATTCTTAACCAATGCACCACCAGGGAAGTCCCTCTGTTCATTTCTTTTCAGTCTACTTTCTCTTCCTTGTTCAGATTGAATAATTTCTATTGTTCTGTCTTGAAGTTCACTGATTCTTTCCTCTGTCATATTTATACTGCTGTTACACCCATCCAGTAAGTTTTAAAATTTCAATTATTGTATCAGTTTTCAGTTCTAAAATTTCTATTTGGTTCTTTTTCACATCTTCTCTTTCTGTGTTGAGGCTTTCTAATTTTTCACTTGATTCAAGAATGGTCACAGGTCTTCCCTGGTGGCACAGTGGTTGAGAGTCCACCTGCTGATGCATGGGACACGGGTTCGTGACCTGGTCTGGGAAGATCCCACATGCCGCGGAGCGGCTGGGCCTGTGAGCCATGGCCGCTGAGCCTGCGCGTCCAGAGCCTGTGCTCCGCAACGGGAGAGGCCACAACAGTGAGAGGCCCGTGTACCAGAAAAAAAAAAAAAAAAGAATGGTCACAAATGCTCACTGAAGCCTTTTTATGAATACTGCTGTAAAGTCCTTGTCAGAATTCCAGCATCTGTGTCATCACAGTGTTAGTGTCTAATTCTCTTTTCTCATTCAAGTTGAAAGTTGCCTGGTTCTTAATATGACAAATGATTTTTAGTCTCATCCTGGAAATTTTGGGTATCATGCTATGAGGCTCTGGATCCCATTTAATCTTTTTTTTTGCAGGCAGTGTCCCTGTTTAGGTGTAGTGTGCAAGTCCAGGTGGGGTGGATGTTCAGCTGCCTGCTGGGCCTCACCAATACTGAGGTGGGGGGTGACTGTGGGGGGAAAAGAGGAAAGCACGCAGGTGTGGCTTCATTACAGTTCAGTGAGGATAGAAGTTCAGCTCTCAAGTGGGTCCTGCTGACAGTAGTTGACACTGCCTGGTTAAGGAAAGTGGAGTGCCAACTAGCACCACCTCACACTGCCTTATTCGGTCTCTTTGCTGCCAGGTAGGTGTGGAAGTTCAGCTCCGTTTGGCACCACTGATATGATCCCTATGACGATGTGGAAAGCCAACGCACCATACCTTGCTGGTGCTGATGGGTCCAAAAGTCTAGCCCTCCACTAGGCCCTGCTAACACCATGAGGGGAAGTTGGTTTTTCCTTTTGTTTGCCTACAGTAAGGTGGATATTAACAAATTAATTTTCTATTCTGTTAGGCCACCCTTTTTCTAGTCCTTTGACTATACGGAACAGGTTTCTTGGGAATTTTGGGTTGTACCTATTGATGGTTCCATGTTGTACACTTCTCCATCACCAGTCACCCCCTTCCAGATATATGAGAGACAGACAAAAAACAAAAATCAAACAGGAAACTCACAGCTATGTCATTCCTCAAGATCCAAAGTCCCCAGTCAGTCTTCTCTCTTCATCTTTCAGAGTTTTTCCTTTTTGTTGTATTCCATCCGTGGTTTTTAGTTATAAGAGGGAGGAATAGCAAGGAATGGGGCCAAGCCATCTTGGCTGGAGCCAGAAGTACCATCAGTTTTAATGTATTTCCACTATCATTCAGTTAAAAATATTTTCTAATTTTCATTGTGATTTATTCTGCGACCCCTGGGATATACAGAAGTGTTTTGCTTCAGATCAAATGTGATGATGTCTGGAATTTGCTTCAAAATAATATAGAAGGAGCAGGAGGGTGAGGATATGGATGAAATATAATTGGCCAAGAGTTTATCATTTTAAAAGCAGGATGGTGAATTCATGAGAGTTCATTATGCTTTTCTGCCTTTCTTTGTGTATGTTTAAAATTTTGCATAAGAAAAAGTTTTTAAGAATCAGAAAAAAGGTACTGATTAATTTTCAAACACTTGGGAATTTACTATTTACTCCTTTGCTATTGATTTCTAATTCAGTTATCTGTGATTAGAAGATATCTCTATATTACTTCAATACCTTGAAATGTATTAGGACTTGTTCCATGTCCTTGTGTATGCCTTCCATTTTGGTTAATGTTCCATGCGTTCTTGAGGAAAAAAATGTGTGCTCTGCTGTTGTTGGGTACATGTTCTATATATGTTAGTTTGGTCAAGTTTGTTGTGTTGTTCAAATCTGTTAGACTCATAATTTTTGTCAGTTTGTTCCATAAGTTACTGAGAAAATTGTATTAAAGTCTCCCACAATACTTATAGATTTGTCTGTTTGTCCTCTTAGTTTTGTCAGTTTTTGCTTAATGTATTTTGAGGTCATTATTATTAAGTGCATACAAATTTTAGATTTTTTATATTCCAGTTGAATTGATTCATTGAGCTCTCTTTATCTCTAGTACTACTCTTTGCCTTAAATTTTACTTTGTCTGATATTAGTACAGTTACACTAATTTTCTTTCAGTAGGTATTTGCATGGTATATCTTTTTCTAGCCTTTTACTATTTACTTTTCTATATCCTAATGTTTAAATATATCTCTTACAAGGAGCTTATAGTTGGCTTTTTAAAAAAAATCCAGTCTGACAACTTTTGAGTATTTCATTTTAGTTAATTTAACTTAATATAGCTACTGATATGTTTGATTTAAGCTATCATTTTACTATCATCTTCTATTTTTCCACCATCCTTTGATATTTTAGTTCTGTTTTTTACCTCTTTTGCATTTATCAGTTATATTTTAATGATTCTACCTACTTATAAATGTGATAGCTATATACTTTATTACTATTGTTATTATTTTTAAAAATATTTATTTCATTTATTTGCAGCAGGCGTGCTCCTTAGTTGCGGCAGGTGAGCTCCTTAGTTGTGGCGTGCAAACTCTTAGTTGAGGCATGCATGTGGGATCTAGTTCCCTGAGCAGGGAACGAACCCGGGCCCCCTGTGTTGGGAGTGCGGGGTCTTAACCACTGTGCCACCAGGGAAGTATTGATAGCTATATACTTTAAAACTATTGTTTTGGTAGTTATCACAAAGATTTCAACATTACCTTGACTTACCTTAAATTTGTACATTTACCTAAAAGTTCAGATTTCTCCTTAAGATAGATTCCTGGAAGTGGGACACCTGAACACATGGCATGAATATTTTACCATCTTTGGGACATGTGCTCAACCTCCTTTCCAGAAAAGGTTGTACCAATTTATATTCCCATCTATAAGTTTTTGTTTTATTTGGCCTATGCCATTACTAATTATTAATCTTTTAAAAATCTGTTGATTAGGTAAGCGAGGAAAAAATAAGTTATAATTCTTTGACTACTTTTCTCTTTTTCAAATTAAAAAAAAAATTTGGCCACACTGTGCAGTATGCGGGATCTTAGTTCCCCAACCAGGGATCGAACCCGGGCGCTGGCAGTGAAAGTGCCAAGTCCTAATCATAACCGCGGGCCTCTCACCATTGTGGCCTCTCCCGCCGTGGAGCACAGGCTCCGGACGCGCAGGCTCAGCGGCCATGGCTCACAGGCCCAGCCGCTCCGCGGCACGTGGGATCCTCCCGGACCGGGGCACGAACCCGTGTCTCCTGCATCGGCAGGCGGACTCTCAACCACTGCGCCACCAGGGAAGCCCCCCTTGACTACTTTTGAGGTTGACTTTTTATTGTACGTTTATTAATCATATAACCTTTTGCTTCTGTGAATAATTATTCACATCATTGGACATTTTTCAATTGGGATATTAGTGTTTTTCTTATCAGTTTGTAAGAACTTATTTAGATTAGGAGTAATTCTTCGTCAGTTGTTGAAAACCGTTTTTCCTTGTTTAACTCTTACTTTGTAATAATCTTCCTTAATAACCTTTAGAAAAGGGGGGAGAGAAGAAAAAACTATCCTGGCTGCAGCTCAAGACACAAGAATAGATACAGCCAGTCAAGGATTTTGCCTCTTTTAAAACTATCATGTTTCTGTAAGAACTGATTACACAACATTTTTCCTCCAAGGTTATCAAAGTTAAAAATAAAGAACAAATTTTATGGCTCTTTAAGAGAGCTCTCTCTATTGCTAGTTTGCATAAGCACTCAATGATCATCTTGTTAATTATAAATGTTGATAAGACCATTAAATATAGTTTACTAGTACGGCATTCCTTTGCAGGTCTATATAGATGTTTTTCTGATGGACTTTCCTCCGCTGGCTTCAAAGCAGTGTTAGACTGGGCAAGAGGGTAAAGTGAATCCATCTAAAAAATATTCACTATTCTTTTTGAGCAGTGAAAAGACTCAGTACCTTGGTCACTGAGAAAGTAAGCTCAGAAGATAGAGAGCCCTAAAGTTCGCTACAAGCAAGAGGAGTAGACTAACAGAGACCCACCTTATCCCACCTTCAAAAGAAAAATTTATTTTCCAATGTTTTCAGTTTTAATTATAAAAGTGGGGAAAAGGTTTCATTTATTTAAATAGCTGAACATAAATCAGAAACCCTTACAAAAGCATGCTTAAAGTACAGCAACATAATTTAAACTTATTTTGAGACTCTCTTCAGAGATAACAAAGTTATTTGGGTTTGAAAAAGGAAACAAACATTATTGCATAATGTTTTGTAAGCTCATCTACTTACCATCATACTGAAGAAATCCATTTTCATCTGTCTCTATCTCAGACTCTGGCTGGAAAAATAATAAAGTACCCATAAAAACTGTGCAGTACAGAAATAATGCAATCATAGAATGAAGAGTTGATAAACCTTTATTTTAACAAATGCTTTGGATGGTGAGGATAAATAAAATTAGATTAGCTCCCATAAGTGTGCCATCTAGTGGAGAACTAACACTACTGCATTGAGCCTCCCTTCACTACAAAAGCACAATCACTCAGCAAATGCTTCTGGATGTAATTCAATTAACTTTGCTACTATGACTTCTTTTGGTTAAATAAATTATCTGAGAAGTTTTATAGATACCTTAAAGAAATTATCCTGAGATATGATACTGCAGTTTGGAAGGCGTTTCTGCAAATTCTTAGCCAGTGTTGTCTTCCCACCATTTGTCACACTGAACAACAACAAAAAAAGAAAACAAAGTAAGAAAATACCAAGAAGGAAGATGCATTAAAAGAACATAAAACATTTTAAAGTGATCTTAGAAAAAGGATATTTAAAACAATATGTAATATCTAAGAAAAAATATTTCTTTCATAGATAGGACTTTGTTGGCAAAAATCATAGGCTCAAGATGCAACAAATGATAAGAAATAAGCTGGAAAGGATGGAGCAGAAAGGTAACTAATATTGGGCAAGTGAACTGCGTAATACTAAGACTTAATTACAGCTATTGCATTGGAAGCAAAATAATTTTTTGTCTATGCTGAAACATTCACAAGGTTCACATGCCACACAGAGAATATGAGTAGCACACTTTAGTGCAAGTATATAAAACTGCACGTGGTCACTGTGATTTTGTTTCAATGCACAGTGAAGAAAAATGGAGGAGTGGCTTATTACAAGCCCACCTATCATGACTTTTCACCTCCTTTGGAATGCCTCCTTTTCCCCAATCTCTCTCCACTTTGGCGCTGGTTGGGAGGTCCATTGTAGCTTATCACATCCTGTCAGTTACTTGTCCCCTCTGGCTGGACTGTGACATCAAGGAGAATGGCGACCCTGACCAACACCTCTGTGTATGTATCCAGTTTTCCAGTACCCAGAACCATGCATTGTTGGGGGGGAAGCACTTCTCCACTCAGTCACTCAGAGAGTTTTTTTTTTAAAACCTGGGGCTTATGTACTTCCAAAGAGTCTATGGACAGATTCAGGATCTTTGTGAACTTGAAAGATATTATATCTTTATTTTCAATAAATTCTAACAGAATTTTGGCATTTCCTTTAATTAAAATATAAGTCACAAGCAACAGTATTATTAATAGTACCTGTGGCTTTTTCACCAACAGAAATCACAGACAGGTATTTTCATATCATGTTGCACTTGGGGCAGACATCTTGAAGTATCATTGACACTCTATTACTTGAAATTTACAGCAGCTTTTAGACTCACCACAGGACACAGTTATTTAGTGAGTTAACAAAGAAGCATGTGTATCATAATGCTACAAATTTTCTTTTAAAAATATTTTTATAACTATATTATCATAACTGGTTTCCTCTGTATTTCTGTATTTTATTTTGTGCATTTAAAACCACTACTCGGAGGAAGCAAGACTTCGTCATACCACCAAATGTCTACAGCACAAAAAACTTCTGACTGCACATGAATTGTGCTTATTCCGAGGTAAGATGAATTGCAGTATGTTTATAATCTAGAAAGGGGAAAGGAACTAATACTTATTCATCAAAATTGTTTATTGGATATAATTCAATTATTAGCCAAATATCTTACACCTACAAAGTATTAACAGAAGAAACTTGATTCACACTTTTTTTGTTTTTTCTGTTTAACCTTAGATCACACAATTGGGTAGGATATGGGCAATCTCCTTAAAAATGGAAAAGTGGGTGGGTATTACCCTATGCATTGAGAAAATACTGTTATGAGAAATTTTTTCCCCCTTTACCGAAAATGTCTGTAATCCATGTTGAATGCCCATAGTTCGATTATTGAATTTTGGTTTAAAATACATAGTAAACAGGGATAACTTTATTACAGTATGAGCAACCTGGCTAGAAAATGTATCATTTTCTAGACTCACCTCTTTAGTTAAGATCATGCAATTGAACCAACAGTAATTAGATCCCTTCTCACTGACTTAGTTAGAGCCAATGAGAAATAAGCACCCCATTTTTGTAGACCTGGTAGAGATGGACCAGCTAGAAGGCAGTCCAGGTCAGAAAGATGAGGGAGGGGGAAAAGTAAAAGCTGTATTCTCATAAAACTTGCTCAAGGTAACGACTAGCAAGTAATGGAGATGAGATACAAAGTCCAACTCTAACACCCATGGAGTTTACATTTTTTAACATTAAGGAAGGAACTTTGTGAGAATGATGAAAGTTGTAAAATCTTTCCCCAGAAAAATGAACATCTTCACACATGCATTAAGTTTTCAGGAGGTTCATGGATGCCACTTGAATCCTCTAGAACCTTTACTATTCCTTGCAGTCTCAACTGAATATTTAGTTCATAGGGCAGCAAGTGGTAAGTACATGAGAGAGATACAGCACAGTGAGTTTGGAGGAAGGAAGGCAGGAACTGCAGCTGAGTCTGGCAGGGGCTTTGCAGAAGCAGCAGCACTAAAATGAAATCCTGGCACTTGCTGAGGAAGAGACAGTGAAGAGAGGCTTTCTTAGGAAGTTATGCATAGAACCAAATGCACGTGGCACGAAAGCATGACACAGGTTTCTAGACAGAGGGCATTATACTGGAATATTGAGATGAGGAGAATTTATTCACACACGTGCAGAAGAGAAGTCGGATTGGATTCTGTAGTGGACCTGGTAGTGGCCTCCCCAGGTTCCACCCCAGTTTCCAAGGTCTGGTTGGGATTGACCCCGCTCTCAACTCCAGAGCAAGGGCCCCAATGGCCTAAACCAATCAAGGCAATCCCCTCGCTTTTGCCACAGTAACTGTGGCTATGTGACCCAGGTGGTCCTGTCAAAGACCCTTGACCTAAGGGAAGCAAAGCACTTTTTTCCCCCTAGTGACAGGCTAAGGAGAAGCATGAGGTCCCAGGAGCTGCTAGTAGTCCCTTGCAACCAAAAAATGCAGCCAACTTTAGGATGAATCCAAAAGGAGGAAGACACAGAGAAGAGGCAGAGAGAAACAGAGTCTTTGGTGACACCACTAAGCTCCTGTATCAAATCTTTCCTGTACCCTGCCTATCTGCCCACCCCGAAGCTAGTCCATTTTATTATTTTTGGATGGTCCTCATATATCAGGAAATTTAGACTGCATTTTAAATAACTGGGAACCACCAAATATTGTTCATCAGGTGAGAGAAAATTTAAAAATTCTGTATGAAGATGAAACTGGCAGAGGTATGCAGGGAAAATTAAGAGGAGGAGATTGGAATTAGGGAATGAGGGCTTGAATTAGGATGGTGGCAGTGAGTGTGGAAAGGAAAGGAGGGATGAGAAGCAATGCAGAGAAAAACTGAACTTGGTTCTGATTAGATGCGAGCAAGTCAAGGCAGAGTTCTGGCATTTAATTCATTCAATGTTACTTCTAATTGATTAATTAGAAGTAATTAATCTAATTAATTAGATTAATTGTAGTTATGTAATGCAATAATACATTGATTTCCCCCAAATTATAAACCTTTAATTTCAATAGTCTTAAGTATTTTATTAACTAGACTACACATAATGTGAAAGGACTCAGAAGAAAGATGAACATAATACACTAGCAAAACAAATAAACAAATAATGTCCTTTTAAGTCGCTGTTGTCTTATTTGATTGCCCACTTCTTGGTACCATGGGTAGGGTGACCATAAAATTTAGGACACTTCTGAGAGGGAGAGGGGTGAATGATTAATAATCATGCCAGGGAAATAAGGACTACCTCAAGATGAAAAGTATGGGGAAAAGGGGTAGAGGTGAGGTGATTCCTTATTCCACATGTCCAAAGCTGGGCATAACTGGCAAGAAATGATAGATTTTCTCCTATGTCACACTGGAGAAGCAGCCATACGGAGAACGATAAATCACCCTGAACCAACGTAGCATTAGATCAGGCCTTGCCTCTGGTGTCAGCTTTAGAAAACAAACAGTAAAGCAGGTAAACTTTGTGTACCGACTCCCCTGTTTCTGTTTACAGGAAACTCTCCCATTTCCTGTTGGCATTTACATAGCCAGTGCTCCACCGTTTTAAATTCAAGTGTCCTGTTCTCTTTTCTGGGACTCAGGAATCCTTCTCACTGCTTCTCCTTCCCCCACCACATCCACATGGAAACACCCTTTGGACATCCTGAGTATCTCAATCAGCTGTTTGTAGCAAAATTACTCACCCACCGATTCCAATGACAAATGTTTTCATAATTAGCTTTGAAAATCACGTCTTCCTAAAATTAAAAAAAAAAAAAATCGAAAGCACATCACTTAGGTGTCTAAAGAGATAAGAGTCCTAACTTACAAGGGCCAGCTGAGGGGGAAAGATGTCAGTGATCTTTGGGTTACCCCCCTAGGATTACCCACATTCTGTGGGAAAGTTTCACACTATACTGGCTTCTCTCTGCCACAGTCTCCTGCTATGTGCCAACAGCTGGAAGTGCTCAGGGCCTGTAAGCAAGTCAAGTGAACTAAAGGGGCCCCCATGGCCAAGCATACATCCTTGAGGGTCTGTTTTCAAGGGCATGGAAGAGTTGCTGAGCCACAAGGCACACTAGAGTTTCATGCTCCCCTCAGGCAGGTGGCCTGTCACCTGCATGACTCAGTCACCCAGGGATGACCCATTACCCCCAAGGCAGAGAAGTGGCAGAGATGGCCTCTCTCTCCTTCTGAAATGAGGAGACAGTCACTGCTGGCCAGAGGCAAGAGGAAGTGAATTCCCTTTAAGTATGCTATTTCCTCACCCTAGGGCCAGGGTAGACAAGCTTTCAAAAATGAGCCAGTTAGTAAATCTTTGAGGCTTTACGGGCCAAGAGACAAAATCAAGATTATTATGTAGGTACTTATATAATAAGAGAGAAAACATTTCCACAAACTTTCTGATGGAGGTCAAAACATAATAATTGAGTACAATTTTTTTTTCCCGTAATTCATGTCTACAAATGAAAATAGAATTCCTTTTCTATTGGGATAACATTTCCCTTATTGGATATCAGAGTGAGTGTCTCCTATTACAAAAGGGACTGTAGGTGTTCAGGCAGAAGGCCAGGTTTTATTTTTTTGATTTTTTTATTGAAAAAAATTTCTTTTAATATTTATTTATTATTTGGTTGCACCAGGTCTTAGTTGTGGAATGCGGGCTTCTTAGTTGCGGCATGCACGTGAGATCTAGTTGCCTGACCAGGGAATGAACTCAGGCCCACTGCATTGGCAGTTCAGAGTCTTTTTTTTTTTTTTTTTTAACATCTTTATTGGAATATAATTGCTTTATGATGGTGTGTTAGTTTCTGCTTTATAATAAAGTGAATCAGCTTTACATATACATATATCTCCATATCTCCTCCCTCTTCCATCTCCCTCCCACCCTCCCTATCCCACCCCTCTAGGTGGTCACAAAGCACCAAGCTGACCTCCCTGTGCTTCACAGCTGCTTCCCACTAGCTATCTATTTTACATTTGGTAGTGTATATATGTCCATGCCACTCTCTCACTTCATCCCAGCTTACCCTTCCTCCTCCCCGTGTCCTCAAGTTCATTCTCTATGTCTGCGTCTTTATTCCTGTCCTGCCCACAGCTTCTTCAGAACCATTTTTTTTTTAAGATTCCATTTATATGTGTTAGCATATGGTATTTGTTTTTCTCTTTCTGACTTACTTCACTCTGTATGACAGAATCTAGGTCCATCTACTTCACTACAAATAACTTAATTTCGTTTCTTTTTATGGCTGAGTAATATTCCATTGTATATATGTGTCACATCTTCTTTATCCATTCATCTGTCGATGGACACTTAGGTTGCTTCCATGTCCTGGCTATTGTAAATAGAGCTGCAATGAACATTGTGGTACATGACTCTTTTTGAATGATGGTTTTCTCAGGGTATATGCCCAGTAGTGGGATTGCTGGGTCGTATGGTATAGTTCTATTTTTAGTTTTTAAGGAACCTCCATACTGTGGCTGTGTCAATTTACATTCCCACCAACAGTGCAGGAGGGTTCCCTTTTCTCCACACCCTCTCCAGCATTTATTGTTTGTAGATTTTATTTATTTTTTGGCTGCATTGGGTCTTTGTTGCTGTGCGTGGGTGTTCTCTAGTTGCGACTAGGTGGGCTACTCTTTGTTGTGGTGTGCAGGCTTCTCTTGTTGCAGAGTATGGGCTCTAGGCGCGCAGGCTCAGTAGTTCTGGCACACGGCCTTAGTTGCAGCATGTGGGATCTTCCCAGAGGAGGGCTCGAACCCATGTCCCCTGCGTTGGCAGGTGGATTCTAGCAGTTGAATTCTTCACCACTGCGCCACCAGGGAAGCCCCTGTTTGTAGATTTTTTGATGATGGCCATTCTAACTGGTGTGAGGTGATATCTCGTTGTAGTTTTGATTTGCATTTCTATAATGATTAGTGATGTTGAGCATCCTTTCATGTGTTTGTTGGCAATTTGTGTATCTTCTTTGGAGAAATGTCTGTTTAGGTCTTCTGCCCACTTTTGGATTGGGTTGCATGTTTATCTGATAATGAGCTGCATGAGCTGCTTGTAAATTTTGGAGATTAATCCTTTGTCAGTTGCTTCATTTGCAAATATTTTCTCCCATTCTGAGAGTTGTCGTTTCATCTTGTTTACAGTTTCCTTTGCTGTGCAAAAGCTTTTAAGTTTCATTAGGTCCCATTTGTTTATTTTTGTTTTTATTTCCATTTCTCTAGGAGGTGGGTCAAAAAGGATCTTGCTGTGATTTATATCATAGAGGGCTCTGCCTGTGTTTTCCTCTAAGAGTTTTATAGTGTCTGGCCTTACATTTAGGTTTTTAATCCATTTTGAGTTTATTTTTGTGTATGGGGTTAGGGGGCATTCTAGCTTCATTTTTTTACATGTAGCTGTCCAGTTTTCCCAGCACCACTTACTGAAGAGGGTATCTTTTCTCCATTGTATATTCTTGCCTCCTTTATCAAAGATAAGGTGACTATATGTGCATGGGTTTATCTCTGGGCTTTCTATCCTGTTCCATTGATCTATATTTCTGTTTTTGTGCCAGTACCATACTGTCTTGATTACTGTAGCTCTGTAGTATAGTCCGAGGTCTTGGAGTCTGATTCCTCCAGCTCCATTTTTCTTTCTCAAGATTGCTTTGGCTATTTGGGGTCTTTTGTGTTTCCATACAAATTGTGAAATTTTTTGTTCAAGTTCTGCGAAAAATGCCAGTGGTAGTTTGATAGGGATTTCACTGAACCAGCAGATTGCTGTGGGTAGTATAGTCATTTTCACAATATTGAGTCTTCCAATCCAAGAATATGGTATATCTCCCCATCTGCTTGTATCATCTTTAATTACTTTCATCAGTGTCTTATTGTTTTCTGTATACAGGTCTTTTGTCTCCTTAGGTAGGTTTATTCCTAGGTATTTTATTCTTTTTGTTGCAATGGTAAATGGGAGTGTTTCCTTAATTTCTCTTTCAGATTCTTCATCATTAGTATATAGGAATACAAGAGATTTCTGTGCAGGGCTTCCCTGGTGGCGCAGTGGTTGAGAGTCCGTCTGCCAATGCAGGGGACACAGGTTCGTGCCCAGGTCCAGGAAGATCCCACATGCCGCGGAGCGGATAGGCCCGTAAGCCATGGCCGCTAGGCCTGCGTGTCCAGAGCTTGTGCTCTGCAACGGTAGAGGCCACATCAGTGAGAGGCCTGCATACCACAAAAAAAAAAAAGGAGATTTCTGTGCAATAATTTTGTATCCTGCTACTTTACCAGATTCGTTGATTAGCTCTAGTAGTTTTCCGGTAGCATCTTTAGGATTCTCTATGTATAGTATCATGTCATCTGCAAACAGTGACAGCTTTACTTCTTCTTTTCTGATTTGGATTCCTTTTATTTCTTTTTCTTCTCTGATTGCTGTGGCTAAAACTTCCAAAATTATGTTGAATAATAGTGGTGAGAGTGGGCAACCTTGTCTTGCTCTTGATCGTAGTGGAAATGGTTTCAGTTTTTCACCACTGAGGACGATGTTGGCTGTGGGTTTGTCATATATGGCTTTTATTATGTTGAAGTAAGTTCCCTCTATGCCTACTTTTTAGAGGGTTTTTATCATAAATCGGTGTTGAATTTTGTCAAAAGCTTTTTCTGCACCTATTGAGATGATCATATGGTTTTTATTCCTCAGTTTGTTAATATAGTTTATCACATTGATTGATTTGCATATACTGAAGAATCCTTGCATTCCTGGGATAGACCTCACTTGATCATGGTGTATGATCCTTTTAATGTGCTGTTGGATTCTGTTTGCTAGTATTTTGTTGAGGATTTTGGGATCTATGTTCATCAGTGATACTGGCCTGTAGTTTTCTTTCTTTGTGACATCTTTGTCTGGTGTTGGTATCAGGGTGATGGTGGCCTTGTAGAATGAGTTTGGCAGTGATCCTCCTTCTGGGATATTTTGGAAGAGTTTGAGAAGGATAGGTGTTGGCTCTTCTCTAAATGTTTGACAGAATCTGCCTGTTAAGCCATCTGGTCCTAGGCTTTTGTTTGCTGGAAGATTTTTAATCACAGTCTCAATTTCAGTGCTTGTGATTGGTCTATTTATATTTTCTATTTCTTCCTGGTTCACTGTTGGAAGGTTGTGCTTTTCTAAGAATTTGTCCATTTCTTACAGGTTGTCCATTTTATTGGCATAGAGTTGCTTGTCGTAATCTCTCATGATCCTTTGTATTTCTGCAGTGTCAGTTGCTACTTCTCCTTTTTCATTTCTAATTCTATTGATTTGAGTCTTCTCCCTTTTCTTCTTGATGAGTCTGGCTAATGGTTTATCAGTTTTGCTTATCATCTCAAAGAATCATCTTTTAGTTTTATTGATCTTTGCTATTGTTTCCTTCATTTCTTTTTCATTTATTTCTGATCTGATCTTTATGATTCCTTTCCTTCTGCTAACTTTGGAGTTTTTTGTTCTTCTTTCTCTAACTGCTTTAGGTGTAAGGTTATGTTGTTTATTTGAGATGTTCCTTGCTTGTTGAGGTAGGATTGTATTGCTCTAAACTTCCCTCTTAGTAGTGCTTTTGCTGTATCCCATCGGTTTTGGGTCATCGTGTTTTCATTGTCATTTGTTTCTAGGTATTTTTTGATTTCCTCTTTGATTTCTTCAGTGATCTCTTGGTTATTTACTAGTGTATTGTTTAGCCTCCATGTGTTTGTATTTTTTACAGACTTTTTCCTGTAATTGATATCTAGTCTCATAGCGTTGTGGTTGATAAGATTTCAATTTTCTTAAATTTACCAAGGCTTGATTTGTGACCCAAGATATGATCTGTCCTGGAGAATGGTCCATCAGCACTTGAGAAGAAAGTGTATTCTGTTGTTTTTGGATTGAATGTCCTATAAATATCAATTAAGTGCATGTTGTTTAATGTATCATTTAAAGCTTGTGTTTCCTTATTGATTTTCAGTTTGGATGATCTGTCCATTGGTGAAAGTGGGGTGTTAAAGTCCGCTACTATGATTGTGTTACTGTTGATTTCCCCTTTTATGGGTGTTAGCATTTGCCTTATGTATTGAGGTGCTCCTATGTTGGGTGCATAAATATTTACAATTGTTATACCTTCTTCCTGGGTTGATCCCTTGATCATTATGTAGTCTCCTTCTTTGTCACTTGCAATAGTCTTTATTTTAAAGTCTGTTTTGTCTAATATGAGAATTGCTACTCCAGCTTTCTTTTGATTTCCATTTGCATGGAATATCTTTTTCCATCCCCTCAGTTTCAGTCTGTATGTGTCCCTAGGTCTGAAGTGGGTCTCTTGTAGACAGCATATATGCAGGTCTTGTTTTTGTATCCATTCAGCCAGTCTATGTCTTTTGGTTGGACCGTTTAATCCATTTACATTTAAGGTAGTTATTGATATGTATGTTCCTATTACCATTTTCTTAATTGTTTTGAGTTTGTTATTGTAGGTCTTTTCCTTCTCTTGTGTTTCGTACCTTAAGAAGTTCCTTTAGCATTTCTTGTAAAGCTGGCTTGGTGGTGCTGAATTCTCTTAGCTTATGCTTGTCTGTAAAGGTTTTAATTTCTCCATCAAATCTGAATGAGATCATTGCTGGGTAGAGTAATCTTGGTTGTAGTTTCTTCCCTTTCATCACTTTAAATATGTCTGCCACTCCCTTCTGGCCTACAGAGTTTCTGCTGAAAGATCAGCTGTTAATATTAAGGGGAT
This sequence comes from Monodon monoceros, assembly GCF_005190385.1. NCBI lineage: Eukaryota > Metazoa > Chordata > Mammalia > Artiodactyla > Monodontidae > Monodon > Monodon monoceros. The sequence goes on from NW_021703782.1 coordinate 68,839,209, forward strand.
TCCCTTGTATGTTATTTGTTTTTCCCTTGCTGCTTTTAATATTTTTGCTTTGTATTTAATTTTTGATAATTTGATTAATATGTGTCTTGGCATGTTTCTCCTTGGATTTATCCTGTATGGGACTCTCTGTGCTTCCTGGACTTGATTGACTGCTTCCTTTCCCATATTAGGGAAGTTTTCAACTATAATCTCTTCAAATATTTTCTCAGTCCCTTTCTTTTTCTCTTCTTCTTCTGGGACCCCTATAATTTGAATGTTGGTGCGTTTAATGTTGTCCCAGAGGTCTCTGAGACTGTCCTCAATTCTTTTCATTCTTTTTTCTTTATTCTGCTCTGTGGTAGTTATTTCCACCGTTTTATCTTCCAGGTCGCTTATCTGTTCTTCTGCCTCAGTTATTCGGCTATTGATTCCTTCTAGAGAATTTTAAATTTCATTTATTGTTTTGTTCATCATTGTTTGCTCTGTAGTTCTTCTAGGTCCCTGTTAAACATTTCTTTTATTTTCTCCATTCTATTTCCAAGATTTTAGATCATCTTTATTATCATTATTCTGAATTCTTTTTCAGGTAGACTGCCTATTTCCTGTTCATTTGTTTTGTCTTGTGGGTTTTTACCCTGCTCCTTCATCTGCTGTGTGTTTCTCTGTCTTCTCGTTTTGCGTAACTTACTGTGTTTGGGGTCTCTTTTTCGCAGGCTGCAGGTTCATAGTTCCTGTTGTTTTTGGTGTCTGCCCCCAGTGGCTAAAGTTGGTTCAGTGGGTTGTGTAGGCTTCCTGGTGGAGGGGACTAGTGCCTGTGTTCTGGTGGATGAGGCTGGATCTTGTCTTTCTGGTGGGCAGTACTGCATCTGGTGGTGTGTTTTAGGGTGTCTGTGACTTTATTATGATCTTAGGCAGCCTCTCTGCTAATGGGTGGGGTTGTGTTCCTGTCTTGCTCGTTGTTTGGCTTAGGGTGTCCAGCACTCTAGCTTGCTGGTTGTTGAGTGGGGCTGGGTCTTAGCATTGAGATGGAGATGTCTAGGAGAGCTTTCGGTGTTTGATATTATGTGGAGCTGAGAGGTGTCTGGTGGACCAGTGTCCTGAACTTGGCTCTCCCACCTCAGAGGCAGAGTCCTGACACCCAGCTGGAGCACCACCACCCTGTCAGCCACACGCTCAGAAGAAAAGGGAGAAAAAAAGATAGAAAGAAAAAAATAAATAAAATAAAGTTATTAAAATAAAAAAATAATTATTAAAAATAAAAAAATCAAAAATTAAAGAAAGAAAGAAAGAAGAGAGCAACCAAACCAAAAAACAAATCGTCCAATGATAACAAGTGCTAAAAAGTATACTCAAACAAACAAAAAACGGACAGACAGAACCCTAGGACAAATGGTAAAGCAAAGCTATACAGACAAAATCACACAAAGAAGAATACATATACACACTCACAAAAAAGGAAAAAGGAAAAAAAAAAATCTATATATATTAAAAAAAAAAAGGAGGAAGAGAGCAACCAAATCAATAAACAAATCTACCAATGATAATAAACTCTAAATACTAAACTAAGATAAACATAAAACCAGAAACAAATTAGATGCAGAAAGGAAACCCCAAGTCTACCGTTGCTCCCAAAGTCCACCGCCTCAATTTTGGGATGATTCGTTGTCTGTTCAGGTATTCCAGTGATGCAGGGTATATCAAGTTAATGTGGAGATTTAATCCACTGCTCCTGAGGCTGCTGGGAGAAATTTCCCTTTCTCTTCTTTGTTTGCACAGCTCCTGGGGTCCAGCTTTGGATTTGGCCCTGCCTCTGCGTGTAGGTCACCTGAGGGCGTCTGTTCTTGGCCCAGACAGGACGGGGTTAAAGGAGCAGCTGATTAGGGGGCTCTGGCTCACTCAGGCCGGGGGGTGGGAGGAGTACAGATGTGGGGCGAGCCTGCCGCGGCAGAGGCCAGTGTGACGTTGCAACAGCCTGAGGCGCACCATGTGTTCTCCCAGGGAAGTTGTCCCTGGATCACAGGACCCTGGCGGTGGTGGGCTGCACAGGCTCCCGGGAGGGGAGGTGTGGGTAGTGACCTGTGCTCGCACACAGGCTTCTTGGTGGCGGCAGCAGCAGCCTTAGCATCTCATACCCGTCTCTGGGGTCCGCTCTGATGCGCATAGCCGTGGCTCACACCCGTCTCTGGAGCTTGTTTAGGCGGTGCTCTGAATTCCCTCTCCTTGCGCACCCTGAAACAGTCATCTCTTGCCTCTTCAGCAGCTCCAGACGTTTTCCCGGACTCCCTCCCGGCTAGCTGTGGTGCATTAGCTCCCTTCAGGCTGTGTTCACGCAGCCAATCCCAGTCCTCTCCCTGGGGTCTGACCTCCGAAGCCTGAGCCTCAGCTCCCAGCCCCAACCTGCCCCGGCGGGGGAGGAGACAAGCCTCTCAGGCTGGTGAGTGCCAGTCGGCACCGATCCTCTGTGCGGGAATCTCTCCGCTTTGCCCTCTGTACCCCTGCTGCTGCGCTCTCCTCCATGGCTCCAAAGCTTCCCCCCACCCCACCCCCCCATCTCCACCAGTGAAGGGGCTTCCTAGTGTGTGGAAACCTTTCCTCCTTCACAGCTCCCTCGCACTCGTGCAGGTCCCGTCCCTATTCTTTTGTCTCTGTTTTTTCTTTTGCCCTACCCAGGTATGTGGGAAGTTTCTTGCCTTTTGGGAAGTCTGAGGTCTTCTGCCAGCATTCAGTAGGTGATCTATAGGAGCTGTTCCACATGTAGATGTATTTTTGATGTAACTGTGGGGAGGAAGGTGGTCTCCACGTCTCACTCCTCCGCCATCTTGAAGGTCTTCGGGTGCGGAGTCTTAATCACTGTGCCACCAGGGAAGTCCCTAGGGGGCCAGGTTTTAGCTGCAGCCCATTGCTTATTGACCCCTGGTATGAGGGGTGGAGGACAACTTCATGCATGGCCCCCTAAGGCTCACCAAAGCAGTCCTGTGGATATTCCAAGGACCACTGTCATCTCTTTAAGTGAAAAGATGAAGCTCAGCTGCAGGGAACCTTAGCATAGTGGTTCTAGAAGGTTGCCTCTGACTGATGCTGCTCTTTATTCCTGACTCCTCTGGTGGGGTGACCAGGAACCTAAGCTGTGCCACCTGGGGTGTGTGGTGGCTGAGCTGGAGGCTCTCAGCTACCCTCCCAGTTCCTACCCTGTGTCCCCTGTGGGGAGATAGTAGGAAAGAGCGTGGTGGAGAGAGGGCTGTTGTTCCTTGGCCTGTCCTCAGTTTTTTCAGAACACAGTTGGCCCTCCATGTCTGAGGGTTCCACATTCGCAGATCCAACCAACAGTGGTTTGAAAGTGTTTAGGGGAAAAAATTTAAGGAAGTTCCAAGAAGCCAAACTTGAATTTGCCGCACCAGCAACTATTTACATAGTATTTTCATTGTATTTACAACTATTTCCATAGCATTTACATTGTATTAGGGATTACCTGTAATCTAGAAATGATTCAAAGTATGTGGGAGGACATGCATAGGTTATATGCAAATACTTTGCCATTTTATATAAAGAACTTGGGTACCTGCAGATTCTGGTATTCCTGGGTTGGGGGGTGTTGTCCAATCACCACCACCCCCCCTACTAAGGAACAGCTGTATTCCAAATTGAGTGCAATTTAGTAAGGTTTGGTTCCACTTTCATTTACTAGATTACATGAGACAAGAATGTGATTGTGACAGAAATAAAATAACATATCAAGTTGGACATCTGAGTTTCACCAGGAGCTGCATTGTTGAATATTTATCTCCATCCACATTGCCACAGTATATCAAGGGAACAATTACATATAATGAGTATTGTAAAATAAATTTTTACATTGTAATTTTTCTGCTTTTGAATTATGTTTTACCTTATTATTACCTTTAATATGTCAGTGTAAGGCTGCCAACTATCCTTTTTTGGGAAAGGAAAGGTTGCCCTTTTACAAGCAAGATGGTAGCTTGCTTACATTTTTTGGTGCTAAATGTCCTTTCTCCTATGAAATTATGCTGGCTAGGTAGTAGTAGATTGATGTCCTCACTTGGCAAAATAAGAAAAAAATTCATGAAAGTTTGTTATTCCTTGCTTCCATGTCACCTATTTTTGGATAATTCATCAGAGCATAACTTCTCAAGCCTGGAGAAATACAGCCTTAGGTATCACACAGTCTACCCCTTCATTTTGCAGAAGTTGAAACTGGCCCAGACAATGGAGTGACTTGTTCAAGATCACACAGACAGTAAATGGAAAACTAGAGAGAGTTCCCTGGTGGTCCAGTGGTTAGGACCTAGCGCTTTCACTGCTGGGGCCAGGGTTCGATCTCTGGCTAGCAAACTAAGATCCTACAAGCTGTGAGGTGTGGCCAAAAAACAAAACTAGAAACAAAACTAAACCAAGTGAGTTAACTTCTTTCCATCTTTCTAAGCTGCTAAAAAGCACTTTATTACCAAGAGCAAAGGAAGGATGTTGCACAGGTGCTGGCTTAATTGTGAGGCTCTCATGTATAATAGATGTTATTTTTATTGATGTATTATTGATGGGGTATTTTCTGTATCCACTGAATGGCAAGGACTACTAGTCTCCTGTGCTTCTTGCCACACCTATGCGTACACATGAGGAAGCTGTGCTGATTACATAGCATGTAAATAACAAGGAAGTGTGGCTGAAGCACTTGAAATAGGCTTGAGGTGGTTATTTGGGTGGAAAATCTAAATTCAGAAACTGACAGTAAGGGAGTCAAGAATCTTCTCATGAAATCTCCTGGGCTCGGGAGAGAACTCCCACAGTCAAATGCCAGTTTTTACCAAAATAGGAACCCTCACTTCTATATTAGTTAGCAGTTTTAGCCTTTCCAAGACAGTGTTTGGGTAAATATTGGGCACAGTCCATTAGCAATGAACAGGTGACACTGTGGTGGGAGGTTAGGGAATTGAGAGAAGCAGAAGCAAGACCTATGGCTGGGCTGAGTGGCTGGGGTGTGGGATGGGTATAGCAATCCCAGAAGCCATGTATTTCAAAACCAGTGTTGGATGCACAGGGCAGCTTCAGGTGAACTCCAAGTTCAGCCCTGGCACTGTCCATCGCCACACCATGTTCTATTATTTCACTGCCTGTTGTCCCATTTAAGAACTATTTTAAAATCACATTTAAAAAGCTTGCACTCGAGAGGTGCCAGGCTCCAAAAATACGTAGAAGTAGACTTCAATGAATGAAACACAATCTCCATCCCCTACAAACTGTAAATCACTAGATGTCTCCGGAGAGACAACCATTTGGACTTTCTAACCTCATCAATCCAGGGCAGCCAATTACTAGGAGTACATACCACTGCCACTCTTGTGGGATATTTATGTACAGTTGACCCGTGAACAACTCCGGGGTTGGATATATCAACCTCCTCACAATCAAAAATCCACGTATAACTTTACTCAGCCCTCTGTATCCACCATTCTGCATTCTCAGATCAAAACAACCTTGGATTGTGTAGTACTCCAGTATGAATTTAGTGAAAGAAATCCGAGTATAAATAAACACACGCAGTTAAAACTTGTGTTGTTTAAGGGTCAACTGTACTTTATTCTCCCAGTAAGTGCAAGGCTTTCCTCAACAGCAGAGTGAATTTGCTTAGGAGGAGGAGAACAGATGAAGATGGCAAACAGCAAATCCAAAATGAGCACTTTTAATTTTTTTATACTTTTTTTAACCCTAAGTAAAATATGTTGTTGAGTCCTTTTTTCGTAACTGGTATGTGTTTACTATATTTAAATTATTTCACTACTAAACACGGTACATTTTGGATTCTAAAAGAGTGAAATGTTTCAGGACTTCTCACTCATTTATTTAATTCAATATTTTGATTATCTTCTATGTGACAGGGTAGTCTTTTTCTACTATTTTTTAAACTTTGCTCCTTTTTGGTAAATGCCAAGGCTGGCGTGTTTGAATACACAACCCTTGCCCAGTTCTCTTGGAATCACTCTGTCACTAACCCCTAGTAGAAACTTCAAAGCTTCATTTTACATAGACTCTCACGTAAAGTTTTTCTTTTCAATTTTTCTTCCCCCAAACATACAAGCGATTTATCATATTGCCTGTGCTATTCTGAATTTACACACGGTGCATTTATTGTCTGCTCCAGCCCTTACATCTCAGTGGAAATTCAGTTGGCTAGGTCTGGGGTCGGCAAACTTGCTCTGCAAAGTGCTAGATGGTAAATGTTTTTGGCTTTGCGGGCAGCTGCTCAACTCTGCTGTTAGGAAGTGAAAGCGGCCGCAGACAATACATAAGCAAATGACAGTGGCTCTGTTCTAATAAAACTTTATGGACACTGAAATTTGAATTTCATATAATTTTCACGTGCCACAAAATCTGCTTCTTTTGATTTCTTTTAAGCCATTAAAATAAACTTGAAAACCATTCTTAGGCTGTACAATAACAAGCAGCAGGAGGGCCGCAGTTAGTCAACCTCAACGCTAGAGGAGTCAAGCTGTCTCCTCTGGCAGGGATCAACACCTGACCCTGACCTCAGTGACTTCTCCCAACCACCTGTCCGGTCTCTAGAAGGCAGACTCCCGTTTTCAGGATTATAAGGGGGCGTGAGGGCACTACACCATCACAAGTGCACGTCCTCCTTGGCAGGCCACTTATCAGCCCATTTAGGGTGGTAGGAGTCCCAAAAGGGCTTGCAAGACACAACGGGGCTCGGGCTCCAGCGCAGTAACACTCTGGAAACACCTCCAGGCCCCACGGAGTCTGCGCGGCGGGGCGTCAGGCAGGTACTCACCGGGCGCCAGTTCGAGTGGTCCCAAGCAAAGCGGCACAGGCGACTGCCAAGCGCGCCTGTCACTAACCCGCCGCAACTCCCGAAGCTCGTTAACCGAGAGGCCCACGGCCCCTTCTCCCGTGCCCCTCCCGGGTGATAGGCGGCGCAGGGCAGTGGCGGCCAACTTAAGGCTCTGCCCAACCCTGAGCGGACGCAGCGCCCGGCTCAGGCCGGCGTTGGATGGGGCGGGACTCCGGCGAGCGTGGTTGCGCGCGCGCGCTCCTGCCCAGTCCAGCCCTTTCCCGTCCGGAGCGCGCGCGGCCAGGCCGGCCCCGGCGCGAGCCTGCGGCGCCCCCGTTCGGCTCCCGCTGGTTCGGCCGCCGCGCGCGCCGCTGTGCGCGCCGCCCGCGCTCCTGCAGCGGCGAAGCTGGCAGCCGGGGAGCCAATTAGCGCTCCGCGAGGCAGCGGCTACTTCCTCGTCTGCCCGGCTGCGCGCTCTCGACAGCTCTGTCGGCCGCGGGGCGGGGCGGGGCACTTCGCTGAGCTGCTCTGCCTGCCTCTGCTCGTCCGGCTTCCCGGGGTGGACGCAGGTCCTTGAAGGCGCACCACTGCAAACCAGACATAAAGAAACTCTGAGGCGCCCGGAGTGCCGGCTGGAGGGGCATTCGGTTGGCTTTTCGTGCGTGGTCTTTAGAATCAGCCGCTCCAGGAAGAGAGATGTCGAAGCCGCCACCCAAACCGGTCAAACCAGGTAAGGAAGGTGCTCGCTGGGTCCCCTGGCCGCCGCCGTGCCCTGCGCTCCCTCTGCCACTTGGCAGGGCAGATCAGGCACGTACCCGGCCCCGAGCCTCGCTTTCGATGCCACCCACCAGGGTGGGAGTTGTTAGCGTTGCTGTGTTCGCTGCAGGGGACGGATCGTTTTGGATAGCAAGAAGATTTTCGAGGAATTTTTAAAATTTGATTTGTAAAGAGGAGTCACCCTCGGCTTTGCAGCATTGTCATTAGCTGCAACTTTCCAGTCGACGTGATGGCTACGTCCCATTGAGATTTCCTGGAAGACAGGGCCATTGATCCCCCTTAGGAAAAAAAATTAAATAAATGTCTTGAAATGGTTTTTTAGCCACTTCCTCTTTTTTTTTTTTTTTTTTTCAGTGTGTGTCGCTGTCAAGTTTGAGCTCTTGACCGGCCAAAGCGAACGGGAAGTGCGCTGCTGGTAGGGTGGGGTGGGTGAATGAGTGTCCGCAAATTGACCTCGAGATCTTGGGAAAAGCTTTTAGAAAGCTGTACTCGAGCTCCTGACTAGAAGAATCTAGGCTGCGGCAGAGTAATCTCAGCTATTACTCTTCGGAAGTGTCACTTTATCACGCAGTACAAGTCGTTTGCCTGCGCTCCCTCAGTGAATTAGGCGAGTTAAACTGGAGAGGGTGAGCTTACTAAGTTCCTCAAGCAGCTTTCTTGGCCGATAGTCCTTGTTCATTTTTTATTCGATCCTTGGAATATTTTCTGGGACATGGAGAAAGGAGAATTTAAAAGCGACTGAGGTATTTCAGTTCAACACTGTAATAAACTCTTTCGTGCATTCATTGAGTAGGTAGTTACTGAAAACGTGGGAAATGGAAGAGAAGTGGATCTGAACTTTTTTCTTCCAATCTCATGCAACTTCATTCAGTATAGCACAGGCTGAAATTTATCCATTTACATCAAATTTCGAAGTAACCTTGATTAGGAAGGAGTAATTTCAGTGATTAATTTTTTTCTTGATTTTTCTAAACTTTAGTCAAGCACTTCAACTTTCATGGTTATCCAGTTTTCTTCCTTTACCATCATACAGTGGTAGTTTCAAATCATTTTATTTGAAAATTATGTACATACTCACATATATGACATAGTCATTCACTGAGGACTTAAATTTTGCTGGGCTGGGTGTGACTTTGTTGGCACTTTGGCTCCGCTGTAAGCAATGGTGGAGAAAGGCTGGAAGTGGGCTCTGTGCTTCTTTAGATATGGAGTCTGATGAGGAATTTGCATTTTAAGTCTGTTTGTAGGACGCAGCAGCCTTCTAAACTCAGATGTAAATCAGGACCTCAAGTAACCAACAAAGAAGAGTTGTTCTTTGATAGCTAAACAGAGTACTTTATTTCAAAGAAGGTCCTGAAAAGCCGTTCATGAGGTTTTTCATCTCTAGACGTTAAGTGATGTCTGTGCTGTAGCAGGAGGGACATCAACGTGATGTGTATGTGTGTGTTTGCCGAGGTGTCGCTTAGGGATCACACGGTCATGGCCGTGAAAGCCCGGAATACTAACCAATAAGGCCACTGAGGAACTCCCTCACAAAGACTTTTTAAAAAGAGACTTTATTCTGAGTCTTGAGGTAAAGATGGGCCAAAAGATGTTGAATGAGATTTGGACTAGAATCCTCTCATTTTAAGCACGTTTGATAACCTTCCTCTGTAGTTGGAAGCCTGATGTCTGACCTTGACCAGTTCTTTTAAATGGCTTATTGATTTTGGTGGTGGAAGTAAAGTGGCATAAATATTTCGCTTGTCTTGGGAAAATAAATTAGTGGGACTTTGAAGAAGCATATGTCAGTGTTTTGGGTTCTTTCATATTTACAGTAAAAACATCATAAAACTTCAAAGATGTCACACATATGTTGCTTATGTAACACCTTTGAGAGGGAAAAGGTTTTCACCTAAAATGATCTGAAGTTTTGTATAATTTTTTCTTCTCTGAATAAATGCATTAGTTAAAGGTGAGATACGGAGTTGGCTCGAGGTGTGCACATGAATAATTCTCCTTCATAAACTTGATGCTCTGTTAATACTTGATGGCAGAATGAAGTGTGAGAAACATCTTGAAAACTCCAGAATGATGATGATGATTTTAATAGTAATAGTTAACATTTACTTGGCCTTTAGTGTCAGGCACTGTGCCAAGTACTTTGTATGCTCTGTCTCATTTAATTGTTCTAATTTCCCTATGAGGTGGATCCTAATATCCCCATTTTATGGATGAAATAGGACTTAGTGAGGTTAAATAAACTTTGTAAGGTCTCAAAGCTAGGAAGTGGTTGGTTTGGCCTGGGAATGGCACAAAAGCCTTAACTGGAGTCTATGCATTTTGGGCAGAGAAACCTGTGAGGGTTCTATTAGGTTGGACCGGGTTTACTTGGGCAGCCACCTTTATTAACTTATGCAGTTGTATTATTTGCATTTGCTGTGTATAGCTCCCCTCTTTAATTGGATCTGTATTAGACTATTTGACACTTAAAATTGTTTTTTAATTTTATATTGGAGCATAGTTGATTAACAATATTTGACACTTTCTGAGAGTAGAATAGTCTCTTGTTTCTTTGTAACTGCACAGCAACTAAACTTTGTATGTGTGGCAGTTACATAAAAAGTCTTGATACATAATAAAGTCTTTGTCTAGAAGAAAGCAGGGGAGACTGTGATTGGGCATATCTTGTAGCTTCACATTAAATAGCAAAGGCTGGAGGCAGTGTCCATCAACACGACTTCTGGAAGTAGTGGGGTCCCCTCCCTCTTGTGTTTTCAGCGTTCCCATGGTTTGACTTCAATGGGACTAAGTGATGAGCTTTTCTGACATGCCTCTGTAAGGGAGAAAAAAACTTTTCCTCTACCCACTTAGGTTTGATACCTAGTTACTGTGAATTAACTGAATTAAAGTAACAAAAAACCAGATTAACAGGAGGAAAAGGCATACAAGTTGAATTGATGTTTTTAATTTTATGTGTATAAGGGCTATACAGAAAAGAAGGGAAAATCCAAAGAAGTGGTTAGAATTGGACATTTATATACCACTTTAACAAAGGGCAACACATTGTAGAGAAGTGACTAAAAGGAAAGAGGCGTTGAACTTCTGGGGGAGTAAATTGTGGGAAGGTAGAGATATGGGGAAACTAATGGAAAATAAGAGTTATTTTAGTAAGGTTTGCTTATGCAGACTCATCTCTGTGCCATCTCTATCCCTGGTGATAAGGGTTCTTCTCCTCTGTCTTTAATGGGGGACCTACAGGAGGAGGATACCTTCATGGGGAATTTATGCCTTGCTTTCAGGCAGATGGGGGAGGGCTCAGAGGCCTTCCTGTGTCTGCCTTTTCTCAATTGGCTTCAACTCAAAATAATCCTTATGCCAAAGTGGCATACTTTCGGTTGACATTTTCTGATCCCCTTCACCTCATACTTCACGTCCAATGAAGACCATCGCCAAATTTGTCCTCACTTGCTTAATGGCCAGGGGAAGCAAAATACATGGGGGTAAGGAGAGGAAGAGAGAGAGGGGGCAGACACACCCTTTTAGTGGGCTGATGTGAACTATTCAGTCAAAATTCTCTATTGACTTGTCATTCATATTTCAATAAAGCTGGGGAAAAAAGATTATCTATCAGATAAATTAAGGGACTTTGGGAAAAGAGTTTCAGACACCAGTATGGAAAGAGATTTCTGATTCTTACTGCATGGTACTCTATTGTACTTATTTAACCAGACCCGTATTAAAATGTGCTTCGATTGTTTCCACTCTTTTGTTATAACAAATAGTGTTACAACAACCTTGTTGCTTACCTGTGTGAGTATATCCACAGGACAAAGTCCTGGCAGTGGGATTGTTGTGTCAGAGGGTATGTGCATTGCCATATTCACAGACATTTCCAAAATGCTCTCCAAAGAGGTTGTACTAATATACTTTCCTACCAAAAATGTGTGAGCACGCCTTACACAGAAAAATTACAACGCATGTGATAGGAGATATTATCAAAGTGTGGTCAGAGGTCTAGGAAGTACAAGGCAAGGAGCTTGAGGAAGCCGAAAAGGTGTCACAGAAGAGGGGAAAATTAAGCAGGGTCTTGAATGCTGAGTAAGAATTTGGTAGGCAGAAAAGAGGGAAAAGTCGTTTGACGTGGACAGAAATGAAATAACTTCGCATGACGTCCTGCCCACGTTTGATTGACTGCGTAGGAGCTGAGCTTCGCTCACAGAAGCCAGGGGGATTTGGTGTGGAACTGTGAACCAGAGAAATTTGTTCTGAATTAAAGAGAAGGCCGTTTGCCTAGCGTAGCAGGTTGTGGAAAACAGTATCGCTCCACACAGAAAGCAAGCATTTGAACGTCCACATGTGAGCCATCTACTCACGTGCTTATCTGTTTGTTAGAGTGTTAACAAGAGCTGTGGGTGGTAGTTTGCAGAAATGAGCTAAAGAGGGCCACAGCTTCAACTCACTTACACAAGTCACTGGTGGGACTGCTGAGGCCACCTCCTTTTTATTAGTTCTCGCCAGTTGTTTCCCACTCACTGTTTGAGTATCTGTAGAATTTTTAGAAAGTTACAAGTCAAATCCCTCAACTTGCTCTCAGGGTAAGAGTTAGGGGAGAGTTTTGTATTTTGATTAGCATGTTCAACTTGTTAGCATCCCTTAGAATTTGATAAATTACCTTGGTTTTATATTCTTGGAACGAAAGAATGTACTCATTCTTTTCTTTTTTTTGTACCCCCCTGTGGACATGAATTTATTAGAGGAGCCAGGTCAGAGTGGGTACAAGTTGCAGGTTGAGAGGAAGGGGCAGGGGGCATGGGCAGCCCTGCCAGCCTGAAGCCAAGAAGACAGGAGGCCGGAGCGGGCACAGCCAGTAGAGCACTGAGTCAGCAGGCGAGCAGACAGGCTGTTCTTCACCCTCCAAGTGTCAGGGCCGACGGCAGAGCAGCAGCTTCGAGAGGGTGTGGAGAATGTAGGTGCCTGGCTCCAGTTGCGGCTAGGTGGGCAAGACAGTGAGGAAGCCCCCCACCCCAGGGGTCTTCAGCCACTGAGAGACAAGCTTGGGAGGGAGGGCAGTGCCACTCAGGGTTTTGGGAAGGGCACTTGGGTAAGACGGGCAAAAGGTGGAGGTGGTGGCTGTAGCAAGAGGGCAAGCCACAGAGGGGACAGTGGGATGGCGAGAGGCCGGGGGTCCCGGGGTTGGGGGGAGGGATCTGAGGGTTCCTTCCCAGTCTGGTGCTCCTGTTTCCCAGGAACCTAAAAGCAATTTAAATTCAAATTCAGGAAGACCCTAGAGATGGATCTAGGGTCTCTAGACCAAGTTGATTCTCTTGCTGGAGGGTCTGCCTCCAGCCTCTTACAATGATCTGAAAGCAGCCCTAGAGAGTCTTTCTGGCATCCCTTCACTCCAGGGATTTTGGTAGGTTCTGAGAAACTCATGGGTTCTATTTCAGGATTCTCTCATCTGTGAGGAGAGGCTTGATTCAACTCACTTGTATGAGACAAGGAAATTACTTCCACCTGGAGGGTGTTCTGGAGTGGCTGTTATCTTCTTGGAATTTCTTCACCCAATCCATGCTTAGGGGGAGGACCCCTCCAGATTCCAGCTCTCTGAGCATAGATGAGGGCAGCTAGAGGCTGAGAGGAGCTCCTCCAGGCTTTTGGCACAGTTGGCAGGTATCTCAAGACTCCAGATTTGGAAGATTCCAGAGTCTCATATTTCCTTTCTCGGAAACCAGACTCTTAGGACTATCTCTAAAATGTTGCCTATCCATGTTTACAGGGTTTGGGGGCTGCTTTTTGGGCCCATTGTTTTGATGAGTCAGTGCAAGTTTGTTGACAGTAGCCCTGGGAGGACCTAAACTGGTTTTTCAGGCAAAGAAACTGGCTGGGAAACATAGCAACAGACACCATTCCCTCCAAAGTTCGTTTCTGAACGGTATACCAAACCGGAGATAGTTTTCAACGTTGTTTTTCTGTTGAGGAGTAAATCGTTCTCTGTTATTCGTCTGTACTCAGGTTCTAAATCTAAGACACCCAAGCAGCTGCTAACCACCGCCTGGGCCTACGTTAAGCAGAGCCGTGAAGTGGGAGTCAACTGCTCGGGGTGACTGCCCACTTCCTCTTTCAGGGAGTCTGTCCCATCCATAGGGCTGCTTCTAGTTCTTGCCTAACACCTTGCCACTCTTGAGGGCCAATTCTATACCTAAATATTGGGTCTCTAAATGGTCCCTAGGACTTGACACTGGTTTAGTAGGAGCTCTGTTCTCCATAATGGGTTCCTGCCCATTTCCTGATTCGTGGTTGGTACTGGGTCTCTCTGATGTTTTGACATCTAGCCAGGCACTCTCTTATTAACTGGCCCTGGGATATCTGCTGCCCTGAACCCTTGTCATTATCTTGCTTGGACACGTGCTCCATGTTGTACGGCCCTTTGGCTAATGCACCCGTGCCTTTCCAATATGCTGTGACCTTAAGATTGGCGTCGGTCTGTGTCTGCTCTTAGATGGATTTCCCCTGGGGCACCCATCCTTCAGACCTAACCTTTGGCACACCTGAGTGCCGTAGCCAGTTGTTGTTGGAGCTCTGATTTTGGTACCTCTGGGACCAGGGCCACATGCCCAGAGAGCCTTATAATATCCCGCTCAGGACCATTCTGGTTTTCGTTGCTGACATCACCTGGAACTTGGTTTCCTCTTGTCTTAGTTCCACGGGCCTCTGAGAATAAACTCACTGCTTCACATCTGATGAGTAAATTCACCTGCAGTATTAAACCAATCATTGATTTATCAAAATCCCCTTCCCCAATGTGCTTACATTAAAAAATAAGCTATAAGTAAGATTCCTGAGACAGAAATTCGCTTTTCAAATGAACTAGTCTTTAGTAATAGGAATTTAAGCATAAAGATGGGCTAATTAGGGCAGATATTCTAGGACCAAGCTGTGATCTGGAGGAGAGGGATGCAGAATATAGTAATGGGAAATGGACATTAGTTTTGGGGTGAAGTTCTGGTCCCAGTTTTTTTTTATTAACTTGCTAGGTCACTTTGATAAGCAGTCCCTAGACTGTTCTGGGCCTCAGTTTTTCGTTTGATTCTAAATCTGATTCTGAATCTTTATTGCCTTAGACTGACTTTTCAGATAATTCCCCAAGTTTCGACATGATTTCATCCTGTGCTTTTTATAGAGGCCCTGGACATTTTCGATAAGCCCTACCCATCTTCCTGCTACTATCAGTGTTCAGTGCCACGTGAATGCAAACATGGAGGAATTAAATACTTTTTAAAGGCAGTTCATAAATCCAGATTTCTATGAGAGAGAGAGAAAAGAGAGAGAAGGATGGGAAGTGGGTTAGGGTGGGGACATAATGTATTCTTAATTAGGTCTGATCTGATTTCATTTAGGTCTCTGGCTACACAGGGCAGTGGAGTTTTGGGTTTGTTTTTTTTTTTTGCAGCTGCCTAGAAGGCAACATTGGGATGGCTCTGCAGAAATGTGTCTGGGGTCTGCATGCGCGGATTCCAGTAAGACCCTCGCAAAATGTAGCCATCATGTGGACGTTTGTGTTTGGAAAATGTATAACATTAATTATAACTCAATAATATCAGCTCCATAGATTTGAGATCTAAGAATATATCTTCGGCTAGTTTTGTTTTTTGTTTTTTTGGGCTGCGTTGGGTCTTCATTGCTGCGCACAGGCTTTGTCTAGTTGTGGTGAGGGGGGCCTACTCTTTGTTGTGGTGCGTGGGCTTCTTGTGGTGGCTTCTCTTGTTACAGAGCACGGGCTCTAGGTGCGCGGGCTTCAGTAGTTGTGGCATGCAGGCTCAGTAGTTGTGGCTCACAGGCTCTAGAGGGCAGGCTCAGTGGTTGTGGCACATGGGCTTAGTTGCTCTGCGGCATGTGAGATCTTCCTGGACCAGGGCTTGAACCCATGTCCCCTGCATTGGCAGGCCGATTCTTAACCACTGCGCCACCAGGGAAGCCCTTTGGCTAGTTTTTAGAAATTAATTCTCTGTGTAAAATACTGTTCAGAATCCCCTTTTCTCCTTGTTTTTTTTTTTCCTGTCTTTATTGGAGGTGATAATTTTAAGCCATGAATTCAAGTTCAGACCTCGCTGTATAGAAATTCTCACATTTCATTCCAGGAAGGAGGGTTTTCAGTGCTTCTCTCTAAAAGAGGATTGACAGTCTTCCTCTAAGAGAGTGGTTCTCAGCCGACCCATCGCTCTGTCAGTTATGTAGATCTGACACAAGAAACCAACTTTTTAAAGAAAATAACATTTACATGCTTACAGGGCTTCTGATATAATGACAGTGTTAATAACATAGAATTGTACTGACGGGAATAAGTTTTATTGCTATAACTTTAGAACTCACACACAAAAAATTTGTTTCATAGTTAAAAATTATTATAGTGCTCTTGAGTGTTAATTTTCCACTAAACATCTTTAAGACTGTAGGTAAAGAACTTCAATTTGTTAGGACAGATGACAAGAGAAGGCGGGGTACTTCTGCATCTGGACGGTGGGTACTGAAGGAGGGCAAATTCCTAGTAATTATTATGAAAGCCTGCAATTTGGATGACCGTTGCATATTGGTGGAAAGCCATTGCCCTAGAGAGCATGGAGTTTTCCCTCTTCTGTCCCTGTGGGCAGAGAGGTTATTTGCACTGTCTACCCATCCACATTGTAAACAGCAAATAGTTCTGCAAGGTCAAGGGAAGGGACCAGCAGTATTCCTAGAAGTTTAAGAACAAATTCCAATGTCTCAATACTTTGCCTTCCCCCATGACCCTGTGTTAATAAAAAAGAGAAGTGATCTTCTGGGCATCCATTAATGAAAAAGAGTTAAGAAAAAGTCCAGAGCAATTTGCAGTCTCAGGAGTAGGTGTGAAAGGTGCCTTGGGCCTTCTAGTGGCTGAGGTTAGTCACTGAAAATAAGTGTAGAACCCTCAGGAATGTTATCACAGCTCTGCCCAAGGCCTTGAGTAGAAAGGAGATTTTCATAAGAATGGTCCTGTAATTATTACCCTATGTTAATTATAACCCCAGAAAACTAGACCTTTTTGTTTGTCTCTCTGTAGCCTTGTCCTTCTCTAGGGGAAATCCTAAGGACTCCCTTCTCTCTTCCTCTGTTCCTCCTCCCAACAGCTGATCTGGTTTGGGAAAATACCTGAACATTTCTTGGGGTTAAGATTCTCCCCTGACCTTTTCCAGGAGTCACTTGGTCTCTTTGGGTCTTCCCAGACCTTCCAGCTGTAGCCCCTCCTTTCCATAGACAATCTTGACTTTCAGGACCAGGTGAGTTGGGCAGAGGAACTCATCACCTAGGGCATCCCCTTGCCAGGGCTGAGTCTTCAACAATGCCAGGTCTGGCCCTGGAATGGCCGATGGGCGTAGCTTCCACTAGAGGTGTCCTGTCCAACGTTTCTGGGGCCACTGGGCAAGGCTCACCACTTTCATGCCAGGAACGTGACCCTTTGGAATACTTCATAAACCTTTTGAAGGAGCACTGTTGTGTGACTTGAGAAAGGATGCAATTAGGGAAACAATTTCCAGTTTAAAAGCTGTTGTCTTAGTGAGTAGATGATCTTAGAAGGAATGAATGTCTTAGACATCTTGTTGGTTTCCTATAGATGGCTTCTCTGAATTCACTTCCCTGGTTTTGATTCTGTTATAATTTTGGATAGGGACTTTTTTTTTTTTTTAACATCTTTATTGGAGTATAACTGCTTTACAATGGTGTGTTAGTTTCTGCTTTAAAACAAAGTGAATCAGCTATGCATATACATATATCCTCATATCTCCTCCTTCTTGGGTCTCCCTCCCATCCTTCCTATCCCACCCCTCTAGGTGGTCACAAAGCACCAAGCTGATCTCCCTGTGCTATGTGGCTGCTTTCCACTAGCAATCTATTTTACATTTGCTAGTGTATATAAGTCCATGCCACTCTCTTACTTCATCCCAGCTTACCCTTTCCCCTCCCCTTATCCTCAAGTCCATTCTCTACATCTGCGTCTGTCTTTATTCCTGTCCTGCCCCTAGGTTCTTAAGAACCATTTTTTTTTAGATTCCATATATATGTGTTAACATACGGTATTTGTTTTTCTCTTTCTGACTTACTTCACTCTGTCTGACAGACTCTAGGTAACCATCCACCTCACTGCAAATAACTCAATTTAGTTTCTTTTTATGGCTGAGTAATATTCCATTGTATATATGTGTCACATCTTCTTTATCCATTCATCTGTCGATGGACACTTTGGTTGCTTCCATGTCCTGGCTATTATAAATAGTGCTGCAATGAACATTGGGGTCCATGTGTCTTTGGGAATTATGGTTTTCTCTGGGTATATGCCCAGTAGTGGGATTGCTGGATCATATGGTAATTCTATTTTTAGTTTTTTAAGGAACCTCCATACTGTTCTCCATAGTGGCTGTATCAATTTACATTCCCACCAACAGTGCAAGACGGTTCCCTTCTCTCCACACCCACTCCAGCATTTATTGTTTGTGGTGGATAGGGACTTTTTCAGAGTCTCTCATATGTGCTGCAGAAGAAAATTTTAATTCTTTTTCTGAACTGAGAGGGGCTCAGTTTCAAGGTTATTGCTTATTCTTTGCCATCTAATTACTTTTTCTAGTTGTGTTTGATAATATTTTTCACACATCCAGAGTTTGCATTATTATACAAGAGTTCTAGGATTAACTAGAAATAGTAAAATGCTCTCGCTACAGATTTGACCCCTGTGTGTCCATCCGGTAAGCATGAAGTGAGTACTTTACTTAAGCTCTGTTCTATATCTCTAGAGATTCTCTTATTCTTCCTTTAGATACAGTGTATATCTTTGTCCCTATATCAGGTTTTAAAGGGGTTCTGCTTTAAATAAAGGAAACATTTTTTTCATCATGTTATCTTGCTAGCGTGTGTCTTTATAGAGGGCTAAAACCATTTTTGTTGCTGTTTTTGCAAATTTTTATTTCCCATGTACTAATTCCCAAGGAATTAGTCATTCATGTAGTCTGAAGTTTAAGCTTGTCCATTTATTATTTGCTCAAATTAAAAAAAATCTCTTGAAATAAAATAATTTCCAAGGCCGTTTTTTAATATATTCTGAGAATATTTTATTATTGCAAGGAGTACCAGATATCTAAATCTGAAAAATTTCTATTTGGTGTCTAAACACTGGTTACACACATTCATACAGTAAATGTAAGGATAAGTATTTTTGGTGAAAAATTTTTCGTTGTGTGTGTGTGTGTGTGTGTGTGTGTGTGTTTCCTTGGGCCTGATGTGCAAAATATTTCTTAATGTGGGTATCAGAAAAATTTGAGAAATCTCTAGCCCATCTGTGCTCTGGTCCCCAGCCTAATCTCTCACCATTTCTCCTGCCAGGCTTCAGGCACATTGATCTACGTGACATTCCTAGGCCACCCTTTCTGGCCTCCAGCCCCTCTGTCTGTATACTGCTGTTTCCCCGGTCTGCCCTACCCTGTCGCCTGCTTCTCTTTGCCACTCCTGACATTTTTCCAAAAACAAAGTGTGTGCCCTCTCCCATACAGCCAGCACTGACCTAAGAGTTTACCCACTGTCTGTGTTGCTTACATGATCCCTGTATTCTCATTTTTGTGAGCATACTTGGCATTACAGTTGCTTGTCTTTCCACCAATTCTTTTTTTTAGTAGTGAGATCAGAGAGTCAAAGAGGACAAAGGAGGGGAATTCCCTGGTGGTCCAGTGGTTAGGACTCCATGCTCTGCTTGCTGAGGGCCCAGGTTCGATCCCTGGTTGGGGAACTAAAATCCCACAAGCCGTGCGGTATGGCCAAAAAAAAGAAAAGGACTCATGTTAATAAATACTCTGCCGATAAATAAAGTACACATAATTTTTAGGTTGTCCTTCAATAGGGCATTAAAAGAGACCATGTTTTCCTGGTTATGTATGGGATTTGTATTCTTTGTAGACAATTAAGAAAATAGAGAAGAAAATAAACATGACTCATAGTTCTACCACCCAGAGATTACATTGTGTTGTTTCCTCCCAGTTTTTCTTCTGTGAATATCTTTATATTACATAGCTGATTGTATGTATAAATTACCACCAGTGATATTATATTTACATAACATAAGCATATCCCCCCAAAGCTAATTTTTTTAAAGATCATGATAAATCCTTTTTTTTTTTTTTGCGGTACGTGGGCCCCTCACTGCTGTGGCCTCTCCCGTTGTGGAGCACAGACTCCGGACGCACAGGCTCAGCGGCCATGGCTCAGGGGCCCAGCTGCTCTGCGGCATGTGGGATCTTCCCGGACCGGGGCACGAACCTGCGTCCCCTGCATCGGCAGGCGGACTCTCAACCACTGCGCCACCAGGGAAGCCCCCATAAATCCTTTTATTATTATTATTGTGGTAACCTGTATAACAACATATGTATACATTTAACATGTTCATGCATTTCTGTAATTCTATATTCATTGCTGTTATGGACTGAATGTTTATGTTCCCCCAAAATTCATGTATTGAAGTCCTAACCCCCAGTGTGATGGGGATGGGGCCTTGGGGAAGTAATTAAGGTTAGATTGGGTCATGAGGGTGGGGCCCACATGATGGGATTAGTGTTTTTGTAAGATGAGGAAGAGAGATCTCTTTATCTGTGCCTGTACAAAGGAAAGGCCATGTGAGCACACAGTGAGAAGGCAGCCATCTGCCAGCCAGGAAGAGTGCTCTCACCAGTACCCAAATTGACCAGCACCTTGATCCTGGACTTCCTAGCCTCTAGAACTGTGAGAAGTAAATGTTTGCTGCGTAAGCACCCAGTCTATAGTATTTTGTTGAGGAAGGTTGAGCTGACTGAGGACAATGACTATAGGTTTCAAAAATGACAACTTAAAACTCTCATTGAATTTTTTTTTTTTTTTGCTGTACGCGAGCCTCTCATTGTTGTGGCCTCTCCCGTCGCGGAGCACAGGCTCCGGACGCGCAGGCTCAGCGGCCATGGCTCACGGGCCCAGCCGCTCCGCGGCATGTGGGATCCTCCCGGACTCGGGCATGAACCCGTGTGCCCTGCATCGGCAGGCAGACTCTCAACCACTGCGCCACCAGGGAAGCCCCCCATTGAATTTTTTAATAGCCACTAAGGGATATAATATTAGATGTTATGCTTTGTTTGCTTAACAAAAGCATTTCAGTTTCTCTGTGGGGGTCTTGTGAATGATAAATTATCTAATATACAGGATACATAGGGTATATATATAAAATATAGGATATATATATCTAATATACAGGATATATGTAATATATAGGGTTTTGATAAGGCCGTCTTGCCAGTGAAGATAAAAACTCAAGGAATAAGGAATAAGGTAAAAACTTATAGTAATTAATAAAAGCTAACACTTATGGGCACATACAATACCTCAGGAACTGCACTCAGTACTTTACATATATAAATTTGTTTAAACCCATTTAATACCAGTGTGCCAGCATTAAAAGCTCAGATCTTTTGGAGCCACATCCAGAGTGTTTAGAGCATGAGCCCTGGAGCCAGACAGCATGGGTTTAAACCTCATCTCTGCCGCTTCCTAGCTGTGTAGACCTGGACTAGTTACCCCTTCTAACCTCAGTTTCCTCAGCTGTAACATAGTCTTAATAAAGTATTTATGTCCCAGGATTGTTTTGAGGATTAAAAGAGTTGCTGCAAGTCAGCACTTTGCATGGTGTCTGGTCCGTGGTAAGTGTCCCATACATGTGAGCTTAAATGGGTCATTCCCTTTTAGATTAGAGGTTCCAGTGTTAGGGAATTTTCTATTTCAATCTTGGATGTATGCACTCATTTCCCATAGGACGAGGCCGAGCCCCAGACTGCTTGCGGGGCCAGTGAGAGGCAGGCCCAACAGCTCCTCAGCCTGTGACATATGCTTCTTTGGTCTGACTTGTCCTTCACAGGAAAAGGGGGACCATGGGATAGAGGGCAGCAGACTTTTTCTGTAAAGGTACAGATAGTAAATATTTTAGGCTTTGTGGGCCACAAATGGTCTCTGTTATAACCACTCAACCCTGCCATTGGAATGGGGAAGCAGCAGTAGAGGATACACAAATATTGGCTCCGTTCCAGAAAACCTTTATTTATGGACACAGCAGTTTGAATTTCAGATAATTTTCATATGTCATGAAATATTTTTTCAATCCTCCCTCCCCCGCTCCCTCCCAACCATTTAAAAATGTAAAGCCATTCTTTTTTTTTTTAATCTTTATTGGAGTATAATTGCTTCAAAATACTGTGTTAGTTTCTGTTGTACAACAAAGTGAATCAGCCATATGCATACACATGTCCCCATTCTTAATTCTTAGCTCACAGGTTGTACAGAAACAGGCGTTGCTGTGATGAGTCAGCCCTCAGACTCATCTTGCCCTTTTGCAGAAGGTGCTGTGGGCTTTTTTCTTTAAATTCCAAGGACTGAAATACATAGTTTTCTTCCATTCTTCCCCCCCGGTCTCCTTGTCAAACTGACTCTGGAAGCACGGTGTCTAGAGATGAAGGGTTTTACAGGCCATTGCTCTTTTGTCTAATTTTTAACCAGTCAAGACATGGTTGGCAGTGAGCTTGTCTTTTGAAATTTTGAACCCTGCTCTTACGGACTTCTGTGTTATACCGCAGAGAAGAAATAAAAATAACCAGCAGATATGGCCCCTCAAGATGTGAAAGTAACCAGCTTTGCCGAAAGGCACTGCAAAGTATAAAGCAAAGGAAAAAAATGGATAAGAAAGGCACACTGTTAATAAACAGAACCCTCTTGTCAGAAAACACACTGCCTACTGTTTTTAATAAGTCTGCCATTCCTGCAGCTGCAATCAAGACACGTTTCAAATTCTTTAGTGTTTTTTTTTCCCCCTTTGGATTGCATAGGGTGGAAGCAGGGAAGAGGTGGTAGTGGAGTAAGGAGAGATGAAAACATTATGTTCATAGTCTTTTTTGTTAGTTATAGCCTTTAAAGGTATATGCAAATAGAGTTCGTTGGATTTGATTTAATTCAACCAAGAATATAAGTATGAGGGAAGAAACTTATTCTTTACATTGGAAACTCTTGGACATTGCTCTACTCACATGATGATTTTCTTTGCAAGAAAAAACATTTATTTTTCAAGAGCACTGGGCTTTTGTGGACTGACAAATAGAGATCGTCACCCTGAAGTCTGTTCTGAACTGACCACCTCATTTATGGGCGTTGGAATCCACAAAGCCCAGGGGAGCCCCGTGTTGGCCTAACAGCACAGCTGTTTCCTTTCACCCCAGCAATAGAAATGATGACCTTGACTCTTGGATACTATCACATAGACTCCTTCTTTTTTGTTTTTGAGCAGAAAACATCCTGTTTCATCATGCTTGTTTAATAGAATAATTTAAATGTGCCTCGTAGAAATAACATTAATACTTTTACTTACCCTGAGGCACATTTTTTTATACTCACAGGATATAAATTAAGATTAATACTCCCTGCATTTGCTTAGATAAATGTGAGAAATATATGTACATAGTAAATTCTTATTTTTCTATAATTTTTCCTTGTTCAGATAATTCTCTTCCTCATCTTTCTTTTTGATTGGTTATAATTATCTAAAATTCATTATAATATCCTCTTTTGGGGGTGATGGGAGAATATTATATTTTATATGCTAGCTGAATTTTGAGATTCATAAAGTAGAAGAATATTACCCATTCTTTAGAGTCCTGTAGCAAATTTCTAACTTGATCAGATAGTATAGAGCAGTGGCTTTCAAACTTTTTTTGACCTTGACCTCCAATAAGAAATATATGTGTTTTACTTCATGACCTGGTACATTCAAAAATACACACACACACACACACACACACACACACACACGAGCATAGGGGTACACAGAAGTTTACCTTCCCCTCATACTTCTTCCAAAGTCTGCCATTCAGCTTTGGATGACTGACCAAATGATGGAATGCCTACTTCAGTGTCAGTTTTGGCACACCAAGACTTGTACTTGATGAAGGATTGTAGATTGCATAGGTATCCCTTATGCCATGCCAGTGATGCAAACAAGGCATGCCATTTGGATTTACTGTTCTCTTAATATTCACTTTGAAAGATAGGTACATACTCTAAATGTAACTTAATTCAAATGGCCTCTTTGTACTTTATATATGAAAATTCTCTCAGTCAACTGAAAGTATAAATGTACATTTTTTATTGGAGAATAAAATATTGTGATAATCAATGATGATTGTGAGGCTATGAATTTTATATGTCCAAATGTTATTATATAAATAGTAAAAATCATAGGTGTGGATTGACAGTGTTGAGAGAATACAGTCCCTAATAATTTGGGGGAAACAATTGTCTCCTTTGCGGGATTGCTTTCAATGAAATTGCATCACCAGCGTTGAGCAAATCTTCAAGCGCAGGAGATGAAGAGGAGGTAAGTCTTGACTTCAGTTGGTTTCTATTAGGGAGGAAGGACAGCTTACTAACTTGGTGGCAAAATCATCATCAGAAACAGCTACACTGGCAGAAGTAGCACCATAATGTCTTGCTTTTACACAGACCTCATTTTAGAGAGAACATTTATCTAGTTTTGCAGAAGTTTTATCAGGGTGCAGTTGACAGTGCTGAGGAATTACGTTTCCTGCCCTTTTATATCAAACTTTAAATATGGGTCTACCAGGATTTTTAATAATAAAATTGTAATCATAATTAATGTTTGAATAAAATTTCAGATTTATTCTTCTTTCCCGGTAGTTCATTCTGTAAAGGCAACATTTAGCTTTGGCAAATGTTGATTTTAATATTTGGCCATTTGGCATTATGCCAAAGTGTGTATTTGGTAAATTTCTAAAATAAACATTCATTTCTGCATCCATCTGTCCAGTCCTCCTAGTGAAACAAAAGTTTCACAAAGCCATAATTATTTCTATTATTTACAGTGTACTCTGGTCTTTTCTGTTTTATTTAATATTTTTAAAAGCCACTAAATTAGTTTTACCATCTACTAATATGTCATGATCTAGAGTTTAAAAATGTTGAGCCTCACTCTACTCTGGGGATAGTGACATTGTCTGGGAGGGGTCATTTTTGTATGCAAAATAAGGATGGTTTTCTTCCTCAGAAATGCATTTAAGATCTCAAAGACATGTTAAGACATAAAAAATGAATTAATGCTACTGCCAAGTAATTTTCTATAGTGGTTGTACCAGTTTACACACCTACTGGCAATGTCTGAGAATTCCAGTTGTTCCATATCCTTCTTAACACTTAGCGTTGTCAGTGTTTTGGGGTTTAACTATCATAGTGGGTGTGTAGTAGTTATCACAGCCATTTTAAATGAAGTCCATCTAAAATGTCTCATGCCTCCCAACAGTTTTCAGCAGAATGTAAATGAAATAGTCGATCTGTTACAGATGACTAAGTTCTGATGTTTTGAATAGTCATTCTTCTTGCCATTTATGGTATGTCTGTCCATTGTGGTGAGCAGTCTGCTTTTAATGCTGTCCTAGTGGCTCACTCTAGAAGCTTTTCCTCCACTCTTCCACCAACAGAGAATAAAGTAGATCAGAAATTGTACGTTTGAGTTTGTAAGCCCCAAGTCCTTCTATGTGCTGCTTCAGGGCCTTAGTGCTGCAACAATACATATTCTTTTTGCAGACCTCAGAAACAGCAAATTCTCTTACTCGTTGCCTGTTCGAGACCCCATCCCAGATCCCCTTCCCTCTATCAGCCTCAACTGCTATGGACAAGGATTAGTTTATTGAAGTCGGGGGTGAGGGGAGGTTGGGAGGTGGTAGTAGGGGAAGCGGTCAGCCTGACTCCAGAGGAAAATAGTGTTTGGCTGATGACTCAGCCTTTCACTACAGGGTCTAGGTGGGGTTGCAAACAAAAGAGAAGGGTGTGCCTGGCAAGGTGGGGAGCCAGCTGCTGTTGGTGTCATAGGAATTTGCTTATCTTGCTTATGTTAGGAGGCCAGCCCTGCTGAAGTCCTTAACACCATTCACATGCTAGTTCATGTTTATGAGAGTCACGTAAAGCATCAGGCAAAAGATTGGGCCTGTTTCCAGTCTTAATTCAGGGTGAATTCCAGGGTGACTTCAGGTAATTCATGCCATCTTCTCAGTTCCACTTTCTCCCTTCGTTGTATGTAAACAGACTTCTGCGAGAAAATGGTCAAGATGAAGGGTATCTGGAGAAGGCATCTAATTTAGCCTCTCTGCACATACAAGAACACAACTATTTTACGTTGTGAATCTGCCTTCATTAAATATGTTTGGAATTGATCAGCGCCTGCTCTTGATGACTTATTAAGATTGTTTTTTTGTTTGTTTGTGTTTTGGATGTCTGCAAGGACAATACTATAGAAACACAGAGTACCCTGATTTTTTTCCCTTTAGTACTCTGTGTAAACCTGTGCTATAGAATCTTGCACACAGTTGAATTAAATATGATGTAAAAATGATCAGTGAATTAAGTATTATTAATTGCTATTCTCTTGAGAGGC
Organism: Monodon monoceros; assembly: GCF_005190385.1. Lineage (NCBI taxonomy): Eukaryota > Metazoa > Chordata > Mammalia > Artiodactyla > Monodontidae > Monodon > Monodon monoceros. The sequence goes on from NW_021703782.1 coordinate 68,865,251, forward strand.
TATATCCAGGGTTGAAAGTCATCTGTTTTGCTTCTTTATGCTATTCTTTCATAACCTCTGCCTGCTTCTTTGTATTCTTTCATTTCTACTTGACTCAGCTTTGAGAATGGAATAAATTAAGGCCTAGAACTTTTATAATATATGAGTTAAAAGGGACCCACAAGGGGCTAATGTCTCAACATTAATTGAGAAAAAGGATCGTGTATGTGAAAGTGTTTTCTACAGCATTACATAGAGAGAGCGTTCCCTCGTATAATGGCCTAGAGGGTTGCCTGATGTCCTCTGTTTAGTATAAATCAAGATGCAAATAAATCTCCAACTTCCTCTTAAGTTGTGAACATTTTAAGTAAGACAATCGCAAAAGATACAGTTACAGAAATCAGCGGCTTAGTCACACTCCAAGTTTTCTTTTTCCAGGTTTTAAAATTTATACTGAGTTTTCTCTAAGCTCGTTAAGTTGACATTGGATCTTGTTTCCAAAATCATACATAGCCTGTCTCATCCCTGCCCTTCCCTCAAAGGAGCAAGAAAATTCTGTCATTATTGAGTTTGGTCACGAGTGGATGCTTCCTTGTGTAACTTCTCTTTGGAAAGTTTGAAGTAATCAAGATAGTTAATCTCTCCTCTCAGAGAGACAGGTCGGCAGAAAATATTTCTCCTGGCAGCTCCCCCTTCCATTTAATGTTTCCTTTCTTAGGCCTAAGGCTGTGGGGTAAAAAACAAACTCCAAACAAAAAAGAGTTTTCACTTTTGCTTCTAGAAGTGGCACTAGAATTCAGATCGCAAAAATAATGTTTTCTTGCAGCCACACTAAGTAACAGGGGATTTGAACGGCTCTTCTATATTAGGGCATTTAGAAGAAAGAATGATTCCCACCCCACTATACCCGCAGTGAAAGTATCTTTATTGTTTTCATTGATAATAAAAGTGATACACGCTCAGTGTAATAAATTTAAACAATGCGTGTAGAGTAGAATGTGAAGATTCCCATAATTGGTGTTTTCACTCAAGATGTTTGTTTGCTGTCAACATAAATAGATGGTACTTGGCATACTGTTCTATAACGTGTTTTTTTTTTTTCCACTGAATATTTTGCAGGCTTTTTGCTACATCAGTGTCTGTGGGTCTGTCTGCAGCATTCTTTTTAAATGACTTTATCATAAGGTTGAATCAGAGTTGATTTACATAGTCCCTTCTTAATGGACATCATGTCATTTCTCATTTTCTGATGTTCTAAATTTGTGTCATTCAGTATGCTAGCCACCAGCCACTTGTGGCAATTTAACCTTGTTCAAATTAAATAATGTGTAAAAATCAGTTCCTCAGTAGCCATATTTCAAGTGCTCAGTAGCTATATGTGAGTAGCACAGATGTAGAGCTTTTCCATCATTGCATAAAGTTGTATTGGACAGTGCTGTTCTAAACTACTGGTTTTCAGACTTTTTTTTGAGTACATGTTTCCATTCCTTAATTCATCCTTTCTTCATTCATTCAATAAATAATTATTAAGTGCTTCCTATGTGTCAGGCACTGTGCTAGGTACTTGGATATATCATTCATAAAACAAAACACCTACCCTCATAATGCTTAACATTCTATCAGCAAAAGGTTTTGACTACTCCCAGTAAATGTATTTATAAGTTGTATTTGTATTCTATCATGCTGTTATATTTTATTTACTTATTTATTAAATATTTATTTATTTATTTATGGTTGCATCAGGTCTTAGTTGCGGCACGCAACTAAGATTTTTTTCATTGCAGCACTCAGGCTCTTCGTTGCGGTGCGTGGGCTTCTCTCTAGTTGTGGCGCACGGGCCCCAGCGCTCATGGGCTCAGTAGTTGTGGCATGCGGGCATAGTTGCCCTGCGATATGTGGGATCTTAGTTCCCCGACCAGAGATAGAACCTGCATCCCCTGAATTAGAAGGTGGATTCTTAACCACTGGACAACCAGGGAAGTCCCAATCATGCTGTTATATTTTAAAACATGTTAAAATAGGAATGAAAATGAATAAGATAAAAATGTACATAATTTCTGAAGTAGTCTTCCTGTGTCCCACCTTGGGGACCACTGTTCTGAATAATGCCCTTGGACTAGGTGGTCATCTCTAAGTGTTCTTCCAGTACTGAAACTGAACTGTTATCACATTTTTAAGTAGGTAGTTCTTCTATTTTGATATGTGTAGGCTTTTTCTGACACTGTTTGAATTTGTTCTTATACTTATATATTTATTTAGCAAGCATTTATTAAGTTCGTACTGTATGTCAGGTAGATGCCAGGAGATTGAACAAGTCAGGGTTCCTGCCCTCAAATGAGACAGGCCAGCAAATCAGTTATTCTGATACCAGGTGTTATGGAAATGCAGCAAAGGGACATAGAAAGAGAGAGATGGTTTGGCAGAATGGACAGCTCTCATGAACATGACTCATTTTTGGATAGTTATTGAACTCTGTTGTGGGACTTAATGGAATCACAGATTTCTCCAACAGGTACAATTTTTCTCCCTGATATTTTCTTTTCTCTTGGAAAATATAAAATCCTAAGCCATTAATTTAAGAATATTCAACTACTGTTGATTGTCCCATTAAGTATCTCTTTATGTTAAACTCTCACCTTTCTGTTTTTAAACTTAGATCTTAGGGTTGGAGAGGTTCTACCTAGGACAGAAGCTAAGTACAAATAATTAGGTAGCTCCTGTTGTTTGAGAGGGGGAAGGTATGTGTTTATTCATACTTTCATTTAACAAATATTTTAAAAATACCTCCTATGCAGAAAAAACACTTAATTCCAAAATAAATTTCTCATAGGGGCTTTTAGTTAAGGAATTCTGAAGAATATAAAGGAAAATACTGTTTACAGCAAATTTAGAAATGAAAGAATTGATCATGTGTTTTTTCTTTCTTTCAGGGCAAGTTAAAGTGTTCAGAGCTCTTTATACGTTTGAACCCAGAACTGTAAGTATGCAGTTTTTCACTTTCAAATTGACATAAAAACCAAAAGGGATTTCATTTAGATACTTCCTCTGTCCTAAATGGCCATCAGCTGCTTCAGCCCTTCATTTGACTAAGGACAGAGTCCTCTGTGGTCCAGCCCCCTTTCTAGTCCTGCCATCCTCCACTCCTTCCCCTTCGTGGACCATTCCAGTCTGGATTTGGTGCACAGTACAACTCATCTCTGAACTCTTTGTAGACTCATGGTTCTGCACCTCTCTAAGCTTTGATCACACACTTCCTCTTCCATAAAGACTTTCTGATCACCCCCTGGAGGAGTGGGATGTCTCTCCCGCCTCTGAATTTCTGCACGTGGCATTGCAGTCTTGCTCACCAGCACAGTGTCTAGGGTGCAGAACACAGGGGTTTAGAACTTAGAGTAGCTTTTAGGACCCGCTCTGCCTCTTTTAGCAGCTGTGTGACCTGGTAAATTCAGAAATTGCCTAACCTCTGTGCCTCAGTGTACTCATCTGTAAAGTGAAAATAATAATAATCTCATAGCGTTTCAGTGAGAATTAAGTGAGATTGTGTAAAGCTGCTGTTACTGTTAAGGAGTCATTGTTACTATTAGAAGGAGTAGTGGTTGCTATATTCATAGACTCTTAACACACACTTTTGATTGGTTGATGTATTGATTACTTTAATTCACCTCCAGTTCTTTTCCAGGATGGAGTCTCTCTACTGTTATTTATTTATTTTTGGCTGCATCAGGTCTTCGTTGCTGCGTGAGGGCTTTCTCTAGTTGCGGCGAGCAGGGGCTACTCTTCGTGGCGGTGCGCGGGCTTTTCATCACGATGGCTTCTCTTGTTTGGGAGCACGGGCTCTAGGCACGCAGGCTTCAGTAGTTGTGGCACATGGGCTCAGTAGTTGTGGCTCGTGGGCTCTAGAGCACAGGCCCAGTAGTTGTGGCACACGGGCTTAGTTGCTCCGTGGCATGTGGGATCTTCCTGGACCAGGGATCAAACCCATGTCCCCTGCATTGGCAGGCAGATTCTTAACCACTGCACCACCAGGGAGGTCCCTCTACAGCTTTTTAAAAGTCTTGGTTATTATTGAATGCACAGGAGAAAATAGACATTTAATTCACTAGGTTTTTTGAATATTCCACATTTAAAATGCTATTTTTAATATCCATGGTCCCAAGGATCCTAGGCTGTAGAGCAGTGCCGCTAATTCATCCTGTGTGTGCTGGATGGTCAGTAATGGCTACCTCATGCCCTGCTGCTCCCACACTCTGCTCCTCTCCATCTTCCCTCAATACAGATGTTGAAGGGGAGGTGTCTGGCTGATCAGGTCCCAGGGGTCTTCCTGACTGCTTAAGTGCCCATGCTGTACCAGTTGTTCAGTATTTTGAATGTCATCCTAGAACTAGGTTCATCTTAACATTCTTTTCTGAATGAGAATTTCTTTTGGACAAGCTCGGTTTGGTCTTTCTCCCCTGGGCCCAGTGGCCATCTTCTCTAGTGGGATGGGTGTACCCCAGTATATCCTAAACTCACCTAAAAGTCATTGAGACAAAGAAGTTGGAAGGGCTGAGCTGGACTCTGTGAGACCATCGCTGACATGTACAGCACCCCAGAAATACCTGGGTCCAGTTTTTAGCTACTGTACTACTCTCAGGAGATAGGGACAGCAATACCCAACTCATCTCGGTGATCCACTGGGAAGCTTGTCACTCTTGGTTCTTCCTGTCAATGCATTTCTCTCCTCTGTCGTGCATGAAGGCAAGGTAGTCCTGACATCACCCAGCCCTGTTTGGTTCTTATTTCTTACCCAACCCCCAATCCAATAAAGTGTCATATAGAGGCCTGGTAAGACTGGATAGACCAGTGTTGCACTGATGGAGAGAGAACAGCATTTCCTGTGTGCTGGAGGTATATTGATTTCTGCAAGGAAACCAGCAGGATCCTCCTCTCTATCATGTAACATTTGCTGGACTCCTCTAGGTTTATAGCACTATATGTAGGGGAAGGAGCCCTAGGATGGGATTCCAAAAGCTGAAGTAGGAGCCCAGCCCTACCACTCACTAACTGTGTGATTCGTGGCAAGTTCTTCAACCTCTCTGAGCCTGGCTGTGAGATGGAGATTATACCCATGACCCAGCCCTGCCTTAATGGGCTATTGTAGGATCAAATGACGTTAAGTATGCTTTGCAAGTATAAGGCACTGCTGTTGATTTTGTTGTATTGCATTATGTTGGGGTGGGGAAGAGAGAAACAACAGATAGTTTCCACAGCCATTGCCTTTTATCCTGATCATGACACCATGGCAGCCAGTAATGGCTATGCATGACCCTTCTGTATGAGAGAAAGCAGAGGTGGTGATGAAGGGCAGGGACTCCAGAATCTCAATGTCACAGTTCAAATTTAGGGTCTACCATGTACCTGCCGTATGGCCTTGGACAAGTTTCTCATCTATAATGTGATGATAAGAATAGCACCCACCTCACAGTGTTGCTGTGAGATTGTAAGTGTCCAGACCAGTGCCAGGTACATGATAATACTGTAAAGTGCTAAATGAAAACATCTGTGGAGAATTTGATTTTTTTTCTTTTTCTTTTTATTAATTCTCAGGGCTCCAGGTTGACAAATGTGGAAAATTTCAAAAGGACGTCACGGTCTTTCCAAAATTTTTCATAAAATACATATTTGCATAAACCAACCAAAATTAATGCCTTGAGAATTATATGTTACCAAGAATATATGGAACAGGATATACATTACCAAGTGGGTACTCATCCCTATAACATCCCAGTGGCCAACAATTTACTTGTTCTGATACCTTGTGGTTCTTCAAGGAGAGAGGAAAAGAAGAATGTGGTTAAAAACCAAAGAACAGACTAGAAATAGACAAGTGCTTACTTGATTGTATCACTCTTTTCCCATCATAGTCCATGAATACGATGCCAGGAATTTAAAAGTCGATCCTCACTGAACATTTACATTGTGTCCTGCAAGTGGTTTCTTAATGGAAAGTGTGAATATCGGAGGTACAAATCTATCTGAGTTTTAAAATCATGAAATTACCTTGTTGTTTATATTGCCACCAGCAGTCTGAAGAATTTGGTAAACGACCTCCTCAGCTACATTAGGAAGAACCGCCCCTAGCTTCTTTGGAAAAAGATATTTTAGCGGGGGTAGCATTGTGTGTCTGGGAGCTATTGATTAAAAAGAAAATAAACGTTCCACTCTCTTTTCTCAGGATGAAAACTTAGCGAGACCTTTTTTTACCTGACTGAAATCGACTGCCTTTTGTTGCTCCCTTAGTTGAAAAACAAGTCTGATCTAACGGGTAGCTGAGGCAGGCACCGCTATTGAAGAGCAGCCATTAATTTAAAATCCGAAACAGCGCAAGAAGTTTTGAAATGACTGTACTTGGTGACAGTTTCCAAATCATGCATTTTACCAAACCACAAAAGAAAAGAATTATTTACAAATACCATATGATTTTAAAAATTGAGGTAAAATTCACATAACACAACATTAACAATTTTTTGTATTTAAAGTGAACAGTGAAGCATTTAGTACAATCACAAGGTTGTACAGCTATTACCTCTGTCTAGTTCCAAAATATTTTCACTGTCCCCAAAGAAAACTCTGTACCCATTAAACACTGACTTCCCATTCTTCCAGGCTTTATTCCTTTTTATGAGGAAGACTAATTACAGAGACTTGTGTATGTTCTTTGTTTTTTAAGTTATGTGTTTGGCACTTTCTCAAAATGTGCCTTTTGTTTCAAGGGTGAATGATCTTATTAAGTGTGGAAATTCAGGCAAACTTGACTTTTGTGATTTTAGACATGACTCCTTCACTTCAACGTAAGCACTGGTTGAGGAGGATTGATTGTTAGACGTAAGTGGGCAAGGTTAGCTTCTCTTCAAGACATTGAACTCTTTCAAAACTCCAAGAAACTCAGTCATTCCAAAAAAATGCTAAGATTTCACATATATTCTATTTTCTTTACTTCCTTGCATCCTGCTTCATTCTCCCCACCCATTCCTTACTGTTGTAAGGATAGCTACTCCATCCCACCAGCTGGGATGCTATGGTGGCAGTGAGTCACCTTTCTGGCCTCTGAGAAGTGAGCCAGTTAACGGCAGGGAAGTGCTAAAGTAAACAATTTGTTTCCCTAATCACTTTCTATATCCATCACATATTGGTAGTAATATTGATCATAGATCATCAGGACATTTTAGGGAAAAATTGAGAAAAGTCTTAGAAGGCTTTACTTTTTTTCTTCCAAATGCCTATTTCCAATAATATTAAAATGTATGTCATTGATCTACACAGGCTCAACTAATTTTGCATAGATATGCTATGTGTAAGTCTAGTCTCTGTAGATCGAAGTGTAAATTAAGAAATGCTTCAGAAAGTGCTTTTTAGAGGAACTCACCTTTTTTAGTTTCATTAATCATCATTTGCTAATTTTTATATTTGAATGCATATTGCATCTAAATATTTATGAGTTGTGGTTGCTTAAAGCATGATATAGCTGATATAGTCTTCATCTATATTCACGGGGAAATAGTTATAAAAATAATAGAGATCATCTTTGAAACTCAATAAATGACTGTTGCAGAGTCACATTTACTGCTGTAGTCTGCAGCTGAGAGAGATAAACGAAAGGAAAGAATGAAATAATTTGTTTCACTAGCATAATTTTTATTTGTGTGGAGCAGTAACTGGAATCAAATATCAAAGCCTTTTAAAAAAATTTTTTTCCAACCAGCATTATGAAACTAATATGTGCTCATGATCTTATCCTATGTAAAATTTTGTGCCCTACATTCTTCACTTAGCATGACAATGTAAACATTTCCCAATATCTGAAACTTGCTCATCAGTAGACATAAATATACGCATATATATATTCTGGCCATGCCAGGCGGCTTACAAGATCTTAGTTCCCTGACCAGGGATTGAACCTGGGCCACAGCACTGTAAGCGCTGAGTCCTAACCATTGGACCACCAGGGAACTCCCTAGACATTTTATTTACTCTTACAGTCATGCTGATAAGTGTTATCTACTGATGGGAAAACGATATTTAATTAAAGTGCCTGGCTTTATTCAGGGAGTTTGTAGGACATTTGGCTGGTATAAGAGCATGTATTGTCTGTGTAATTAATTAACCCCTTAGAGCTTGCTTAAGGTCTAGAATGAGTTACTGCTTCATATCTTTCAGCTCTTTAGTCTTTTTTTTTTTTTTTTTTTTGTGGCACGCGGGCCTCTCATTGCTGTGGCCTCTCCCGTTGCGGAGTACAGGCTCCAGACGCACAGGCTCAGCGGCCATGGCTCACGGGCCCAGCCGCTCTGCGGCATTTGGGATCTTCCCAGACCGGGGCACGAACCCGTGTCCCCTGCATCGGCAGGCGGATTCTCAACCACTGTGCCACCAGGGAAGCCCTCTTTAGTCTTATTAATGGTTGAATTACGTATTAACTGTTCTCATATATAAGATATTCATTCTCTCTGAACATGAAGAGTTAAGATAATGGTTTTCTCAAAATAAGTAGAGAGCGATGTTGATATGAAAGTGTTTAAGGATTGAAGGCTAATCGTTTAGGAGAGAGCCAAGCTTCTAGCTATTTTTCATGGTTTTAGTTATAGACATTTATCCTTTTATGAAAAAATATATATCACCTTTTGAAATTTTTACAATGAAAAAGTTTTATTAATATTCTATTTTGGTATAAAAATGCCTTGCTTTCACTGGGGAAGAAAATAAGGTGTGTGTGTGTGGGGGGAGGAATTCTTATTTCTTATATTCTTTGAAGTTTATCGTGGGAAAATTCACATTTCTGTGCATGTGTTAGCTTGTCAATAATGTTATATGGTTTATGTGCAGATTTAAGTATATAAAAACTACGCTGTCTATAAGGATTTTAGAATGTGGAATTTGTATAATTATCATCATCATTGTATTCTAATTCATGAAAAAAATCACATGGAGTAAAACTTAATTTTTTTTTTTTTTTTAGCCAGATGAATTGTACTTTGAAGAAGGTGATATTATCTACATTACTGACATGGTAAGCCCAGCCAATATTTTGTCATACCACGCATGAACTAAAGATGTATAAGACTATTTTGTATAGCTGTAATATTGTACATTATTTACATGTATATCTGTATAGAAATACATATACCCAAGTTCACTCACTGGGCATAATTTGTAATAACGTAAGATTGGAAGTAGCCCTTACTCCATCAATAGGAAAATAGTTGAATAAACGTTGCTCTATCTACAAACAGGGTATTATGCAGCTATAAAAAGGAGTGAGGAATATCTCTGTATGATATTATGGAGTAATTTAAGTGAACAAAAGCAAGGTGAAAAAAATGTGGATAGTGTGCCTTTACTTATGTAAGTAAGAAAGGGTGAGAGGATATACATATACTTATTTTCCTCAATTTAAAATAAAAAGTCAAAGGAGGAGTCATAAATTTTTAAAAAGTAGTTTCTTCTCTGAAAGGAAAGGGAAAAGGGTAGAGGAAACATAGATGGAATATAGACTTTTTAAAAATTACACCTTGTTTTGGAGATCTGTCTTTGGAATCATGTAAAGTTTTGCATAGTTATAAAATTAAATTAAATGATAAAAAGCAATCCCTAAAAATTAAAAGCACAATGAATCAAATGAACTTAGTTGTACCCCAGGTATTTGGCATGACACACAGAGAGGAACTATTCCAAGTGACTTTAAAACTCAGCATTTCAACTGAATATCTCTAGTAGAATAATATGAAGAACAAAAAGAACTTCTACCCCCAAATTATAAACAGTTTTTAATCATGATGTTGGAGAAGTGTTGGTATTGTTATTCTGAGATTGATGCATGTGTGTTGCATTTTAGAGCAAATGAGTCATTAAGTCAATGACGTAGAAAACTGGCAGTTTCAGCCTGCAAGAAAGGATGTACAGATAGATGTAAGATCAATGAAGTTAAGTAGCTCTGCATTTGAATTGGAAGTATGTTGTATATTATCTAAAATAAAATAAACAAAAAGATTTCTGCTCTGTCCTTTGAAAAGGCCAAAAAAAAAAGACCAACCTAATAATAATATGTTATTTCCCATTAAAAGGAACAAAGTTCCTTTGAGAAATGTCTGGTACCAGGTTGGGGGCAGGAAAGGTACAAGATAATCCCAGGACATCTCGTTCTTAGAAAGCAAGGAAACTCCCAAAGACTACTAGGGTCACACTGGAAAGCCACAGAACTAAATTGAAGAGGCTGCCGCTGGTCAAAGATAGGACAATATGAGCAATCAGTTAGGGCAACAATCCCAAGGATTGAAACAAATCTACTCTGTTTAAATTCATGAGCTCCTAACGATACTTAAAAACAAAAATCATTGGTCAACCTGAGAGAATGCTAGGGAACTAATTTTTTATTCTGATGACTGTTAAGGAAAAGAATCAGTATTTATTCTGACAACTCTAAAGGAAAAGAATCAGTATTTATTCTGCCTTTCTCCATGAACTTTATCTCTGGGTAACCTGAGAGTTGATGAGGGAAAGTTCGTCTTTAAAGTAATATTCTAGTTATTTAAATGAAGAAGGAATGATAGAATTAGACTGTCACCATTTGCAACCCTTATGAAATAACGGATCCAAATAATGCTCATCAGTGGTTACTAATGTTACAAACTAATGTGTGTCTCCTGATGGAAGAATCAATGCTACACATGGAATAGTCTTGCTAAAAAATTGAATCTGAATCTAATTAAGCCTCTAGAACTAACGACCAATTTATAGGCAATACAGGGAGCAGAGGAACACATTTTTTTATAACAAGGGATACAACAAGGAAAATCCAGACTCTTCCAAACTCTTCGGAACAAACTAGTTTCTATGAAAAGTCTATTGTGAAGGAGTGAAAAAAAAATGAAGGGGGAAACTATACACTAAAAGAGACTTAAGAGGCAAATCAATCAATCATACTGTATGGACTTTATTATAAGACATACTGGAAATTTTGAGTATTGTAGATATTTGATGATATTAAGGAATTATTAAGCAAACAAAATAACACATAATAATGATGTTGTTATTATGGAAAAGTCCTTATCTTTCAGAGATTCGTATTAAAATATTTACAGATAAAAGAATATGATGTCTAGAATTTATTTCAGGATAATCTGAAGGGGAGGGAGGTTGTAGGTGAGGATATGCATGAAACAGTGTTGGCCATGAGTAAATAGTTCATACAGTTAGGAAATGGGTATGTGTAGGTTCCTTACACGGTTCCTTCTACTTTGGTATAGGTTTGAATTTTTCTATGATAAAAAGTTACCAAAAAAGCAAAGGTGAAATAAAGAGATCTTTAGAAAACCAAATATATGCATATCTTGAGACTAAGAGAAATTAGACTCTGGACCAAAAAATCCTACAGATAGTCTAAACTAAACATAATTTTTCCCCTTCTCTTTCATATTATCTCTGTTTGATTTGTTTGAATGTGGAGTCTCTATGATGAAGTGTCTTTGATTTGTTGCAGGCAGATGTGTGTATATTTGTAATTTAATGATAAGGGGAATGGACATCCATAACTAGGGAGTGAGGAAGCTTGATCAATGTGACCAGGGCTGATGGACATTTGGTAAAGCAGTAACTCTGCATTTGAATTGGAAGTATGTTGTATTTTATCTAAAATAAAACAAAAAGTGTCACCTGCTCTACCCTTTGAAAAGGCCAAAATGAGGCCAATATGCGCCATATGGTTTTAAAAATGACTGAATGTAAACTGGATTCGGTGCCACTTAAGTCTTCTTTCACCAGAGTGATACCAATTGGTGGAAAGGCACCTCCAAAGGCAGGACGGGACTAATCCCAAGCAACTATGGTAAGTATGGCAGCGGTGGCTTTACTTGGGCTGTACTTTGTGTATTTTCAGTTATCTGGTTCCTGAGGCCTTTCTGCTTCCTGCTGTGGCTGAGAAATCAATGGAGTCATTGCCAGCCTAGGGCATGTTCTACTCTGAGCCTCCTCTTAATAGAGTGGTCATGGATGCTGGATGTACTTGAACTTGACTCCTTGGCTTAAGAAAATGCATTGTAACATTCTTGAAAGAACCTAAGGTTTCCAGGGAAATACTTATGGTTTTACTTTATTCAACACTTAGAACATTTTTCTTTTTCTTTTCTTTCTTCTTTGTTATTTTTAGACTAGCCCCCCTTTCTTTTGTGATGAAGTAACCTTGCATTGTTATGTTAATGTTTGGGGCAGTGATGTTCATTAAATGAATATTAGGGCAGTTTGAGGCACTTGAGCAGTGAGACACACTTCTAGTTGGAAGGGGGACAAAGCAGACTTTCGTAGAAATCAGCAGAGTAAAGTAAAAAGCGCACAGGATTGATAAACAAGGGTCCTGGGTTTTAATCCTTCTTCCACTTCTAACAGCAAGGGACCTTAGTTAGGGTACTTAACTGCTGCCCCTGGGACCGTTTCTCCATCTGTATAACAAGAGGGTTTGATTTAAATCACTTATAAGGTTCCTTTGGACTTTAGCATTAGATACTTCCTTAGACCAATAGGGCTGACATCAGGCACCAGTTCCAAACACTGGAAGGGGACTTAGAAATTTCAAGGAAGGCAATTCAAAGCTCCTAGGGGAGGGGAGGGGAGGAGGTAGAGGGGAGGAGAGAAAGTGGGGGGAGGGAAATGAGTGAGACCTGGGGCTCAACACATGGGCCCCACTTACCTGGTCTAAGGGCCATATCATTCTGGATTTTAAAAGACTTTAAGCATTTCTACACTCCTCTAACCTTTGAAATCCCAAATAAACAACTTCTCCAGCTGGTCATACACTGAGGGTGCAAAATGTTTCTCAGTTGCTAGATCCCTGGTAGCCAAGGGAGTATCTAGTTACAGCCCTTTGTGGTGGGAGGGGTGGGTGTGAAGTCTCATTTGAACAACAGTCTTCATGTGGTCACTTCTACTGATTCTAGGACAGCAGTGAATACACCTTCCTTAGGGGCAGGTAGGTATGCTGATTGCCCATTCTGAATATAGAAAGCAAAATATTTCTCCTTTACCTCACCCTTCATATCCACACACACAAGGGAGACAATTATTTTTAGCCATCTTCAAAGCAGGGTGTTTTTTTTGTTTGTTTGTTTTTGTGTGTGTGGTACGCGGGCCTCTCACTGTTGTGGCCTCTCCCGTTGCGGAGTGCTCCGGACGCGCAGGCTCAGCGGCCATGGCTCACGGGCCCAGCCGCTCCGCGGCATGTGGGATCTTCCCGGACCGGGGCACGAACCCGCGTCCCCTGCATCGGCAGGCGGACTCTCAACCACTGCGCCACCAGGGAAGCCCTAGGGTGTTTTTATAGAATGTAAAAACGAACCTCAAATGCTTTCTTTTGCAGTTTCCTGACTAAATTTGTTGGTGAAATATTTGAGCAAACTGGTAGGCAGACCTTGGATCTGTTTCTTTCTATTTATATTTCCAGTTAATTGCTATGTTTGTTTCTGTTTATACTCCCAGTTAATTGCTGTGTTATTGTCTTAGCTTGGCTTCTTTTGACACATAATTCAGCTTCTTTCAAAGCACAAAACATCACTTTTGATTTTCTGCCATTTTTTAAAACTCACATTAAGTAAGGGAAGCTGTATGGTGGAAGGTCCTGGCACTTCTGAAGCTGGGACACTGAACTGGCTTCAGGGAATCCTTTGGGTGGCCCTCTCAACATTGATTTGCATCTTTTTTTTTCCATCTAGTGGCTGAGCAGGCAGAATCCATTGACAATCCATTGCATGAAGCTGCAAAAAGAGGTAGGTCTGATTCTTTTTGATTGAGATAAACAGTAAAACACAGACATATTAATTATGTAGTTTGATGACTTTTAACAAATGCATTTACCTGTGTAACCAACACCCAGATCAAGATCCAGAACATTTCTATCATCCCAGAAAGTTCCCTTCCCAGTTAAATCCTTGCCTCGCCCAGAGGCAATCTCTGTTCTGGCCTTCTTTCACTCTACAGAAATGTGTGATTTTAATTTTTAAAATGTCAGTCAACAAATAACTTTTGAGTCTTACCTGCCCTGTGCTTAGCTGCAAGTGGAAAGTCATGCTCTGTGACTCGCAGAGCTCAAAGTCTGGCAGGGGAGAGATGTGTGTAGCAGATCATTACAAGATGGTGTGATAAGTATAGCGGTTGAAGTGTGTTTCAGTTAAACAGGCTATAGAGGCCAGAATGAGTAACAGGAGGGCAGAGGGTGGGGGCTTCTCAGGGGTCCAGCACCTGGGAGAGTGTTGGTATATTGCAAGTATGAATGGTGAGGATGGAGTTGGGGAGGAAGGAAGCACCAGGGATGGGGCTTGTACGTGGGGCTTTGTCCCTTAGATCAGTGGCTCTCCACAGAGGGTAATTCCTCTCTGCAAACCCTGGGACATTCGGCAGTATCTGGAGGCATTTTTTTGTTTGTTTGTTTGTTTGTTTGTTTTCTTGCGGTACGCGGGCCTCTCACTGTTGCGGCCTCTCCGGTTGCGGAGCACAGGCTCCGGACGCACAGGCTCAGCGGCCAGGGCTCACGGGCCTAGCTGCTCCGCGGCATGTGGGATCTTCCCAGACCGGGGCACAAACCCGTGTCCCCTGCATCGGCAGGCGGACTCTCAACCACTGCGCCACCAGGGAAGCCCTCTGGAGGCATTTCGACTGTCATAACTGGGGGGATGCTGGCACCTTTTGCGTAGAGGCTGGGGATGTTGCTAAACATCGTGCAGTGCAGCCCCCATAACAAAGAACCCTCCAGCGCCAGATGTCAGTAGGGCCGCTGTTGAGAAACCCTGCTGTAGATCGTGGGGAATTTTTTATAAGGCCACAGTAAGCTCTCTTTCATTTAATTGTAGATATTTCTGAAATCTGAATGTGCAAAAGGAAATTATTGGTTTAGGATTGTGCATAAGTAGAACTACTAAATTGACATTTAAAAAATTCTTTGTAAACTAGATATTTAGGGCATTAGCCAGAGGATATTAAATGAGTAGTTATACTTTAACACATAAGAGCAGCAGCTTTGAGTAGGTTATTTAGTTTTTCTTTTCTTATAGGAACTGAAAATGCATTTTAAATATGAATATGAGTAGTGTCTGCTTGTTCTTAGGTTTGAAATTTTTTCCCGAAGTTCCAGGATTTCACAAAGGAAAAAAAAGCTTTTTGTACAGAGTAAAAATACCTTAAATGGACCCATTTAGGCAACTCTTCCCATTAACCTACCATTAAAAATTGATGTTAATGCTTTCCATTAATAAACTGGAAGTCAAAATGTACCATAGAGAATGCATTATGGGGCAGGTTTTAATTTCAGACTTACTGATTAATCCTTTGCAAATGCGAATTTATGCAGGATGAAATTGATTGAAAAGCAAAACGAAAAAAACTAAAAACCTTTTTCATGTGTTTTTATAAATGTAAAATGTTTTCAGGCAACTTGAGTTGGTTGAGAGAGTGTTTGGACAACCGAGTAGGTGTTAATGGCTTGGACAAAGCTGGAAGCACTGCCCTGTACTGGGCTTGTCACGGGGGTCACAAAGGTATTACATTTTGTTTGTTATCATAAATATCTGTGCTACTGAAAATGTGCTTCATCTAGGGGAGCCAGACTTACACAAATGAAAAAAAAAATTGGTTATTCTTTTTAAATTTTTCAGAATGTCAGCCAAAAGCCCAGTCCCTGGAAGCTCTGTAAAACAGTAGGTAGAATGTGATTGGTCAGCCTCACTACACGGACCTTTTCACTTGAAGAAGTGCAAGCTTCCTCTCCTCTCTCAGACTTGCAAAGGTTACAGGAAAACAACAGTAATATAAAAACAAACCCCACTGTCTGATCTCGCAGAAGAAAGGACTAGAATTGATTCCTCTGACTTAGTTTTTCCCAGGAAGCTTTTTTTTTTTTCCGGTACGCGGGCCTCTCACTGTTGTGGCCTCTACCATTGCTGAGCAGAGGCTCCGGACGCGCAGGCTCAGCGGCCATGGCTCACAGGCGCAGCCGCTCCACGGCATGTGGGATCTTCCCAGACTGGGGCACGAACCTGTGTCCCCTGCATCAGCAGGCGGACTCTCAACCACTGCGCCACCAGGGAAGCCCTCCCAGGAAGCTTCTATGATTTACATTCTAAGTTTAAGATTTAGGAAAGAGACAGCATTTGCTTGAGTTAGTGATTCAGTTGACAACTTCCTCTGTTATAATCAATAATAATGACAAATGGAATTTCTAGCTGTATTTCAGCCTGGCTGAGAACCTACCACACCCACTCTCTTTCTCCCTCTTTCTACAACACACAGAAAATGATCCCAACAGTAATGAGAAAGAAAGAATCCAACAAATTAAATAGCGTGGCCAAAGGAAAATTTAAACACAGATTAGTGGTATGAATATTAAGTGCCCCAGCAAATGTAAAAATATTCCTATCATAGATGTCATGTGCAAATACAAAAGCCAAAATATTTGAAAAAAATTTTCCCTAAGTAATTCTACCTTTTATAGTCTTAGGTCTTCTATTTACATAAATGTTGAAAACTTTGTTATAACTATTTTCTTGATGATTCTTCTAAAAAGAATCCTCTCTTTTAAAATTATTATGCCGAGTCTTGTCAGACTTTTAGTCTCATTCTTTAAAAAAATCTTTTCTATTTGAATTTCAGATATAGTGGAAATGCTGTTTACTCAACCAAACATTGAACTGAACCAACAGGTGAGATTGCTTATGCAGAAGTCATTTAACCCACCTACCTTGCTCTCCTGGTACAGCTTATGTGTGTGTAAAATCCAATCTTGGTGTCTTGGAACTCACCTTTTCCCATTTATTATTTTTCATAAAACTTTTAATCAAAATACAACAAGCACATAGTTAAAAAATTATGATTACATTAAAGTCCAAATTGCATAAAGCCCCAAATTCCTGCCATACTCCTCCTCGTATATCACTTTCAGCTTTTAGTGCTTTCCTTTTACCTTCATGTTACTAAGGAATATGCTTGTGGAGCTGTCTCATAATTCATCATCTTCATAAAGTATTTTGGTATCCTATCTGGTAGGTGAAGGTTTACGCTTGTCAACCACCCAGCTGTCATCTTCCAGCACCCAGCGCCCAATCTTTCCTCCTTCGGTCCTCCTAATGTATCATACATAGCAAAGTTCTTGGTTATATTACTATATAATGCTTATGGTATTATGGCTACTTAAATATCATTCACTGCTTGTGTAACTTTTTTGTTTCTGTATTTATTGACTTTTATTTAGTGCTTTTTTTTTTTTGTATTTCACAAAGACCTCTACACTGTTTTATACTCTCTTGATATACTTTTCTAAATTGTATAAGATAATTGCTCTCTTTTTTTTCTTCCTGGAATCACACTGAAGCCTTCCATCTTCATTCTCTGATCGGAGCAACTTGGTCTCTACTGCCCTTTGCTGTCTTCCTGGGAAACGCTTCACCTCTCTCCTGTGTTGTGTCCTCACTTTTTGGATCCTCTGTCTTCTATTTGTTGAAGAATACCTTCAAGTAAATTCCTGAGAAAGGGGAGCTTGGGCTTGACTATTTGGCTGATAGAATTCTGGGTTGAAAATGACTTCCCTCAGAATTTTGCAGGCATGGCTCCATGGTATTCTAGTTTCCAGGGTTGCTTTTGAGAGGTTTGTTGCCTTTTTGAGTCCCATTCTTTGTGTGTTAACTGCTTTTTCCCTTTTTTATTTGGCCGTGCTGCGAGGCTTATAGGATCTTAGTTCCCTGACCACGGATTGAACCCAGGCTCCTGGGCCCTCAGCAGTGAAAGCGCAGAGTCCTAACCACTGGGCGGCCAGGAAATTCCCTGCGTTTTCTCACGATTAGAATTTTACTCTATCCGTGGTATTCCAAACTTTCACAATGATGTGCTTTTAGAATGGGTCTTTGCCTGAAAATGGTAGTGAACTCTTTCAGCCTGGAAAAATATCTTGTATTATTTCTTATATATTTTTATCTGTTTCCTTTGCTCTTTGGTTCTGGAGTGCCCATTAGTAGCTATGTGGGACCTCTCAGATTGAGCCTCTGATTTTCTTAGTTTTCCTCAGAGGTTTTCTCATCTTTGTGCTTTATTTTGGTCGCCTTTTTAATTCCCCAGAGCACTGTATTAGAGCTCTGTTGCTGTGTGACAAATTGCCACGTATTTAGCAGCTTAAAATATACCCATTTACCTTATGCTTTCTGTAGGTGAGAATTCTGGGTGGCATAGCTGGGTTTCCTGCTCAGGGTCTCACAGGTGGGAATCAAAGTATTGGCTGGAGTGGGGTTCTCATCTGGAGCTCGAGTCCTATTCCAAGTTCATTCATGTTGCTGGGAGAATTGTGTTCCTTGCATCTATGGTACTGAGGCCCTCAACTTTTAGAGACCACCCCTCCTGATGGACAGTTCACAACATGGCTGTTTGCTTTCTTCCTCAAGGCCAGCAGGAGATTGTGTTGCTGGTGCTATGCCTTTCCTTATAAGGGCCCACCTGACTAGGTCAGGTCCGCCCAGGGTAAACATCAACTGATTAGAAAATATGGGTGTGATATCCTGCTATATTCACTGGTCTCACCCACTCTCAAGGGGAGGAAATTATACAGGGAGCTGTATCCCAGGGGGCAGGGAGCTTGAGGGCTGTCTTAGAATTCTTTCTACCACAAGCTCCCCCTTTTACACTTATTTTTACTTTTACATAGCATCTTTTTCTCATTTCCTAACATAATGTCATATTATATCTCTGATATATTAATTATATACCTATTTTAAAACATTTTCTGCTATTCACTACACTGTGTCTTTTTCCTCTGAGATCCATTAGCTTTGTTTTGATCTTTCTTCGGATATTGGAGGCTGTCCTCAAATATACAGTACCTTTGTCTGTCCATTCATGTGTGAGTGTGACTGAAAGCTCTGTGTGCTTGTGGGGCTTATTGACTGGTGGTTTCCTCCGTAGGGTGAAGTGGTGAGGTCCTGGATGTTCTGCCGGCTTATACCCAGATGCCAGTTAAAATATTCCCTTCCTCCCCCGCATTGGGACTGTTCAGCTCTCCCAGAGAAGTATTCTCCAGCCTCCTCCCTGGGCGTAGATGCTAGACTGTACACACTGGGGCACTGGGGTAGGTAAAGGCAGCTGGGAGAGGGGTCTTACTGCTCAGTTTGCAGGTTTTTCAGCTAGCCCCCTGCTTTTAGTTCCTAGCCTAATTGCCACCTTCTCTTGTGCCTGCAAGTTCCATGAGCTTGGAAGCTATCTGGTTAATTTCTCAACAGGGTAATTCTACCATCTGTACTGGGTCATCTGGCAGCAGGGAGAAAGGAAGGTGATCTGGGGTTCTGGGGTTCTAATTACTCCTGAGAAACACTTTCACCCAGTACTCTTGGTTTCACTCCCATGCCTCATTCCTGTTCCCGTGTCTCCAGGCATCTCCAGTTCCTAATTCATGCTGGTTTCTGCGGAGACAAATCTGCTTGTTTCCTCCTGGCGTCTCCCTCTGCAGGCATCTGCACTTCCACTTGTGATCTGCCGAGTCAGTTTCTCCTCTTCCATCCCATTCCCTTTCCCCAAATGACTCACCTCTCATCTTTTGAGTCTCCTTTCCCTCTTTGGAATTTTATATGATTTTATAACTTCGTTCTCATTTTAGATTTACTTAGGTTAGAGTAAACCTAAATTCATGCGCGGTTTCAATCCACACTCTCTTTTTAAAATGCTGCTTTCTCTTGTTATATCACCACAGAACAAGTTGGGAGACACAGCTTTGCATGCTGCTGCCTGGAAGGGTTATGCAGATATTGTCCAGTTGCTTCTGGCAAAAGGTAAAGTGTGCTTAGTTTTTCTGGTCTTTGCTTACCCTGAAAAATAGGCTATGTCCACTTTTACCACTTGAAATAGTAGGGAAAATAATAGGCTTCTTATTTTAAAACTGGAATTTTGGTCTCTACTCTGCATCAGAGTTGTTATGATAAGATAAAATTGAGGTGATTTGTGTAAGTTTTTAATTTTAACTCAAAAGCTTGGTAAGCTTTAAAATCACATATATTACCCTTAGTAAGAACTTATTGTGCATTTCTGCAGGATTAAAGGGCCTCAGAAAGAAGGGGTGTGTGTGTGTGTGTGTGTGTATATGTGTGCATGCGCACACATGTGCATGCACACATACAGAGGAGATCTCTCTAAGAAAGCTGTATGGGTAAAGTTGCTGAGGCCCCTGTTCTCACAGGAAAGCTTGATAAGAAAGAATGCTGTGGCTGTGATGTCCTGCTTTGAGCTGAGCAGATGCTAGATGTACAGAAAATAAGAAGATACGTTGATTCCCTGTTTTTACACAAGTCAGAAGCAGCAGTGAAATTATGGACTCACCATCCATTCATCCGTTTGTCCCACAAATATTAGTTAACCCTTATAGAAGGCCAGGGATATCACCCCGTACTGCACCCTGGTCTAGAAGACTGTAATATAGGATGCTTGAATCCCCTGCCTACCTGTCACATGGATGCAGTATCATTAGGGATCCTTGGAGCAATGTTGTGGGTTATATGAGAGGAAATGTTTTTGATTTAAAGGATGTTGATGATATAAACTCCAGGTGCAAAAGATCAGACACCTTGAGGACCACCGTAGTGCCCCCCAAAGGTATGCCACCATCTGCACTGTCTGCTATGGCAGCCACTAACCACACGTGCTGCTGAGCCCTTGAAATGAGGCTAGTCTGAATTGAGATGTGCTGTAAGTGTAAAATGAATACCAGATTTTGAATACTTAGTAGAAACAAAAAGAGTGAAGTATCACAGTAATTTTCATATTGGTTACATGATGAAGTGATAACACTTTGGATATACTGGGTTAAATGAAATATATTATTAAAATGAATTTCACATTTTGAAAACGTAGCCACTAGAAAAATTTAAATTACATCTATGGCTCACATAATTTTCTGCTGGGCAGCGCTGGTTGAGAGGGACACAGGAAATGGTTGAGTTTCTTCTCTAGCATCCTGTCTCTGAACATTTCCCGTCCTGACAGAAATCATGTATGTGAGTTCTCAAGTGTAAAGTAAAGTATGATTAGTCACATAACTATGAACCTGCAGGATTTTTGACCTGTAGTACAGTGAGAGAATGAGGTTTTCCCTATAACCCCAGCTGTGGATATCTAAATCTGTTCATGAGAGATTTTCACACATGGTCACCGTATTCCTAATTAAACATATTATTGTTTTCTTGACAGTATTTTTGTGCCTTTGAGTCTTAGGACATTTATATTTTGTTTACTGAAGAGGATGTGGTTGTAGAGAAAATGGCACTCTCAAACACTGTGGCAGAAAGTGTAAATTGATAAGCCTTCTTGTCAGGCAGTCTAACAGTAGCTAGCAGAATGAAAACATACATATCCTTACATTTCAGCACCACTTCTAGGAAACCGTCCTTCAGAAATGCATATAAACAAAGATGTTGTTCAAGGAGGTTCATGGCAGCATTGTTTGTGATAGTGAAAATTAGGAAAAGCCTAAACACCCCTCAGTAGAGGAGTGGTTAAATAAATTTTGGAATACGCACAAAATGGAATAATTATAAATATTTAAATAGATTGGGTTATAAGTATGTGTACTACTAAGGAATGAATACAATGATATATTATTAAGTTAAAAAAATCAAAACCAGTGGTTACCAGGGAGGAGCGGGAGGGAAAGGGGTAAGATAGGGGTAGGGGATTAAGAGGTACAAACTACTGTGTATAAAATAAATAAGCTACAAGGATACATGGTACAACACAGGGAATATAGCCAATATTTTGTGACAATTATAAATGAAATATAACCTTTAAAAATTGTGAACCCCTATGTTATATACCTGAAACTTATAAATATTGTACATCAACTAAAAAAAAAGGAAAATATCATTGGCCAAAAAAAAAAATCAAGTTACAGACTAATACATGGAGTATGATTTTGTGTATATGTCCACATATGTCTGTGAATGCATTCTTGCACATAAGGGAGATGGGAACTGATGCCCACTTGTTGGGAATGGTCACCTCTGGGGAAGGTAGAAGATGGGGAAGGAAGGGGTTAGTTGAAGGCTGAAATGAGACATAAGCTTTTGTTCAGCATACATCTGTATTTTTGAATCTTTGACAATGAGAAAGATTTATGAATTCTGATGTAATTTATCACATAATAAAGACAAGGAAAAAAGGGAGTAGACGATGGGCTGTGGGAACAATGGATTGCCTCTAGATTTTAGGGTTACTAATTCTGCTAATAAGCATGAGAGTATACTTAAGATAAATATTAATCTCCTCAAGCTCAACTTACGTGGTCTTTTCTAAAGACCTTCTTGAAAAGAAGAGGCAAAAGGTGTATTGAATTTAATCTCCAAAAACTCGTGCCAAGGCACGTTGAGTCTAACTGATTTACTGTCCACAGGGACAGTCAACTCCTCACTGAAAAGTTCACATGCAATTCTATAGGGACTCGAAAGGAAGGCTATATTTTAATTGTGTATAATTATTACAGGTGCAGCAATAAGCTCCCTGATTAAAGCTGCCAAATATGCTATTACTGTTTTGAGAAAGTTTTACTGTTTGGAAAGAGCCTAGTTCGGGGCCAGAATGGTTCTCTAGTCAGTTCTGCCAAAAGTGATTAGTTTTGATGGAAAGAGGATTGGCTGCTATATAATTAACACTACTGTTTGTTATATAAGAAAGTTGTTAAGAGAGTAAATCCTAAGAGTTCTCATTACAAGGAAAAAAAATTTTTATATTCTTTTAATTTTGTATCTATATGGGATGATGGATGTTTACTAAACTTACTGTGATAATCATTTCATGATGTTCGTAAGTCAAATCATTATCTGTACACCTTAAACTTATACAGTGTTGTGTGTCAATTATATCTCAATATAACTGGAAGAAAGAAAAGAAAAAGAGAAAAAAGAAACTAAAAAAAAAAAAAGGTTTAGCTGCTACTATAGAGTCTTCAAAACACCTAATTTACTTTCTTGTGTTGGGGAAGGTGCTAGAACAGACTTAAGAAACAATGAGAAGAAGCTGGCCCTGGACATGGCTACTAATGCTGCCTGTGCATCTCTCCTGAAAAAGAAACAGGGAACAGGTACTTGATTTTAATCCTTCTTCCTCCTGATGCCATCATGACTAAGAGTTATCGATTTAATATTAGGGAAAATGTTTTCTTGGTAAATTCTTCAGGTGATTCTCAAGTTAGATTTTATATCCTTGGTCTGAATCAGAACTTCAACATGGAAGAATACCTTTACGCAAACAAATTTGAAGAGACATCGATTTTTTGCTATGATTAGTATGTTTCTTTTATTCCTTGCAATCAAGTTCTAATTACTGTGCTTTCCATTACAGTCCTTATCAGAGAACCATTGTTTCCATATTCTCATTTCAGATTTGTTTTTATGAGTGGTTATCACTAAATATTTTTTTAATTATGCATTCAAGAGCTTTATGATTATATTTTGTTTCTATTTTAAATGAGGGTATCAAAATTATTTGTAATCAAAATTTTGTAATCAAAATTATTCTAGACTTTGTAAATGTATCGGTATCTCTTCACAGTTCTATGCGTGGTTTTTTAAAGATAAGAGTGTATATTCTTTTTTTTTAATTAATTTATTTTTGGCTGTGTTGGGTCTTTGTTGCTGCGCACAAGCTTTCTCTAGTTGTGGCGAGTGGGGGCTGCTCTTCGTTGCGGTGCACGGGCTTCTCATTGCGGTGGCTTCTCTTGTTGTGGAGCACGGGCTCTAGACGCGTGGGCTTCAGTAGTTGTGGTACACAGGCTCAGTAGTTGGTGGCTCGTGGGCTGTAGAGCGCAGGCTCAGTAGTTGTGGCGCATGGGCTTAGTCACTCCGCGGCATGTGGGATCTTCCCAGACCGGGGATCGAACCCATGTGCCCTGCATTGGCAGGTGGATTCTTAACCACTGCGCCACCAGGGAAGTCTGAAGATAGAGTGTATATTCTTAAAGATAATGCCTATTGATGTGGGAGAAGAGGTTTGAAAAGTTCACATGCGGTTCTATAAAAATGAAGAGTTTGGTGGTTTTGAAAAGGTGTTAAAGGAAAGAAGAGGTGTTAAACACATTTGCACTGTTCATAATTACTATTCAGAGATTGGCTGTTGATTTGACTTCTCAGTATATAGCCTGCTGAATGTGCTCCCCTAGATTCATTCTAACATGGTGATTCCAGAAAGGAGTACTGGGAGTGGCAGGGTGTGAACTCTTCTTCCCATCCACCTCTCCTCTGTCCCTCTTTCATTTATCATCAGCCTCCTGGCCCATGAGAAACCCAGAGAGGTAGAAAAAAAGAAGGGTGGAAGATGCTTGGTTGGAGGGAACATTTGATCTCTTTTTTCTCACTTCTCAAGCCTTATTCTACTTAATTATCTCCTGTTTGGCACTTTAATTCCACTTTGAAGTATAAGCCTGTAATGGATACATTTTTACTGCCGTTTTCTAGAAAGGAACTAGTATAATGGAGGATTCACCTTTTGCAAGTCTTTGCATTGCTACTCATCATTCTGGACTCTTTTAGTATCGCTTTAGAGTCTGAAGTTTAGACTGGTTCATGTTGGTGGAGAATCACCAAGACAACTTTTTAGAAATTTCCATTATAGAGGCTAAGTGCATGTGTTTTCATTTTATCCTTAGGGTATTATCATTTTCAGAGTTCTCCAACTTGGGTAATGAGATGCTCATTTCTGTTTCTATCATTTGAATCAAATTCCCATTAATGTTTGAACCCTTGGAAAACTTATTTCTCCCTCAGGTATCCCTTGATTTATGAGAAGAGTCAATATTATGCTGTCCCATATTCCATTTCTAGCATAAGCAGCAAAGTATATCAGTCCCCTGGTTTCCTGCTGTAGTCAATTAAAGAAAGCAAACAGCCCCCCTCTCTTTGTGGCTTACCAAGGGAACTTCCCAGAATCATCTTCCTTACCTATCATCAAATTCCCATCATAATTCTCACAAATCCATTGTTCTGTTTGTCCCTTATTTCAGATAAGTGTTTGTTCCAGATTCTTATTTAACCTCAGTTCAGGTATAATGTAAACTATTAAGCAGTTAGGGACTTCTTAATTATTTAAGCCATGAATGTTTGCTGGCAGAGCAAGTCTTTCTTTAAAGTAATTACTCATGCATAGATGTGTATAGGTTCTACCAAATGAGTGAGAAAGTGTTCACCAGCTGAGTGGTGCTCCCTAGCTAAATTTTGACTGAGAAGCCGTATTTGCAGCCATGTGGGAGAAACACTTTTACTTGAGGTGGACCTCTCATGCCCTGCTGCCTTGGTTGGGTCAGGAAGAAGGACTATGACCTAATTTCCTTTCTCTGCCACTGACTTCCTGCCGCTATATGGGCACCTCCAAAACATCCTGACTGAGGAGTAAGGTTTCTTATGAGCTAACAGTTATCAGAGTCTCATGCACACTATGAGTTTGATGGTGACAGACAATGAAAATATCACACCTGCTCAGACCCCAGAGAGCTACACCCAGAAGCCTCCACATGAACAGCTGGAGCTGGAAGAGGCAGGTGGCAAACTTTTCTCTTTTTCTCCCCATTTTTCTGTAGTCTTTGTAGAAAAGGGCAGGGACGTTGGTGTTCTGTTTCTCTGTTTACTCCAAGTTTCTTTAGTTTACCTTCCTAAATTTGTGCTCTACTGATTTCAGTAATGAGGTAATTAATCTTGGGGCCTGGCACACAGAGCCAAGAAATGAATCTTCGTATTTCATTTTTCATGTTACCTTTTTCTCTGTTTTCTTTTTCTTCATTTGCCCAATTATCCAGTTTAAAAAATTTTAATTTGTATTTTGATCCTCGTTGGAATGAGAGTTTGAATATTTGGCCATATAGCAGATTGCCAGCATGAGCTCTAAGCCAGAAGAGGTATATTCTGACATCGTGGTCCACTTTTAAAAGCACATCTTGAGGGCTTCCCTGGTGGCGCAGTGGTTGAGGGTCCGCCTGCCGATGCAGGGGACACGGGTTCATGCCCCAGTCCGGGAAGATCCCACATGTGGCGGAGCGGCTGGGCCCGTGAGCCATGGCCACTGAGCCTGCGCGTCCGGAGCCTGTGCTCCGCAACAGAAGAGGCTGCAACAGTGAGAGGCCCGCGTACCGCAAAAAAAAAAAACAAACAAACAACAACAAAAAAAAAAACAAAAGAAAACACCACATCTTGAATTTCTTATAGGGACAAAATAATTTACATGTTACAGTTACCGTGAAGGGTAACTTTAGGATACAGGGTGGGGTCAAGCCATACTTGAGGATTGAACCTTTCAGTTCTTTTTCCAATTTTTAAAAACTAGGGTATAATTTACATTAAGTAAAGTACATAAATCTTAAGTGTACATCTTGATGATTTTTTTTTTTACTGTGCTTACACTTTTTTTAAAATTCATTAACCTGATTTAATCTACACTGAAATTAACCTTTTGTTTTTTTTCCGGCTGTGCCACACGGCATGCAGGATCTTAGTTCCCCAACCAGGGATTGAACCTGGGCCCCCTGCAGTGGAAGTGCAGGGTCCTAACCACTAGACCGCCAGGGGATTCCCACTGTGCTTAAACTTATTAACCATAACTCAGATGATAGAGGACACTTCCCGCACAACAGAAGCCTCCCTCAGAATCCTCTGCTTCTCTCACCATAGATTAGTTTTGCCTGTTTTCAAACTTGATATAAATGGGATCAAACAGTGTGTGCTTTTTGGTGTCTAACTTCTTTCACGTAACACGTCTATGAGATTTTACATGTTACTGTGTTTATCCCTCCACCGTTTGTTTATTTATTTGTTTGTTTGTCTATCTAAGTTCTGGTGCTTTGGAACATGTAAATCCAGGGCAGTGAGATTGAGAAAAAAAATGGAAGTGAGGTAGGGGAGGCTGAGAAGCACTACTAGGGGATACATTACCATGATAGTCATGCCCCAAGACGGGCTATGAAGATACCGCTCATTATCAGCACTTGGCCATATGAGAAGTTTCCAGAGAAACTGTGCCTCAGAGCAGTCCACAGAAGGAAGGAAGGAGAAGTTTATTTGCCTGGCTCTCACTTTCTGTTTGGTCAGAATTTGCACCGTGGCCAGTCATCTTCCTCTTGCTTAAAGCAAAGTGCCAAAGTAACCATTGAAGGACAAGGAATATCTCCAATATTGAAAAACACAGGTTTGTAGTAGCAAAGTAGAAAGGGGAAGAGCTTTGCTATTTGTCTTTTTGTCTTTAGCTTAAAAGGCTACTTTTACCAAGTTCATGGCCAGTCCTGAAGTTTGTGGGTGTGTATGGAACAGAACAAAATACCTTCCTCCCAGGTCTCCAGAACTCCTCTTAAGGAGAATGGAGAAGAGTACAGTCAACCCGGAGACTTCTAATAGTTTGGAAGCTGAAGTCATTGAAGGCCACCTCTGTTCTGCGTAAAGCCACTTGTTCTTTTACCTTTCTTTCTCTCTTGTATAAGATAAATCGGTTTCTATATCCCTGCCTTCTCCCCTGCCCCTTCCTTTTTTTTTCAATAATCATTTTTCTAAACCTATGAAGACTTAAAAAAACTACAGTATCATCAAACATCTTGTGATGGTCTAAATTTACCATTTTCTCTTACATGTTTTTTATTCTTTGCTTATTTATTTATGTATTTTTAAGTAGGGTCCAAACTGATAGCTATGTCTCGTTTCTTTGTTTTTCAATTAATGTTTCCTTTCCCTCTCCTTTTCCTCTTTGTTTAGCCTTGCAGTTTATTTGTTAAAGAAACTGGGCCAATTTCCCTGAATTTCCCAGTGTAGACATTGCATGCATGCATTCCCATGGTGTTGTCATGCTCCTCTGTCCTCTGTATTTTTGTCAATTGGTGTTACATCTAGAGGTTTGATTAGATTTGGATTCTATCTATCATCTGTCTATCACCTATCTATCTATCTATCTATCTTAGGGATAGAGGAAAGAATACTTCATAAAGAAAATTGTGTTCTTCTATCAGAGGCGCATAGTATCTGTTTGTCACTTGTCCTGCAATGTTAGCATCCATGGATGATCATTGTCTAGATTCATTATTTCACTAATGGTTGCAAAATGGTGATATTCTAATTTTGTCACTCCTTTCTTGGTTATTAGTTGGAACATTCTATAAAGAAAAATTTCCCCTTATCAACTCTTTGGTTACTCGAGCAATAGTTTGTATATCAGGGGCAGAATAAAGCCTTGATTTTTATTTACCTTTTAAGAGTTTTCAAAATAACCTGCTGGTTCCCTGTTATTTTTCGAAGGGGGCCAATGAATTCTCTTTGGTGTGTGTTGAAATATTTGCTGTGTTTTAATCCAGCATAGTTTCCTTACTGGTAGCCTATCTTTGGCTAGTGGAGGCCTCTTCTGGTTGGATCCTGAGCCCTTTTAAAATGATGCTATCTTTGCTAGGATCCTTGTTTTATGGCATAACAAGAGGTTTCAGGTCTCTCTTTTACAGTTTCTTCCCCAGACTTGGAATCAGTCATATCTCCAATGAGCATGGGCTTATAGTATTTAGAGACCATGTTCTGGGTGCTATATATAACATACATTTATTGAGCTCTAACAATGTGCTTATACTTGCATTTCAGTTTTCCCCTTAAAACTATACCTCGTGTAACCTGTTGCTATAGGAATTTGACTAGACAGTTTGAATTTGACTGGACAGGTGAACAGTTAAAGATCAGATGTCTTCCTTTTGAACTCTGTTTAAGGTTGACTTAACATTTGATGGGGTTCAGCTCTTTCTATTTTAAAACTTTTATTTTTCAATTCAGTTTCTTTTGCTTCTGAGTATACTTTATCAATGTTTTCTAAAATGAAACTGAAGCTTTTGTGTTTTCATTCTCTTTCTTTTTCTTTTCCTTTCCCCCCCTCCCTCATTAGTTATCTTTCTACCCAGTGACCTTGCCCTCAGGTAAGGCCACAGGTTGTCGACTGACTGAAGCCACCTGTGCACTTGTCATTGGGAAAGGAGGTTGGATGCACAGTTGTCAGGGTGGACGGGCTTCTGGTGTGTTCGACATTGGTCATGGTGCATGTGGCTGTCGTATTTTGTTTAAGATAGACTAATGGTACCTCAGCACCATGTGCTTTACTTTTCTGCATGTCTAGGTAACATGCAGACAAATGTACTTGTCAGCCTCTGTGGCAACAGAAACTAATCAGTTAGACTGGAAAGCAAAAGTAGAAAAATATCCTTGGAGAAAATACAACCCGTAGGTCTGAGGGAAGATTACAGTGTTTTGAATTGTCAGGAGCTTTGAAAGTGAAAACAAAATCTGAGCCATTTGTAATTTCTCTGTTTTGCTTTTCCCCCATTCCTTTTAGATGCAGTCCGAACATTAAGCAATGCCGAGGACTATCTTGATGATGAAGACTCAGATTAATTCCTTTCCAGAGCTTTGAGATCTAAAACTTGTGTTGCTTTTGCCATTTCAAAACCTTGTCTTTGCCAGAAGAGTGTTGGTAACTGTAAAAAAAGAGAAAAAAAAGTCTATATGAATGTGGCAGTATTGCACTGTTTGAATAAAACATGTAAATGAATAGGTCTCACCTTCAGTTTGCCAATAAGTGACTGGATATTTTGCTGTATAAAGTACATTTTTGTTCACCAGAGTAGAACAAGAAGAGATTATTTCTATTTATCAAGCTTAAAAGAATTTTAAGAAATTTTTTCTTTAAAAAAATCGGGATTTTTTTTTTTTTTTTAAAGTTCTTTACCTCAAGGATTGAGATATTTTGAATGGATTTTTCAAGGGGGGAATGCTTATTATAATAATAAACTGAAAGACTTAATAGAAAATCGTCAGCTATTCTGACAAAAATAAACATTTTAAGAGACTTTATTTCCTTTGTTTGTGGTATCACTCTTTGCTGGTAAATAAATAAAGCTTTTTATATTTATATTTAGGTAAAGACTGATTTGATTTTTTAAATAACATTTTGTATTATTAGCACAGAAGAATCATAGTAGCCAAATTTTCTTTCTTTCTTTTTTTTTTTTTTTTCTGGATACAGTGTATTTTATTGATGGTACATGACAAAGTAGGGTTCCCTAAGCCCCTCCCCTTCTTTAGGGGGTCTGGGATGGAAATCGTGTGGAGGTCGGGAGATTCTCAGTGTCTTGGGGGATCCAGTTGGCATAGTAGCCAAACTTCTGTTCAGCCTTCTATATCTGCTTTGATTAAAGTGAAGACAACAGTCATTGAGGAGATACATTTCTAATAAAAGATATAAACTTTAATAATTATGAGACTTTCAATTTTCTCTCCAATGTTGGCCTTAATATGAAGAAACCCAGCAACTCATTAAAGTTTGCTTAAGGTTTAAAAGATTAAAAAATTGATTTCCTTATTATGGAAGCTGCTATAATTTTTCATAATGGAGTAGCGTTCAGTTTTTCACTTTGGTGACAATTATTTTCTCTAAACATGGCTCTACCTCGTAATGATCTGGATTCTTTTGCTAAAACATCAGTTTAACATTGCAGGGAGCCTTCTGTACTACTGAAGTGACACTTCATTTGAGATTCTAATCTTGTATCACTGCAGTGATGATATTAGAAATGACACAGCCATTGGCATTTGCCCGGATTCCAGGCCCCAGACCCAGAAGTATATTTTGCAAGAAGCCTTTGATGCTAATTTCAAAAACACACATTGATGAAGAGAAGAAAATGTCTGAAGAAGGAAGTGGGTTAGCTCAGGAAATGAATAACTGCCTTTAGAGGAGTTTCCTCTGTCTGTGACTTTGGCTTTTCTCTCTGTGGGTGCTTTGAGAAAGGATACCCTGAGAAGCCTGGTAGAGGTCTATCAAATACCCCAAATACATTTTAGTAGAAAGACATCTGTATAAGTAGTAACAGCGAAAGATGAGCACAAAATCTAAAATTAGTATTTTATTTTCAAAACAAATGTGTAAATTTTAATTAAACATTTTTATTGCTTCATAAGCATAAACTTGAATATATGAAATTCTCATTGAAATTCTGTTCCCACAGAACCTTTTAAGGATTTGTTTTTTAAAATAGGGCTTGTGCCTTAACAAAAAGCTTTTGGAAATCTCTAACTTTTTACTCTTGTATACTTTGGACCGGGGGTAATCAGGATAGATGCCAACTAAGCACTCAATTTTTTTTTTTTTTTTTGCAGTACATGGGCCTCTCACTGCTGTGGCCTCTCCTGTTGCGGGGCACAGGCTCCGGACGCGCAGGCTCAGTGGCCATGGCTCACGGGCCCAGCCGCTCCATGGCATGTGGGATCCTCCCGGACCAGGGCATGAACCCGTGTCCCCTGCATCGGCAGGCGGACTCTCAACCACTGCGCCACCAGGGAAGCCCCACTCAATTTTTTTTAACATCAGTAGAGATTACACAGTATGTAGGAATATAGACAATTTTTATGAAAATACTACATGCTTGTTGTAGACTTATAATGTATTTGAGGAAAAGAAGCCTCACTGTCATTGCTTTTAACATTATCAAAACTAAGAGAATTCTAGAAAGTTGGCCAACTATGTATAGTTTTTTTGGCAGTGGAGGGTAGACTTAGGTATATGCACAGTTTTTTTTTGGTTGAAACAGCACAATGCATTTGGCTGTGGTTGAAACTCCATGGGAAAATTTACTTTGCTGCTTGTTTATTCAGTCTAGCTTATCTGAGCTTTTGCAGAGATTGTTTAATGCTGAACTCAGCAAAAAAATTCAGTTCCAGGAACTTGCCACCACTCTGACTCTGTGCAGAGGAGAGCTTTGATTATATTCTAGAAATGACTTTGAAGGTTTTGCTGTAACCCAAGCTTTCTGACAGTCACTGTGGACTGAACTCCTTCCCAGACACTGCATCCTTTACATAGAAAATACCTTTCAGCCCCTTGGGCAGTGGGAGACTTGTCCAGCTATAGGCCCAGTAACCTCATGCAAAGAACAGTTTTTATCATAGTTTCCCATTTTAGTTTCTTTCTGGGACTGGTGTCTTGCAAATTATTTGTTGCTAGATTGCCATGCATTACAGTTGTCAGTTTCTGTTTTTTCAGTGAGCACCCCCATTGGCTGCTTTTTAAAATAGGATTGGGTATGTTGTTACCCAAAGGGAAATGTTGAGCAAAGCAGTGGTGACCATATTTTTTTTTTATCTTAAAAATCAAACTGGAAATAATGCTAAAACTGAAATCTGAGATAATTTTAGGCAGAGTTGAAAACATAATGTTTCCATATAAACTTTCCTCATGACTGTTCTTTATTGTGTAGAATTTCTGATTTACTGATATTTTTTCTTTTGTGAATCACGTATTTTTCATCTTTTCTTTGTAAATGATGATTTCTGATAGGCTACAAGAGCCTAGCATTTACATCTGACCATCAGCATTTCCCTGTTGACTTTTTTGTGTTTGTTCTCGTGAATTTTATGTTGTAAATATGTGTGTAGCAGTAATACACAGATAGCCATACATTGTGCAGTCAAACTTCGAAGTGTCTGATTACTAAAAGTTGAGGTTTTGGTGGGAGAGGTATTGCAAAAGATTTTGCTCTATTTTAACTGAAAATATAGCTTTGGTGAACAGTTTTCTTAAATGAAGGAAAAATTACAGACCACAAATTTACGGTTTCTGTCTCCTTATTTCTTAATAACAAGTCTGTACATCTTCTCCCTTAAAATGACATAAAATTAAATAAAACAACCATTTATTAAATGCCTACTCTGCTAGTTCTGTGCTAGGTACTTTCATAGACTTGATGTCACTTGATTCTTACAGCAACCCTGGGGCGGCGAACATTAACGCCCCTACCTTTTTACAGAGAGGCTGAGGTTTGAAGAAGTTAAGTAAGTGGCTCAAGGTTACCCTGCTGGAAGGTGGAAATGCAGGTCTGGCCGACTCCTGAGCTCATGCATCTGCTGCCTACTGCAACTGACAGGTGACGCCATTCACATGCTGCCAGAAAAATATGTAGACAGAGACCAGCTCCTTTTCCAACTCAAGCTTTGGATGTAGTATCTAATAAATTGAGCTAATGTAATTGAATGTGTTATTTAAACCAACCCTCTAAAAAAGCATTTTTTTTTTTTAATAAAGGATCTCCTTTTTTTTCCCCCAGAAAAATTTTGGCAAAACTTTTTGGTTCCCAGTAACCCTGAAGAAATATGATTTAATGAAGCAGGTCGTACCCCTAAGTTTCCAACATTTCCAACTCAATGCATAGACTGAGTATGAAAGAAGGAAAGTCTAGATTAGCAGCTGTTCATCTTGCTCTGAGTTTGCATTGCTAAATTCAACATTTCCCTCAGAGAGTCTGAGGGCTCCTCACATATTTCCACCTCACCATGAAAATAAATGCGTCCCTGGGAAGGGTCGGAGAATGTTTCTTACCCAAGCGTGGGAGGTCATCATGGACATGCAGGTAACCTCACGCTTCCGAGGCAGTTCCGCTGCGTCTTCTGCCAATGGCCATCTGCTCATTGTTCCCCACAGGCTCCCACCTAAACTTGCACTGTTGCCAGCTAGGAGCTGGAGTGAGGCCAGGTTCCTGGCTGTGGCTGGAAAAGAAAACTGGGGAATCTAAAGGTGCGAGTTAGAGAGACTGAGAGGAAGCAGGAAGGAAGATGGAAGAAGAGACAAGGAGGAAAGAGGCTAAACAGCAAAGGAGAAATGGTGACCTTTCCTAAATTACCCATAGTTCTGATATGAAATCATAAGAATGCTTCAAGAAGTGGCGAAGCGTATGGCCTTTGGAGTAGAATTCTCTGGATTCAAGTCTGGTTCTGTTGCCTGTTGCTGAGTGACCTGGACAGGTTACCTAAAACACTCAGATTCCTTAACTGTAAAATGGAGGATGTAATAGTACCTACTGCTTAAAGTTAAAAGGATTAAATAAAATGATCTGTGGAAATGACTTAGGAGAGTACCTGGCTGAGTAACTGCTAAATAAATGTTGGCTATACTCATAAGCTTGAATGAGGAAGTTTTCATGAAAAACAAATAGATGTGTACAGATGAAGAATGTATTAACACTGTTTTTCAAAGGCACCATTATTGTGAAGAGTGGGATTCCCTAAAATGCTTTTAAAATGGGTGGAGGACAATGATATTTCCTTACAGTCATTTAGATGTGTTTACTTGTGATAGTAGCATTTTTCAAGATAAATATACTTTCTGTGAGTTACAGGAAGAGATGTGTAACTTGAAAAGACCTGGTTATTACTGTTGTTATTATTAAAATAATTCAAACGTCAAGTGAGGAGAATGTCTCTGCCACTGCTTCAGCTTTATATTGTTGCTTTGGAGTGGTTTGATGGGCTTAGAAAGACCATAGGTCCAATATTTGGTATGTGGTGATTTCTAATTGGAATTGGATGATTTCTAATTTGGTGTTAGCATCTTGCTCTTACATACGCCTTCAAAATGGGAACAATGTGTCTATTTAAATGGATAAGCTTTTCAGCTTTGTATGTTTCCCCTGTAAGGTCTAAGCTTCAAGAATTTGGTCTCCCAGTGTCAATGACATACAGTAGAGAATCTAAGACACCTGGAAGTAAAGTATCATAGAATCCTCACTAACTTTGAACAAGAAGGCGATAGTATAAGAACTAAATTGGGTATTTCATCATTTGCCACTCCAGGAGGGGAACTGTTGGGGCCACCAGGAAAATGCCTTCTTATTCCAAGAGGAAGTTTCAGATGTAGAAGTGAGGCCTGTTTGGGTACTGGGTGGTGTGGAGAATCAGCCAAAGCCAGTCATTGACTGAAACTAGAAATAGCTGCAGAGAAGTCCACAGCTCCGAAAAGCTCTCAGGTAGAGAGGATTTGTCACCATGACACCAGGACTCAGGGAAACCTGGCCTGTAACCCTTGCCCTGTCATTTCTGAGCGCTGTGACACTAGCCAGGCCCCTTGATGCCCCTGTAATGAGGATCAGGTGACATTGGCTCCTTGTGTGAATGCCAAGTGTCATTGCTGCAATTTTTTAGAGGACCTCGATCAAGGATCTGATTTTTGAGAATCTCAGATTACAGCATAAGTCACTGTGGTTGCTCTGTCAGTTTTCCATCATGTGATACCCCCTGATCTGCAGCAGGACACATGAAGAACCCCTGCACTTAATCTCAGAGCTGGGGTTCAGATGGTGGATCTCAGGATGAAAGGGCACTTGGAGGTCTTCAAGCCAGCTGAGTATGAGTGTGCTGTGGTGCAGTGGGAGGTTTTTGCTTATCTTTAGGTCTGCATTCATCAGTGCTGGGGATACTGCTTTTCTATGAGTCATGTGATCTCCACGTTTTGTTTTTTTTTTAACATCTTTATTGGAGTATATAATTGCTTTACAATGGTGTGTTAGTTTCTGCTGTATAACAAAGTGAATCAGCTATACATATACATATATTCCCATATCTCCTCCCTCTTGCGTCGATTTCCACGTTTTTAACCACTTGGTCACTGCTTTCAGATACTGTATCAAATTTGTGAATGCCTTTCTTCTCCCTCTTAAAAATGGAAACTCTGCCTTCTCTCTCTCTCCATTTTTCATTTTTAGTTAGTAATGGTTTCTTCTGTACTGTTATGTGAATTCAGTTACTACCACTACATCTGATTATTTAGCATTTATTCCCCACTGGGAAATTTCAGCAAGAAAACTTTTTGTACGAGAATTGTTCTTAAATTGCGTCCTTGAACATTCCTCAGATGTTATTTATTCAGTCTAATTTCTGGCCCCTCTCCACTTTTTAATAGCTGGAGCTTGAGGCCCAGAAGTGACGTCTTAATTAGAAACAGTAAATTAATGGCAGAGCTGATCACCAAGGAGGAATCAGATGCAGAGGATTCGAAATAGCTGCCATGGGTGTTTCTTTCTAAATCATGTTGCTGTGTGAGAGACTGTTTTCCTACTTTAGGCGTTTTTTTCCTCTAGAGGATTTTCCAAGTTCTTTATCTTCAGCTCTGACTCTCCGTCCTCTTTTTTTTTTCTCTAACTACATTTTAGCCACACACGGGGGAATGGGAAGGGCCTAATTGAATCAATTTTTTAAAAAAATTTTATCTCCTGATAAAAGGTTAGTATGGGAAGAAATGGAAATGCTAGCCAAAGTGAAATCTGAAAGGATTGAATTTATCATCTGTGTTTTGTGGCTGGCCCCTATTACCTATCCTAGATGAAAAGGAGTTGAAACTCTTGTGTCCTAATTTTACTTATTGAGTTACTACAATAAGATGACTCAATTCCATAGAGTATGTCCAATCACAGAATATCAGTGTTCATTGTGTTTTCTCTCTGTTTCATCTCTCAGCAATGAATATTGCTGAATATTCAGCAAATATTGATAACACTTCTGCATTTAAGGAATTCCTTTTTAAGCTGAAGAATAACTAAATATGTTGAATGGTTTTACTTAGTATTTGTCTAACAGCATTGTCGTTAGACCCACCTAGGAATCCTAAGAATGAAACCATGGTAAAAAGGTAAATATTTGTGTCTATTATGTTTCCTTTGAACCAAGAGCCCAGTAAACTTTGTAATGACTTCAAGTGAGTAAGAATAAAAGGCCAGTTTCACTTCCTCAGTTTTCATTGATGTGCCTTGCTTATTTTAATGGCTTGCCTGTATTTTTTATTGTTGTGTTAGTAATGATTTCACGTAAATTCATACCAATAGGAAAAATCTCATTGTGTTCAAATTAGTTTGTGGATCCCTTCTGCTGCATACAATTGCGGTTTAATACTAAAACCGTAACAATATACATCCAGTACTATCAAATTTTCCTTTTTACTGCAAGTTTTGTAACAAACTTTATTCTCTATATGTCATTTTTATTTCTCTTTCAACATAATTTCTTTATTGTGAGAAAAGTCACCAATACTCATTTTTAAAGAATACTTTGATTATATACTATTTTCTTGTTCTGTATTTTATAAAATCCATGAAAATTCTCTCATCTCCACACCAGTAAGGAGTTTTAATTGTGATCTGAGGAATTGTCTATTATTTGATTTTTTAAAAAATTGGATTACATCATGCTGTTGCTTAAAATACTTTTAAGGTTTTAATTTGAAGTTGGAATGGCCTGTTCTCGAACATTTTTTTATTGCCCTGCATGTATTTTTTTTAATGAAGAAAAATTGGTTTCATTTTAAAATATTGATTAAAGCAAACTAATATTTAAATGCAATTGTTGGATAATAATAAAATTATCACTATCTACATTTCCTCCTTTTAGAACTTTAAAACCTGTATTTGTTCTTTCTTCCCTGTTCCTTTATCCCTTACATCCAATTTACAACCCTTGTCAATCCTAACTCCAAAATGATGTCTCTCAATCTGTGCTTTCCTTTCCATTTCCACTACTACTGCCTGGATTCTCAAGGAGGAGTTTGTGACCCTGTTTTGGGGGTAGCATCTGAGTAGAGGTTGCTGGTAAATAAAATAAGCTGGAAAGGGATGTCCTTGGGGATTTGAGGACAAACTGCAGTTAAGAGACAGTATAATTATAATTAGGAAGAGCCAAAGTTGCAGCAAGGAAGATGAAGATGTGCCCCACATTTGTAAATGAGGCAAAAAACTCAGCTGGTGGGAATAAAATTAAGATGTGGACCAGGAAAACCTTATACATGGTCTCCAGGGTACCTTGCAGGTGTGGGTCTAGCTGCCTAGAAAGGCTTGCTGTGCTATATGGCCAGCACCCCAGCTCAGGCTCTCCCCAAATGCCTTACCAGCTAACCAGACTCACTTTCTGCACTCAGGCACTTTCTGTTCCGTTCCTTCCTGCACACTATTGACATAATTATTTAATTGACCATTTTCCATAGGGAATGATCCTCTGTCCTCTCTTGCTCTTGAAACTGAAATCCAAGGCAACCTCTGCTCTGAAGCATTTTCTGTTCAGTTAAGCTGGAAATTATCTCTTTCTCCTTTAATTTCCTATAACATTTGCTGTTTTTACTTTTCAGTTATCATATATCAAATATTTTTGTGCCATAGTTATTTTGTGTTTATATTCGCTCCTTATCTCATTGAGCTCATTGTTTTTGCCTCAGATAACATAGCGCCTGGCATAGAGTAAGCGTGCTTTAAAAAAAAAGTTATACTGTAAAATTGATTTTTTCCCCTTTTCTATGTAGAGTTCTATGAATTTCAACACGTGTATATATTTGTATAACCACCATAATCAGGATACAGAACAGTTCCGTCACCCCAGATAACTTTATGTGCTATCTCTTTTTAGTCACACCCTCCCCCTACTCCACCCCAATCACTCCATCTACTGTCAATCCCTGATCTGTTCTCCATCCCTGTTTTGTCTTTTCCAGGATGTCATGTAAATGGAGTCATACAGTATATATAATCTTTTGAGACAAACTTCTTTCACTCAGCATAATGCTTTTGAGATTATCCAAATTTGTTGCATGTATCAACAGTTCCTTTTTTAAAAATTGCTGGGCAATATTCCACTTCATGAATGTAACAGTTTGTTGCTGAACATTTGGGTTGTTTCCAGTTTTTGGCAATTTTGAAAAGCCATAAACATTTATGTACACGTTTAGTAAGTGTTTGTTTTTTTTTCTTTTCTTTTCTTTTTAAAATGGAAAGCATATCAGATTTCCGCCTATTTCCGTCTTCACGAAGGGGGCGAAGCAGCAGAAATGGAACAGGTGCTTGAATTCTAACCTCCCACGGCTGCATGGACCTTTTCTTGCGCCCATGATTTCCTTACCTGTCCTTCAAATATTTTTCCATTTACTTTGGAAATCTACATTTCTTTGGCAACACACCCAAGGCCCAGGTGCACGGATCTCTGCTACCACCTGGGTGATAACCAAGCTGTACCTCTAAATCCGCGATTTTCCGCAAGCATTCAGCAGCCGGTCCAGAGGGTCTCCACGCAGGGCTCACCCCTCCGGACTAGCATGGGGTCCGCGCTGGCCAATGCCGTCTACCCGCCGGGGAGGGGGACCCGCAGGCAGAAGCACAACTACTTGGACCGGAGCGCCCGGGGCTCTGCAGCACCAGCTGCCCCGAGCTCGCCACGCTGGTCTCCGCCCCCAAGCCTGCGCCGGGTCATCTCGCGAGATCTGGACTAGGAGATCTCATACCACCACGTGCAGTACCGCGTGAGCGTCGCAGCTGTCGCTTTAGCACTTCTAACACAGCCTCCCTGCGACCTTTGTCGCGTACTCCGCTGTGCCTTCTGCCACAGGGGTAGCGAGCACCCCTGCTGCTGCCACATTTCTGAGGGCGAGTCCCCAGGCTGCCGGCCCTTCGCCCGGGGGGACTGGAGCCCAGGCCTTCATGTCCAGCGCGGGCAGCGCACCAGCCACCAGGCAAGTGCCTTTTCAGTGAGTCGATTTCAACCGCTTGGTCTTATGGACTGCCTTATGTTAGCAAAACTTGGGATAGGCCTCAGTGGAGGCTGAGAAGGAAAACCTTCGTTTCCTTTACTGTTCACGCTCTGACACCAATGTGTGGGTTTCCCCACCAAGCAATTCTCCAACTCTCCGGAGTGCAACCGGGTGTCCTATAATTCAGTTAAATTGTGATACTCTCTACTTGGGGTTAGGGCTAGATACCACAGGTTAAGGGCTCGGTCCTACAAGACTGCCTCTGGCCACTCTTCATATGCCAATCAAAAGCCCAGGTTGTCACCTGTGCACCTGGGTGGTAATGATTCAGATATACCCATGACCCCTGACCCCTCTTGAGCTTGATAATTTGCTAACGTGGCTCACAGAACTTAGGAAAATGTTTACTAGTTTGACAGAGCTGCATAGGGCAAGGTGTGGCAGAAAGGACTGGAGGAGTCCCCACCTCTCTGAGTGTGCTGCCCTCCCAGTGCCTCCATGTATTCACCAACCCAAAAGTTCCCCAAATCCTTTCCCTTAGGTTTTCTTACAGAGACTTCATTACACAGGCATGATTGATTAAATCATTGGTTATAGGTGATTAACTCAACCTCCAGTCCCTCCTTCCTCCCAGAGGTGGGGAGGCTTGTTTCCTTGGTTAAACAGCTGTCATCCTGAGGCTTTCCAGGATCCCCCAGCTGTTAGTCATCTCATTAGCATACAAAAAAGACATCACTTCTGAGGTTACAAGAGTTTTAGGAACTGTGAGCCAGGAAAAGGGGAGGGAGACCAAATGTATATTTCTTATTATGTATTCTCTCTCTATATATAATTAATGTATATGTTATACATACAGTAAATTATATATACAAGTTGCATTGTGTATATATATATATATATATATATATAATGAGTAGTTCTAAAATAGGCATACAATGATCTTTCAGATTTCAGGAAAACAGGATTACTTCCGGCTAGTTATGGGTGTCACTGAGGTATGATCAATATTATTTGGATTCTGAAGTCAAATTGCTTCCCAAACAGGGGCTTGACACTACAAATCAAGGAAATATAAGGACTTATATAAAGATTTGTTTGTTTGTGATTTATATACAACTGACCATTTTTGAAATGCTTGTTTATATCATTTATATCAAGAGGTACAAAATGTCAGTTTATATCATCACTAGAATCATTCCCTATGATTCAGAAATACAGAACATTTTAAATATAGATTTCTTAAGACATCGTCACTTTAGACATCCTCAGAAATTTCAAATAGAGCCAGACATTCTCAGAAAAAGTCAAAATAGTACAAGACATTCTGACTTCCCCTTTTACTAACAGAAGGCAGTATGTTTTACAAATTATGGCATAGAGAAAAAGACATTCATTTTCAGGGAGAGCTGAATTTTTAGTCCTGGATTGGCTACAAACTAGCTGAATGACTTCAGGCAAGTCACTTAACCTCTCTGAGCCTGTTTCCTCATCTCTAAAATGAGGATACTGTTGGCTACCAAGCAAAATCGTTATGCAGATGTCAAGAGGTAATGTACAGAAAATGCTAGTCATATTATTCATTTAATAAATGTTAAGTTCTTGCCTTCTTTCCTTCTCTGAAATTTAACTTCATTATCTTTAAAATTTCATTTTCAATTATCTACCATGGGTCAAACTAGAGCATAAAAGAGAATGTAAGACATAATAGTTTACTTGTTGATCTAGAAATTTTGGGCCTGAAAGATGTATCTGTTCACAGTTCACACAGTCACAAAAAGTAAAAGTAAAAATTTAAAAATCCAAAACTGGAAAAATTTTATAGTAAATCATTTGGTCTTAGTTCTACACTTTAAAGATAAGGAAGTTTTTTCTATTTGAAATTTCTTTGAAGGGTGTGAGGAGGGAGGTTATGCATTGTGATCCAGGCTTACAAATTAAGGAATATATTTCATTATAAATGAGGAAAAATGCCATTAAATGTTTAACCTTGAACTCAAAGATTCCTATGTGCTCTTTAGAATTTATTCTTTAGTCTGAATTCCAGTGGTTTTTTCTTGGCCGTGCTGTGCGATGTGCGGGAGCCTAGTTCCCTGACCAGGGATCGAACCCACGGCCCCTGCAGTGGAAGCGCAGTCTTAACCACTGGACCGCCAGGGAAGTGCCCCCTCCCACTTTTTTTTTTTTTTTTTTTTTTGCGGTACGCGGGCCTCTCACTGTTGTGGCCTCTCCTGTTGCGGAGCACAGGCTCCAGACCGCAGGCTCAGCAGCCATGGCTCATGGGCCTAGCTGCTCCACGGCATGTGGGATCTTCCCGGACCAGGGCATAAAACCGTGTCCCCTGCATCGGCAGGCGGACTCTCAATCACTGCGCCACCAGGGAAGCCCCCCACCCTTTTTTAAGACTTTATTTCTTTAGAGCAGTTTTAGGTTCACAGCAACATTAAGAGGAAGATACAGTTTTTTCCTATATCACCTGACCGCACACATGCATAATTTTCCCCATTATCAACATCTTCTGCCAGAGAATACATTTGTTATAATTGATGAACCTATATTGACACACTGTAATCACCCAAAGTCCACAGTAGCGTTCACTCTTGGTATGGTACATTCTGTAGTTTTTTACAAATGTATAATGACACGTATCCATGGTTATAGTGTCATACAGAGTATCGTACAGCAGTAACACTGCCTTAAAAATCCTCTGTCCTTTACCTAATCATCACTCCTTCCCCAACAACCACTGTTAACCACTGATCTTTCTACCGTTTCCATAATTTTGCCTTTTCCAGAATGTCATGTAATTAGAATAATACAGTATTTAGCCTTTTCAGATTGACTTCTTTCACTTAGTAATATGCATTTAAGGTTCCTCCATGTCT
This sequence comes from Monodon monoceros, assembly GCF_005190385.1. Taxonomy (NCBI): domain Eukaryota; kingdom Metazoa; phylum Chordata; class Mammalia; order Artiodactyla; family Monodontidae; genus Monodon; species Monodon monoceros. The sequence continues at coordinate 68,907,469 of NW_021703782.1, forward strand.
TTTCATGGGTTGGTACCTCATTTCTTTTTAGCACTGAAGAATATTCTATTGTCTGGTTGTGCCATAGTTTATTTATCCATTCACCTACTGAAGCATATCTTCATTGCTTTCAAGTTTTGGCAATTATAAATAAAGCTGCTGTAAATATTTGTGTGCAGGTTTTCGTGTGGACATAGTTTCTAATTCCTTTGGGTTAATATCAGGAAGCATGATTACTGGATTGTATGGTAAGAGTATGTTCGGTTTTGTAAGAAACTACCAAAGTGTCTTCCAAAGTGGCTGCACGGTTTTGCATTTCCACCAGCAATGAATGTGAGTTCCTGTTGCTCCACATTCTTACAGAGTTTGGTGTTGTCAGAGTTTTGGATTTTGGCCATTATAATAGGCGAGTCATGGTATCTCGTTTTAATTTGCATTTCTCTGAATATGTGGAGCATCTTGTCATATGCTCATTTGCCATCTATCTGTACATCTTCGCTGGTGAAGTGTCTATTATGGTCTTTGGCCCATTTTTTAAATTGAGTTGTTTGTTTTGTTTTCTTTTTTATAAATTTATTTATTTATTTTTGGCTGTGTTGAGTCTTTGTTGCTGCACGTGGGCTTTTCTTGTTGTGGCGAGCGGGGGCTACTCTTTGTTGTGGTGTGCCAGCTTCTCGTTGCAGTGTCTTCTCTTGTTGCAGAGCACGGGCTCTAGGTGTGGGCTTCAGTAGTTGTGGCTCGCAGGCTCAGTAGTTGTGGCACACAGGCTTAGTTGCTCCACGGCACGTGGGATCCTCCCCGACTAGGGCTCGAACCCGTGTCCCCTGCATTGGCAGGTGGATTTTTAACCACTGTGCCACCAGGGAAGCCCCTGTTTGTTTTATTATTGTTGAATTTTAAGAGTTCTTTATATATTCTGGGTAACATCTTTTTCTTTTTATCATGTATGTCTCTTGGAAATATTGATATTTCTCCCAGTCTGTGGATTGTCTTCTTATTCTCTTGACATTGTATTTGACAGAGCAGAAGTTTTTAGTTTTATTGAAGTCCAGCTTATCATTTTTTTTTTTCATGGATTGTGTCTTTGGTGTTGTATCTAAAAAGGCATCACCATACCCAAGGTCCTCCAGGTTTTCTCCTATGTTATCTTCTAGGCATTTTATTGTTTTGCATTTTACATTTAGGTCTATGATCCATTTTGAGTTAATTTTTGTGAAGGGTATAAGGTCTGTGTCTGAAGCCCACTTTTAAAATTAATTCTTATGGATGTTCCTAAAACACAGAGAAGATGAGAAACCCATAGGACTCTAATCAATATGTCAGACAGATGGTCAGGAGGAAATTTAGAACTGGATGTTGAATGACTAATATTGCTAGGAGTCAGTTGCACAATAGGCATTATTATCTCTCCAATAGGCATAAATTTGATGGCAGCAAATGTCCTTATTTTCCAAAGAAGAATATAGTGAGTTGAATTGCAGAAACTATAGGTAAATGGGCTTTACAGCAATCATTGCCAAAATTATGGAATGAATTATAAAGCAAATAGTGAATATAGAAGAGAAGGACATTCTTCTATATAATCACAACACAATCAAGACATTCAGGAAATTTAACATTGTTATCATGCTAGTTCCCCAATTGTCTTACTAATGTCCTTTATAGCATTTTTCTTCTTAAATCCAAGACTTTTTTCTTTTGTTTTTACACAGATAGTAACTTATTTTTCCTTTGTTTATTTTTTGTTGTTATTGTTTAAAATTTTATTTTGATGATAACATTTTCTCTTTAAATTTAGATCCTCCCTCCCTCTTCTTTTTTTTTTTACATAGAGTGTCATATTTTACAGTCTTTTTGGGAGGAGTTTGTTCTGTTTTCATTATTGTTATTACTTAAAAATTTATCGTGGCAATTATTCTCTATGTATACATGAGACCTTTATCACTTATTTTTTAATTATCAAATAGTATTCCAGTGTTTGGCTGTACCATTATTTATTTGACAAGTTTGCAACTAATGAATATTTAGACTATTTCCAATCTCTTATGATTACAGACAGTGCAGTGATAAATAACATTATATGTATGTCATTTTATACATGAACATACCTATCTGTAGGATGAATTCCCAGAAGAACTGCTGAATATGTACGTAAGTTTTCATAAATATTGTCAAATTACCCTGATAGGATAACTGCCCTATGTCAGTAACGTGTGAGAATGCCTGTTTACCCAAAGCCTCACCAACAGAAAATTTATCAAAAGTTTGTGATTTTAGGGCATTATTGATAGGTCTTCTGTTTGCTGAAGATTTCTCCTTTAAACTTTAGTTTTACCACCCTTAAATCCATCTTTATAGAGCGGCCCATAATTATATTACCACCTCACTGCCCCTCTATAACCACCACTCCCTCCCCAACTCTGCTCCAACCTCGCTCAACCACTGGCAGTTCCTCCGTAATGTACAGTGTTTGTCTCACCTCCAGCCGTGTAAAAGCTGTTGTTCTTGCCCAGAATACTTTGATCCTTTTTAGTCTTATTTCTTTACCTATCCTGGTCTGGATTAGGTACTTATTTGTGTGTGGCTTGGCTTCCCAAGTTTACATCTATCCCTGAATTTATCATGGTTGGCATTAGGTATATCTGCCTCTTCTACTGGATTGTAAGTTCCTTGAGGTCAAGGACCTTGTCTTAATGTTTGTTGACCAGAGCATTAGCACAGAGTCTGGACCAGGAGGAAATGTTAGCTCAATAAATATAGTTCCCTACTAAAAGGCATATATTCTCAGGATATACATCTGCTCACATTCGTTAGTATACATGTGTTTATTTATATATTTTTTAAACTGTGTTAAAATACATAAAACATAGAATTTACCATTTTAAACATTTTTATTTATTTACTTTTTATTTTTTAAAAAATATTTATTTATTTGAATTTTCTTGGAATGAGGATCCACCTTAAATCTGGATTGCAGTTAGTCATCTGAATCTTGGTCTTTTTTTTTTTTTAATATTTATTTATCTATTTAGGCTGTGCAGGTCTTAGTTGCAGCACGCGGGATCTTCCTTGCAGCATGCAGGATCTTTAGTTGTGGCATGCAGGTTTCTGTTTTATTTTGTTTTTGTTTTTTTTTAGTTCCAGCATGTGGACTTCTTAGTTGCAGCATTTGGGCTTCTTAGTTGTGGCACGCAGACTCTTAAGTTGCGGCGTGCATGAGGGATCTAGTTCCCCGATCAGGGATTGAATACCGGCCCCCTGCATTGGGAGTGCAGTCTTACCCACTGGACCACCCAGGAAGTCCCTAAACATTTTTATATGTATAATTCAGTGAAATTAATTATATTCACACTGTTGTGCAACCATTATTACTATCTGTTTCCAAAATGTTTTCATCACCCTAAGCAGAAAGTCTATAATCATTAGGAAGTAATTCCTCATTCCCCTCCTCTCCTAGCCCCTGATAACCCCTAATTTACTTTCTGTCTCTTTGAGTTTGCTTCTTCTAATATTTCTTATGTGAAATCATAAATATTTGTCCTTTGTATTTGTCTTACTTCACTTAGCATAGTGTTTTCAAGGTTCATCTATGTTGTAGCATGTATGAGAACTTCATTCTGTTTAATGGATGAGTACCATTCCATTGTATGGATAGACTACATTTTGTTTTTTCATTCATCTGTTGATGGATGGACACTTGTATTGTTTCCATCTTTTGACAATTGTGAATAGTGCTGTAGTGAATGTTGCCATACAAGTATCCATTTGAGTCCTTATTTTATTTGTTTTTGTTTTTGTTTTTTTTGGCGGTACGCGGGCCTCTCACTGTTGTGGCCTCTTCCGTTGCGGAGCACAGGCTCCGGACGCGCAGGCTCAGCGGCCATGGCTCACGGGCCCAGCCGCTCCGCGGCATGTGGGATCTTCCCGGACCGGGGCACGAACCCATGTCCCCTGCATCAGCAGGCGGACTCTCAACCACTGCGCCACCAGGGAAGCCCGAGTCCTTATTTTAAATTCTTTTGCGTATTATACTTGGGAAAGGAATGCTGGGTTATATGGTCGTTCTATATTTAGCTTTTTAAAGGAACTACCAAAATCTTTTCCACAGCAGTTATACTGTTTCATATCCCCACTAGCAATGTTTGAGAGTTCTAATTTCTCCCATCCTCATGAACAGTTATTTTCCATTTTTTATATTTTCCATTGTTTATAGACATCCTAGTAGATGTGAAGTGGTATCACATTGTGGTTTTAATTTGTATTTCCCTAATGACTGAGGATGTTGAACATATTTTCATGTGCTTCTTGGCCATTTGTACACTTCTCTGGAGAAATGTCTATTCAAGTACTTTTTCCATTTAAAAATTGGGTTGTTTGTCTTTTTTTATTCACTTTTAGGAGTTCTTTATATATTCTGGATATTAAAACCTTACATACATGTGACTGGCAAATATTTTGTGACTGGCAAATATTTTATCCCATGCTGTAATTTTCCTTTTTACTTTCATGATAATGTCCTTTGATGCACAAAAGTTTTTTTTTTTTTGAAATATAGTTGATTACAAAATTGTGTTAGTTTCAGGTATGCACAAAAGTTTTTAATATTGATTTTTATCTTTTGCTGCTTATGATTTTAATTTTGGTATAATATCTAAAACTTGGTTGCTAATTTCAAGGTCATGAAGATTTACCACTATGTTTTCTTCTAAGAATTTTGTAGTTTCAGCTCTTATGTTTAGATCATTGATCCATTTTAAATTAATTTTTTATATATGTTGTGAGGTAGGGGTCCAACTTCATTTTTTTTGCCTGTGGAAATCCAGTTGATCCAGCACCATTTGTTGAAAAGCTTGTCCTTTCCCCGTTGATATGACAGTCCTTCATAGATTTTTGAATCTATTGGCCATACACGTATAGGTTTATTTCTGGACTCCCAATGCTATTCCATTGATCTGTATTCTACCCTTAGGCCAGTACCACACTGTTTTGATTACTGTACCTTTGTAGTAAGTTTTGAAATTGGGGCATGTGGGTGCTCCAACTTTGTTCTTCTTTTTCAAAACTGTTTTTGGCTACTTGGAGTCCACTGAAATTTCATATGAATTTGAGGATTGACTTTTCCATTTCTGCAAAAAAGGCCATTGGAATTTGATAGGGATTGCATTAATCCATGGTTTGATTTACGTAGTATTGACATCTTAACAATTTTAAGTCTTCCTACCCATGAACCTGGGATGTCTTCTCATTTATTTAGGTCTTTAATTTCTTTCAGCAATGTTCTATAGTTTTCAGTGTACAAGTCTTTCACCTCCTTGGTTAGATTTATTTTACCTCCTAAGTATTTTATTCTTTTGGATGCTATTGTAAGTGGAATTCTTTCTTGATTTACTTTTTGGATTGTTGATTTTGAGAAACATACTGATTTTTGTGTGTTGGTCTTGTGCATCCATTTCCATCTTAGTTATTTATGTCATCTCTTTTTTCTTTGTCAGTCTAGCTAAAGTTTTGTCAATTTTTTTGATCTTTTCAAAGAGCCAACTTTTGATTTTGTTGATTTTCTCTATTATCTTTCTATACTTTTTTCTCCACTCTAATTTTTATTATTTCTTTCCCTCTGCTAGCTTTGAGTTTAGTTTATTCTTCTTTTTCTGGTTCCTCAAGGTATAAATTTAGGTTATTGACTAGACATATCTTTTCTTTTCGAATGTAATTCTTTACAGCTAGAAATTCCCCACTAAGCACTGCCTTCACTGCATTCCATAAGTTTTGGTATGTTTTGTTTCATTTTCATCTGTCTACAAGTATTTTCTAATTGCCTTTGTGATTTTTTTCTTTGTTCCATTGGTTATTTAACAATGCGTTGTTTAATTTCCACATATTTGTGAAATTTTCAGTTTTCCTTTTGTATTGATTTCTAGCTTCATTCCAGTATTGTAATCAGAAAAGATATTTTATATGATTTCCATTAAAAACTTTATTGAAACTTGTTTTGTGGCTTATCACATGCTGTAGCCTGGAGAGATATTTTGCAAAGTTCCATGTACACTTCAGAAGAATGTGTATTCTGCTGTTGTTAGATGGAGTGTTGTATACGTGTCTGTTAAATCTACGTGGTTTATAGCATTGTTCAAATCCTCTATTTCCTTATTGATCTTCTGTCTAGATGTTCTACCCATTATTGAAAGTATATTAAAGTCTCCAACTGTTATTATAGAATTGTCTATTTTCCCCTTCAATTTTGTCAATATTTGCTTCATATATTTGGGACTATATATTGCATTTATGTTTATAGCTGTTATATCTTCTTGATGAAGTAACCCTTTTAATCAATATATAATATTCTTACTTGTTTCTTTTTAGCAGACTTAAAGTCTATTTTGTCTGATCTTAGTATAGGCTCTGAGCTCTCTTTTGGTCACTATTTGCATGGAGTGTTTTTTTCCATCCATTTATTTTTAATCTATTTGTACCATTGGATTTAAAGTGATTCTTCTGTAGTCAGCATATAGATGGATCACAGTTTTTCATTCATTATGCTAACTCTGCCTTTTGCATAGAGAGTTTAATCCATTTACGTTTCAAGTAATTGCTGATAAGGAAGGACTTCTGTCATTTTGTTATTTTGTGTATATGTTATATCTTTTTTGTTCTTCATTTCCTCCATTACTGCCTTCATTTGTATTTATTTATTTCCTTTTTTGCAGTGGATTGTTTTGATTCTCTTCTCATTTCCTTCTGTGTGTTTATTTAATATATTTTCTTTGAGGTTACCATGGGGATTACATCTAACATCCTAAATTTATAACAATCTAATTTGAATTGATAAGAACTTAACTTCAGTAGCATACACAAACTGCTTCTATACAGTTCCATCCATCCTCTTCTTATGTTGTTGTTGTCACAAATTACATCTTTATGCATTGTGTGTCCAGTAATATGTTTATATATTTTAAAGCACTTACCTTTAATCCTGTATGAAATAAAAATTGTAGTTATAAATTTCAATATAATACAACTTGATAAAACAACAATAATATTTGCTTTTACATTTACCCATGTATTTACCTTTACTAGAGATTTTAATTTTTTTTATATGGCTTTGAATTACTGTTTAGAGTCTTTTCATTTTTACCTGAAGGATTGTCTTTAGTGTTTCTTGTAGGTTAGGTCTACTAGTAATGAACTCCTTCATTGTCATTAATCTGGTAGTGTCTTGATTTCCCCACCACTTTTTAAAAATTTATTTATTTTTATTTTATTTATTTATTTACTTATTTTGCAGTACACAGGCCTCTCACTGTTGTGGCCTCTCCCGTTGTGGAGCACAGGCTCCGGATGCACAGGCTCAGTGGCCATGGCTCACGGGCCCAGCCGCTCCGTGGCATGTGGGATCTTCCCGCACCGGGGCACGAACCTGTGTCCCCTGCATCGGTAGGCAGACTCTCAACCACTGCGCCACCAGGGAAGCCCGTCCCCACCACTTTTGAAGGACAGTTTTGTTGGATATAGAATTCATGGTGGACAGTTTTTTTCTTTCAGCACTTAAATCTGTCATCCCACTGTCCTCTGGCCTGCATGTTTTCTGAAATCAGTTGTTAAGCTTATTACGGATCTGATGTATATGATGCATCACTTCTCTCCTGCTAATTTCAAGATTCTCTCTTTGTCTTTTAACAGTTTGATTATAAGTGTCTAAGTGTGGATTTCTTTGGGTGTGCTACTTGGAGTTGATTGAGTTTCTCAAATTTGGGAAGTTTCAGCCATTATTTCTTCAAATATTCTTTCTGCCTTTTTCCCTATGTCTTCTTCTCAGGCTCCTGTAATACATATGTTGGTCTTCTTGATGTCATTCCACAGGTCCCTTAGGCTCTGCTCATTTTTCTTCACTCTTTCTTTTTCTGCTTCTCAGACTCAATAATTTCAATTGTAAAACTTTCAAGTTTGCTGATTCTTTTGCCTGCTCACATTTGCTTTTGAATCCCTGTAATGAATTTTTTTATTTCAGTTATTTTACTTTTCAGCCTCAGATTTTCTGTTTGACTCCTTTTTATAATTTCTCTCTTTATTGATATTCTTAATTTATTCACTCATCATTTTCCTGATTCCCTTCAGTTCTTTTTTTTTTTTTTTATCGGTACGCGGGCCCCTCACCGCTGTGGCTTCTCCCGTTGCGGAGCACAGGCTCCAGACACGCAGGCTCAGTGGCCATGGCTCACGGGCCCAGCCGCTCTGCAGCATGTGGGATCTTCCTGCACCGGGGCACGAACCCGTGTCCCCTGCATCGGCAGGCGGACTCCCAACCACTGCGCCACCAGGGAAGCCCCCCTTTAGTTCTTTTTTAAATTTATTTTTGTTTTTTAAATTTATTTTGGCTGTGTCAGTATTTAGTTGTGGCACATGGGATCTTCATTGTGGCATGTGGGATCTTTTGTTGCAGTGCACGGGCTCTTTGCTGTGGTGTGTGGGCTTCTCTCTAGTTGTGGTGTGTGGGTTTTCTTTCTCTAGTTGTGGTGTGCAGGCTCCAGAGCATTTGAGCTCTGTAGTTTGTGACACGCGGGGCTCTCTAGTTGAGGCGCATGAGCTCAGTAGCTGTGGCTCACGGGCCTAGTTTCCCCGCAGCATGTGGTATCTTAGTTGCCCGACCAGGGATCGAACCTCCTTCCCCTGCATTGCAGGATGGATTCTTTACCACTTGACCACCAGGGAAATCCCTCCTTTAGTTCTTTGTCTGTGTTTTAATTTAGGTCTTTGAGCACACTTCAGAGAGTTGTTTTAAGTATTTGTCTAGTAAGTTTGATATTTGGGCTTCCTCAATGATATTTCCTCCTGTCAATTTTATTCCTTTTGAATGGGCTATATTTTCCTTGCTATTTTTGTATGCCTTGTGGGTTTTTTTTGGTTGAAAACCAGATATTTGTATATTATAACATGGTAACTCTTGAAATCAGATTTGCTTCCTTCCCTAGAGTTGGCTTTGTGGGTTTTTTTGTTTGTTTTTTGTTTTGTTTTTTTTTTGGTTGTTGAAGGCTATAGTAGTATGTAGTGAATTTTTGAAAATATTATTGCCAAGACTGTCTTTCTTTGTTGTGTGAAGTCACTGAAGTCTCTTTTCCTTTGTTGTGTTCAGCTAATGTTTTGACCGATTTCCTTGAATTCTAGGAGCTAAAAATAACACAAACAAACCAGCCAAAAAAACCCCACAAAAAACAGGGAAAGGAAAAAACCACCTATCCCAATCTTTACAGTTTTATAAGTTTGGTTGTGTGCTGGGGCCCTCCTTCAACTTGGCCATGGATCAGCCCAAGGTGAAAGCTTAGGGTCTTCTAAGGTCTTTTCTCCGCATGTGTCTTGTCCTGGGCATGCATAGCTTTCTAAATCCCAGTGTACCCAGATGCTTTGAGTGTCCTAATAACCCAAAACACTTTCCCTAGCTTTTGCCTTAAGCAGTATATTGTACATTTAGACTGTGATCTTTTGCCCCAGGTATCTGTGAGTTGCTTGTTTGGCTTATAATGGTTTTGAGCAGTGCTGTGCCTTTTGCCAGCCTGATTTCTGAGTTAGGCAAGACAGAGAAGATTGCCTTACATTGGTCCGTCCCATAACTCCAGACTAAGTCCCGTAGACTTAGAACAGATGTACACAATTTGTGAATAAGGTCTGCTCTGCTCCCTCCTGGACAAGTGTACCATTCTGGGAACATAGGTATCCACTGTTTAAAGACCAAAACCACTGCCATGCCAGGCAGTGGATAGACAAGGACAAGTAAAATTAGAAAACGTACCTAACATTTTTTTTTTTGCGGTACGCGGGCCTCTCACTGCTGTGGCCTCTCCCGTTGTGGAGCACAGGCTCCGGATGCGCAGGCTCAGCGGCCATGGCTCACGGGCCCAGCCGCTCCGCGGCATGTGGGATCTTCCCGGACCCGGAGCACGAACCCGCGTCCCCTGTATCTGCAGGCGGACTCTCAACCACTGTGCCACCAGGGAAGCCCCCATACCTAACATTTTGAAGTGCCTTTTTTTTTTTGACTCAGTATTTGTTTGCTGCAGTTCTGACAAATGTGGTTCTGACAGTTTCTGCCTGTTTTTCATTGTTTCTATGGGAAATGAGAGCTGGGAGCTGCCTCATCTTGTTTACACTGGTTAGTGAGCATGTTTGACTCTTCAGGATCTAGAGGCAACCCCTCTCCTCTCCGTCATCCCTACCCGGACCCTTTGACCCTGAAAAAGGAAAATGAGACATTCTAGGGAGTGCTAAAGAGGCACCTTTTCCTAGTTCTCCAGCCCTTTGTTATTTGGTCAGAGATTCTGAAATCTCATTCTTGGCTCGTGTGCATTGTTTAGCTTTGGCTTTGAGGCTTCTGCAACTTATGTCTGACACTTTCTCTCTAACCCCCACCCTCTAAATTGAGGATCTCCTGATCCCTTATTTAATGTTTCAAATGTGGATGGTTGTATCTTGAAAAATATTTCCTGCATGCATAAAAATTAATTGAATTTCTTCAGGAAAACAGTGGAGAAATTAAATTAAATTTCATTTTTTTCCAGTTAGTCAGCTAGGACACCACCTGCTTATCGAGCCTTTTTCTCTACAAAGGCTTCAAGATTCTTATATGCTTGGAGAAGATTTTTGGTTTTGATTGACTTATTTTTCATATTCAGGTTATTATACAACAGCCAACAAATAAAAGACAAAATTAAAAAATCATGAAACAAAACTGCCATGAGACAAACAAAAAAATCATAGTTTTGGTCTCTCCTCCTACCCTAGTTGTGCTATTTTAAGTCTTAACTTTAAATTGTTGACCCCTGTGGGTGAATGGAGTGTAAGTGCCACATACTTAATACTAAGTGAGTAAAACAGTATTTATGAAGTTACTCAAAAGGAAGGAAGAAACTCAGAATGATTTTTCTTTTGCACAAAAGCGCTATTAAGGTCAGTTAATGGCAGACAGTTGTGTCATTATATAATTATTTGGGGTTTAGTACTATCCTTCAGGGTATTTTGAATTTAAATAAACAGTTGAACAAACCCACAGGATAATGGTATGCTTTTGTAGTTTGTTTTGACTAGGTTGGCTTGGCCCAAGTGCTCAGTATTCAAGGATAGACAGCACGGCTATTGGTGGGCTTTGTGAGAAAAGCTCACTCATTTATTCATTCATTCAGTCAGTCAATCAACAAATATTTATGTAGTGCCTAATAGATGCCGGGTATTGGTGATGAATAAAGGTGATATGGTTCTTGCTATTACTGAACTGAGGTCTAGTTTAGGAGACAAACAGTAAACATATAAACAAACAAATAGTATGACTTATGATAAGTGGTATGCAGGGATGGACTAGGTGCTGTGTTAGGGAATAACAGGTCTAGTTACTTCAGTTGAAATACTCATTTGAGAAGATGGAGTTAAAATGAGACTGGATGAGAAGGATCTCTCTAGGCAGGGGAGTGGGGGATGGTGAAGCTTTCAGATTCCGGGAAAGGAATGTGCCTTAAAGCTGGAAAGAACATGTTCTGTTTAAGATATAGAAAGTAGGGCAGGATGAGAGTGAAGGAGAAAGAGAGTCCTTAAGACATAGTTGGACAGTTAGGAAGGAGCCAGATTATCTAGTTCAGTACCAATCCTTGAATTGCCCCATAAAGGGATAAATACAGAAAATGAAAAAAAGCACTTAAAATCTTTAAAATGATTTGACAAGTGGTTTTATATCTATAAAAATCTAATAAAAATTTGGACTTGTATTTGTGTCCTTTTTTCTGGCTTATTTTTTTTCTAGTAATTCATTTCCATTATATCTTATAAAAGTATCTATCAGAGACGGATTGGAAATTAAAAAAAAAAAAGAAACGAGTCTTTACCATAGATAGTTTGAGAAATGCTGTTGCGGGGGCCTTATAGACCCCAGTAAAGGGTTAGATTCCCTTTTAAATGCAAAGGGAAGTCATTGAGAAGTTTTAAGCAGAAGAGTTACATGAATTGATCTGTCTTTTATAAGAAGACCACTATGGAGCTCATTTGGCTAGCACACATGTCAAAAAGTGGACTCCCTGGGCAGGTGGGGGATATATTCCTTAGGCATTTTACTGACATATAAAAAAGAACAGTAAGACAAGAAGATTTATGAGAACAGAAACATTGCCTCTTAGAAAGAGTAAGGTCTGATACCTAAGCTGTTGTTATAGTTGAATAAGAATTCTGTAACTCTTTTTCTTCTTGAGTCCTTTGAGGGAGGAAAAATGGAAATACATACGTATGAAAAACAAATTATTTTTCAAAAGAGCTACAGTGGTTGCTGTGTGAAGAGTATATTGAGGGTTGTCAAGGTAGGGATGGGGAGAACTGTTCAGAAGACCTTGGCCATGTCCAGGGTAGCTTGCACTGGGGTTCTGGCAGTGAAAAGGTAGGTAGGAGATGAATTCTAGATATATTTTGTATGTGGACTCAGCGGAACTTGTCAATGAAGATTGGATATGGTGGATTGAAGGAGAAGTAGGAGTCAAGCATTATTCTTGAGCATATGACTGGAGAACTGGTTATATGGTGATTCGTCATTTACTGAGATAGGGAAGACTCAAAGAACAACAGATTTCAGGGTGCAATGGGAGCACAAGAGCAGTGTGAGTAGGGGCAGAATCAAATACTGTATTTTCTACATGTTGAATATAAGATATGTGAAATATACAAGCAGAGATGTCAGGCAGTTGGATATATGATGGTGGAGCTCTGAGGAGAGGTTCTGGTCTTAAGATATACATTTGGGGGTGATCAGTGTATAGGTGGTATAGGTGGTATTTATTTATATGGGAAGAGAATGGTTGCCATTTCTGGAGCTTGAGGACCTCCAACCTTTAGAGGTGATGTCAAGGAGAAGGGCCAGCAAAGGAAACTAACTTGGAAGGAGGAGACAGAGAGAGGAGGAAACAAGAAGAGTGCAGAGTAATTGAAACTAAGAGAGAAAAACATTTAAAGGAAGGAGAGGATAGGTTAACTGTGTGAAAAGCTACTGAAAGAAATAATAAGATTAAGACAGAGGGTGGTAACTGGTGTTGGCAGCATAGAAGTTCATCGGTGACTTTGTGTTAAGATTCTAATTATTCTTATAAAGATAAGACAGTTTTCCTGTAAGAATGATCTGTGTGGAGGTGGGGATTTTCAGTGTTATGATAGCCTCACCCTTAGTCACTAAAGCCGTTTCCCAGACTAATGGTACAAGCACTCCCATCAGTGTGCCAAGACTGGCTCTTACCTAGGCCTGCATGCCCAAGGTAGCGTTTTGTAGATATTGCATAAATGCCACTAAGTTCAAGTTTCCTCCCACACTCATTTCCTTTTCTTCTGCTTTAAAATACTGTGGCTTGTGCATCAACTTTCCTGTGCCCCCCAACCAATAGAGGTCATGTCTTTTCATGATCAATATCTGTATATCTCCTTTTGCGTTTATTTTTATGGCACCTTTAGACTTTTCACCTTGACACAAACATGGAGGTTCTGTAGGATGGTTCTTCCAGTAACTACTCCTCAGCGGCACATACTGCAATTGTTGGCAAGAGTTGCTTCTCTCCCGAATGCTGCTGGCTGGGTCTGATGATTCTTTAACCTGCTTCCCATCCGGATATTTGCCCAAGATCCTATAACTAATAAGCTAGGGAGATGTGAATTGAGTCAAGATCTGCCTGACTCCAGAGCCCTGCTTTCAACTTTTGAGCTAAATTGTTAATGCAATCCCACTGTTTGGATCTCAGTTAACATGAAAAAGTAAATTTGTGTTAACTGAGTGTGCTGAACATTTAGTTTTTCAGACCTTAGTTGCCTCTTTTTATTCTAAGGATTATGGTGGTTCGTAAACAGATAAGGAATTCTGGAATCACCCAGAAAGTAAGCATAATCAGTGTACAGTGTTACAGTGCTCACTTATCCATATCAGCTCTCTGGATTGTACCTGAGATCACTGAGGGAAGCACAAAGAGGTTCTGAGAAGTGAGAAATGAAACAGAAAGCACACCTTGCAAAACTGTACCATAATTTGCAAAACAGATAAACTTGTACCAAACCATGACTACAAGACAAACTGTCTAAGCTCTGATCCCTTTGTTCAAGATAAGTCACAAACTTGATCAAATAGTAACTGTATAAGGACTTGTATCTTTTAGAGATAAAAAACACTGATTGTTCCAGTAACTCACCTAGTTTGCAAATTTTGACTGATCCCTGCCCAAGACCTTGCTAGTTATCTTCTGTCCTGAAACCATTTAATGACAAACCCCAGGCCCCAAAACCCTGTAAATACCCTTCTCTAACTATCCTACTTTGAGATGTGTGTGCTCCCTCCTGCTACAGGAAGCTAATAAACCTAACCTTTTTTTTTAAATTAATTAATTAATTTATTTTTGGCTGCGTTGCTGCGCATGGGCGCATGGGCTTTCTCTGGTTGCGGCGAGTTGGGGCTACTCTTCGTTGTGGTGTGAGGGCTTCTCATTGTGGTGGCTTCTCTTGTTGTGGAGCACAGGCTTTAGGCACCCAGGCTTCAGTAGTTGGTGGCACGCGGGCTCAGTAGTTGTGGCTTGCGGGCTGTAGAGCACAGGCTCAGTAGTTGTGGTACATGGGCTTAGTTGTTCTGCGGCACGTGGGATCTTCCCGGACCAGGGCTCGAACCCGTGTCCCCTGCATTGGCAGACGGATTCTTAACCACTGTGCCACTAGGGAAGTCCCAAACCTAACCTTCTTTTGACCAAAACTGTGTTTTGGTGATTTTTGGTGAGTGGACTTCAATAGCAGAAAAAAAGAGTAGTGAGATAGAAAATTAAAAATCAGGTATCGTACCTTGAGGAATATATTAGTTTGCTAGAGCTGCTCTAACAAAATACCACAGAGAGAATGGCTTAAATAATATAAATTTCTTTCTTCATGGTTCTGGAGGCTGGTTGATCGAGATCAGCGTATTGGCAGGTTTTGTTCCTCTTGAGACCTCTCTCCTTGGCTGAAGATGCCTCTCTTCTTGCTATATCTTTCCTCTGTGTGTATGCATCCTTGGTGTCTCTTTGTGTGACCAACTTTTCTCTTCTTATAAGGACGTTAGTCAGATTGGAGAAGGGCTCACCTCAATGGCCTCGTTTTACCTTAATCACCTTTTTAAAGAAGTGTAACCACAAGCATAACACAGTGAGTAAAACCTTTTTTCCTCAGAATGAACACTTTGTATCATGTGTCTTTCATGTACCGAGTAAGAAACCTTTACATCAATATGCTATTGGATCAAATCTTTACCTGAAGAGCCATGAAGAGATACCTACCTACCTGGTTAAAACAAAGAATCTCCCAAGTTCAATGGTGCCTTAAAAACACTGTTGTTGCTGGTCTTACATTTACTTTTTCAACAAAGTCTGTTTGTACAGAATTCTCAGCCTTCCACCCTTGACAATAAGAATGCCACTCTCATTCCGGCATAAAGAGGACATCTTCAGATACAGTCACATTCTTGGACACGTGAATTTGGGGGGATACGGTGCAGCCTATAACAAGGAAAGTAGATGTTTGGGGCTCTTTTGGATAAATATACTGGTTTGGACGTGAGGGTACTGAAGGAGCAATCTTTTTTTCTTGATTCTCTACTCTCATCATTCAGGGAAGTGTGGGCCATCCCTTGGTTGAGCTGCCCTCAACTGGAGGATTATGAACAACACATCAGGTGCATTATCAGGACAGGCTCCCTGAGTGAATTCCGTGAAATGAATCATCTCAGATTTTTTTCCCACAGTGAAACATGCTGGGTAATATTCCCCGGTACAACACACCCATGGTCAGTTCTTATTGCCCTCAAGCTAGCTCTTGCTGCCCCTTTCTCAATCAATTAAGTATATTAAGTGCAAGTGCGTAAGGGTGACATTATTACAGAGAGAGCAAGGCCATTCTAACTTTTTTTTTTAAAAAAACACACACAAATGGTTTGCAAACTTTAGCTGTTTCGTACCCATCAGTTTGTTGTCTGGGTGTCTTCATATCCTTCAGCCTTAGGAAGTTACCTGATCCTAATAGAATTTTTCCAACATTAGTCCCATATGCTGTTGGAAATCTGTGTTCTTCCCAGTATTTCCAGAGATCTCCAGAAATTTTTATTTCTTCAGGTCACACCTGCTCTAATTTCTTGGTTCTTCTGAATCCTCCTAGTTTTTTCCCTGCTGTGACCTCATCTTCCCTATTAATCTCTTCCTCTTGTGAATACCAATACAGCCCTGGGAAAGCCCTGTAGTAACCACAAGATCACATTCCTTACATGGATCCTCTGTATGCTTACCATGTACATTTTGTCAGAATTGCACTTTCTTTTGGTCTGGTGTCACAACTTTCCCATTATTCAACTCTACAGATTTATTCTCATGTTTATATTTCTTTAATTGTTTCAGTGTGATTGGGAAGGAAGGAGAGAGAAATGTGTATGCTTGGCTAGCTGTCTTGAAAACTAGCCATCACTGCTAGTTTTAAAAGGAAAAAAAGGTGTGTAATAATTATAGGTTAATGTCAGAGAGTTCAAATTTCCATATCAATATTCATGATTCATTAAATCACACCCAGGATTTCTGATTTGTATTGCAATTACTGAAATAAATTTCTGCACCCAAGATGGAGCTGCAACTGCCTGGGGTGCCACGTCAGCAAACTGAAACTTAGATCTTTTGTGTCTCTGTAAATGCTCTGCTTGATCAGAAATGCAGTATATCCAGTCAGCCGAACCCCAAATGCCAAGCCAACTCTGGGAAAATGTTGAACAGGATACGGAGTTTATTTGTCTGGATATATCACATAGACATCTGCAGTGTATGATATATTAGATGCTCAGTATATGTTTAATCAGTGAGCAAGAAAAAGGATTAAAATGTTTAGTTTTTATTTTAAGTTCTGACATTGGCCACTAGAGGGCACTAGTTGCAGTGATAAAAATTAGAGTTCCTAAAAAATTATATCCAGAATTTGATATCCATAGTATTAATTCTAAAATCAGCTTTGATCACACTTTATGTGCAATCTGATTTCTGATATTTAGTCTGAGAAAGGCAGCTTTATTTGGGGGCTACCCTGCATTTTCTGCTAAAATCTGCAAAGTTTCCAGTATGAATAAAACTATAAGGAAAAGGATTCAGAATAATGGAAAGATTTTTCCTCAGGGAATATGAGGAAAGAAAAACCAGTTACATAGTGGAAAATAAATAGAAAAACATAACAGTCAAACAGATAAATGAAGAGAAGGTATTGAGCGAGACTATGTAGAGGAGAAAAGGAAAAGAGAGTGGAAGGTTCATGTGAAATTAAGGGGAGTATCTTTTGATGTGGAATTTTTTCATTCATTCTCCCTTTAGCAGTGCTTCTCAAATTTGAGTGTTGAAGTGGGCCGAATAGTGGTGTCCTTAAAGGATATGTTCCTAGAACCTGTGAATGTGAGGGGAATAGGTGTCTTTGCAGGTGTAGTTAAGTTAAAGATCTCCAGGTGGACCCTAAATCCAATGATGGGTGTCCTCATAAGAGACAGAGAAAAGCCCCGGGCCCACAGAGGAGAAGGCCGTGTGGAGATGGAAGCAGGGATTGGAGAGATGCAGCCACAAGGAATGTCAACAGCCACCAGAAGCTGGCAGAGGCAAGGAGCAGAAGCAGCCTTCGGAGGGAGTGCAGTCCTGCTGACACCTCCAAAACTGTGAGAAAATAAATTTCTGTTGTTTTAAGCCACTGGTTTCCTAGCAGCCCCAGGAACTGTATACAGGTGTGCACCAGGCTCACCTGGGGGGGTTGTTGAAACAGATTGCTGGCCCCCACTCCCAGAGTATCTGGTTCAACAGGTGTGAGTCAGGGGTGAGAATGCACGTTTCTGACGAGTTTCCATGAGATGTTGGTGCTGTTTATCTGGGAACAACATTTTGAGAATCACTGTTCTAGACCTCTGATTTTCAACACTGGCTTTACGTTACAGATTTACCTGGGATGCTCTTAAAACACTCAGAGATTCTGATTTTTAATCAGTCTCTAGCGGGACTTAGGGATCAGTAATTTTAAAAACTCACCAGGTGATTCTAATTATAGCTGGCAAAGAACTACTGCAGACCTGCCATTTACTTTACAGTTCCTCCAAAGTAGCCTCGAAATGCCTGAAAAAGGGCATTTTTATGAGACTTTAAAAGCAGTAGATTGAATCATTAATATAAAGTTAACAGTGATTATTTATTTTTAAGAGGTCAGGAATGAGAATCTATTTTAAAAAATTATATATTGGAGTATAGTTGATTAACAATGTTGTGTTAGCTTCAGGAGTACAGCAAAGTGATTCAGTTATACATATACGTATCTATTCTTTTTCATATTCTTTTCCCATTTAGGTTATTACAGCATATTGAGCAGAGCTCCCTGTGCTATACAGTAGGTCCTTGTTAGTTATCTATTTTAAATATAGCAGTGTGTACATGTTAATCCCAAAGTCCTGATCAATCCTTTCCCTCCACCCTTCCGTCCTGGTAACCATAAGTTCATTCTCTAAGTCTGTGAGTCTGTTTCTGTTTTGTAAATAAATTCATTTGTACCCTTTTTTTTAGATTCCTCGTAAAGCAATATCATGATATTTGTGTTTCTCTGCCTGACTTACATCACTTGGTATGATAATCTCCAGGTCCATCTATGCTGCTGCAAATGGCATTATTTCATTCTTTTTAATGGCTGAGTAATATTCCATTTTATGTATGTACCACATCTTTATCCATTCCTCTGTCAATGGACATTTAGGTTGCATCCATGTCTTGACTATTGTAAACAGCGCTGCAATGAACATTGGGGTGCATGTATCCTTTTTTTTTTGATCATTTTTAAAAAATAAATTTATTTTATTTATTTTATTTTTGGCTGTGTTGGGTCTTCATTGCTGCGCATGGGCTTTCTCTAGTTGTGGCATGCAGGCCTCTCATTGAGGTAGCTTTGCTTGTTGTGGAGCATGGGCTGTAGGGCACGTGGGCTTCAGTAGTTGCGGCACACAGGCTCAGTAGTTGTGGCTCGCGGGCTGTAGCGTGCAGGCTCAGTAGTGGTGGTGCATGGGCCTAGTTGCTCTGCGGCATGTGGGATCTTCCCGGACCAGGGCTCAAACCCGTGTCCCCTGCATTGGTAGGCGGATTCTTAATCAATGCACCACCAGGGAAGCCCCTGGGGTGCATATATCCTTTTGAACCATGTTTTTCTCCATATATATGCCCAAGAGTGGGATTGCTGGATCACATGGTAGCTCTATTTTTAGTTTCTCAAGGAACCTCCATACCGTTCAATGAGAATCTATTTTAAAATGATTTCCTAAAATTATAAGAAGATCTTAGTATTACAGTTAATTCTCAGAGAATGTGGGTCAAAGGATGTGCTACTTTTTGTTGTTAGCATATTATACTGACAAATGGTTTGGTACAATTCTTCTCTGCAATTAATTTCTGAGTAATATCCCTAATATGATGCTATTTGAGACTTTGTGCTGTTAGAAATGCACATCTTGTAGAGTAGGATTTAGAACTTAAACACTAGAGATATAAAAGATGACATTGCCAAAGAGGCAGAATCAGCATGTAGAGGGGTTAAAAGCACAGATTTTGCATAACAGACTTAGATTGGAATTCTGCCACCATCATTACTATGAGTATAGCCTGTGGCAAGTTACAACTTTAAAAAATTTGTTTTATTATTGGTAAAATGGATCCTCATGCTTAAATGATATTCCTTAGTTTTTCAGTTTTAAATATGTTCTACTGATTTTCTACTAGAGAAGTTGAGATTTTATCTCTCTTGTACTCCCTTAACACCTGCTCCCATCAGCCCCATCTAAGCTTCTGCTCCCATCTTCCTAATACAGTCATATTATACATTTTTAGTGAAATCAATATTCACTATTTACATTATTTTGATCATGTAAATATTGTTCACAAATCATCCTAAAGTATATGATTATAGTTCCTAACAGTTTTCTTTTCCCTGAAGTTTATAATTGCTGTGTTTTTTCATATGTGCCTGTCATTACTTCTTCCCCAAACGTTCTGTCAGAATGGTAAGTGTCTTTTTTGCATAGCCACAGTCATCAGATAATCCATTACCTTTGTCCCCCCACCATGGAAACAACTCTTTTGGAGCCTTTCATCCTACTGCTCCAGTCTGGGTTGGTTGGAAGAGCTGCCATCCAGGAACCACTCTCTTCCAAATTCCCTTCACCTCTCTCCTTGTTTAACTCCTTGTTTTCTGGATCTTGTGGCTTCTTGGTGTGTTTCTTTTTTTTTGGCTGGAATTTACACTATAATAGCTTTCTGGGAAACAATTCTTGAGAGATATATTATCTGAGGAGTACCTTATATTCTAAAAAGTCTTTTATTTTTTGTTTGATAATGGAGATGGGAAAGAATTCTAATTTGGAAAGAATTGCTTCCTCAGAATTTTCTATGCCCCCCTCTCCCCTTATTTTTGCTTGTTAGACATGTGATTATATTCTTATTCCTGAATCTTTGATGTATCCTCCTTTTTTTCTATTTAAACTTTTATGATCTTCCTTTTATTCCTGGTATGCTAAATTTTATGATGAAGTGTCTTGGTATTTTGGGGTACTTCATGGGCCTTTTCAAACTGTAGATTTGTTTTCTTCAGTTCTGAGAAAATGTCTTCTATTATATCTTTTATAGTTTCCTCTTCACTATTTTTTGTTGATATTCTCTTTTTCTGGAATTTCTATTATTCAGATGACAAACTCCTCAAAATATACTCTAATTTTCCTGTCTTTACTTTCTATCAGAATAAAAAAAGAAAAAAACTTAATGGGAAATTTTTTGACTTAACCTTCCCAGCCTTCTTTTGAATTTTATTTTTAATTTTGGTTATGACGATTTTAATTTTTCAAGAACTCTTCCATTTTCTTTTTGAAAGTTCCCTTATTTTAAGAGTTCTGTTGTATGAAGGTTATACATTCTCTCATTTTTTTGAAGTTGTTAATTATTACTTTAATAATTGTTGTTTTGTTTCCTGTTCCCTGTATTTTGTTTCCTCTGAACTCCTTAATTCTATTTTGTTTTTCCGCTTCTGTTTTTTACTTTAGAAGTATGCTACTTACTTATCTGTTGTCTCTAAGCCGGACACTTCCTCTTGCATACTTGGTTCTGTACTGTAGCATCTGGGAGTCTACAAACTACATTTCCCAGGCTCCTTTGCCAACTGGCTTCCTCTTAGGTTCTGTCATTGAGAGGCATTTGTGAGAGTTCAGAAGTGAGAGGAAAAGATACATTTTCTGTTTTTGGCTTGCATAGTAGCAGATGGTTGCTGGAAGCTGCTGGTGGTTGCTGTGAGGGTTGTGGGATTGTGCAAACTACAAACTCCAGCGGTCCCTTAAGCAGCAGTAGCACCTCTTTGGCATTTCCGCTTCTATGTCTGGGGAGCCCTAGGCTGCCTCCTTATAAGAGAATGAAGGAAAGTGAAATGGTCATTGATTTGCTATTTATGAAGGTTAAATCCAAACACATCTCATTTTCAAGGAAATCAGCTCCAGAGACAGTAAATGGGAAATCAGTTCACCTCACCAATTCTGTACTCTCTTGACAGAATTGATGTAAACCTTGCTCTATCCTTCTTGAACAAGAGGGATAAATTGTATTAATATGCTGTATATTTTACGTGAACTACTGGAGAGAGAAGCTAAAGGAACGTGTTGAATTTGAAATAGATTGGTAGCATCTATAGAAAACTTGTTTATGATACAGCATTCTGCTTGGCCAGGACCTATGGTTCATCAGGAAAATGTTACATCTGAGTTGGAAGTAGGATTTGAGGCCATTTATTTCTCTGTATATGAAAACACATTCAGTTTTCTTTTCTATTCATACTAGATTATACCTTTCAAAGGCCATGGAGTCTTGCTTCAGTTACATTTGTCACCAGGTTCATTTCCGCCTCTGTGTGCAGTTACCCAGGTAATGTGTGTGTGTGTGGGGGGGGTGGGTTGTGTATGTATGTAACATGATTAGTGCTGAGCACTGTTGCCATATGGTTCACCAAAGTTTTTCCATGTTAATTACGTTTATGAGTCAATAAAGAGACAAAGATAAAGGCAGAAGAATTAGAGCCAGGCAGTTTTTTGGTATGTGTGTAAGCACAACACAGTTTTCCCCCTACTTGGTTAAGTAAGGAAAGCTGGAAAACTCTTAAAGAGGCTCTGGCCCACAGACATTGAATCAGAAGGGATTCCCGATCCAAGCCATTAGGACAATGTAAGTTAGGCAAGAACTGCATTTTTTCTTGACTGTATGTCTCAAAAAGCATATTATTTAATAAACTGTCAGTCGAATTCTCTGGAGTGAGAATTGCATTCAACTGAATTGGGCAATCAGTATAAACTTCTATGTGTGTGTTCATGGGAATCTGCATATTTGTTTCTGTATTTGTGCAGAATCTGTGTATAGCAAATCTAATGTGGCTTAACTCTCCCCATTTTGGCATAGAGAAAAAAATATTAACTTGGAATCAGAAGAATTAGGATCTAGCTCGAGGTCAAAAATACTTCTTGCACATGAAAAACCTCCTAGGAGACATAACAACAAGAATGTTCATCAGTTGTGTTGTTTATAACAATAAAATCCAAAAAAAAAATTCACTAAATTTCTAACAATTGGGAGTTGTTTAAATGAGTTATGGTAAATTTACATAATGTAATTTTTCAGCCATTTCAAATACTGCTATAGACTAATGTTTATTGGCATGAACTGATATTTTCGTATATAGATTTGCTTCATAAGATGTTCATTTAATTCTTTTTTGCCTATTTAACAGCTTTAATATTTTTTAACATATTTATTTAACAGTGTTAACATATTTAACATTTTTCAGACAACTCTTTAAAAAAAGTATTTGTTTTTCACCCAAGCAATACTAAATAAATATGCTATAAGAAACATTATGGTTTTAGGCTAATGAACACTCACCAATTTTCTCAACACAATAGTTTCTGATCAAATAATATAATATGAAACAGTGAATTGGGCACCATATTTGGGGATTCCAAAATGATTGCTTTTTACATGTTCACTAATCAAGTGCAGTAAAGATACAGCATCTCTGTGTGCTCTTTCCATATGTTACTAAGGACTGGCAGATTTAGCCTTTATTTTGCCTGAAAAATGGTTTCCAGTGTTATAACTTATATCTAGGTCCCATTTCAGTGCAAAATAATGACCATGAATACCCCAAAGTTTGAAAATCTGGTAAAGAAAATGGTACATGGAGAATTCATCTTCTGAAAGAGTGACTCCCTGAAGCAGTGCCCAGTCAATACCTACTATCAAGACTCTTCATTTTGTGAGAATAACAAATCTTTATTATATTTCAGCCAATGTACAAACCATATTCATATCATTTCATATATTGTTGTCTATTGCTTATATAACTTTTCATTTTTCAGTTAGCAGTGTGAAAATTGTCTGGGTATTATAGGTTGGGATGGAATGTATCAATTTTCCCCATTAAAATTAATGAAAATATAAAAATTACTGTTTGCTCACTTTGCAGGGATTTCCAGAATTAAATAATGTTGTTGTGCAAGAGAGAGATGAATGATTAAATTAAATAAAGCAGGTTGCAAGCTACGGGTAGCAAAAGTTAGGAATAGTAGAAATATATACATGTACATATAAATAGATAATGAACTGAAAAGATGTATACCAGAATTGTCCCCAGTAATTATGATGTTGATTGATGGGTGCTTTAGGTTTTTGTATTACATCCAACTGCTTTTTCCCTATTCTTTCCTTCTTTCTTCTTTTATTTGTTTAGGTGGCAAGATAATATTTTGAGAAATAAACTAATATTCCTCCCTACCCTGCCCCTCCCCCCCATAGAATTTGTACCTCTGTGTCAGCTTGATGTGTTATGAAATTCACCTTCATGCCATGGGGATGGGCTGACACAGAGCTGATTTTAACTTGTATTTTTGAAATCAAGACCTTGCAAAGACAAAAGTGTCCTGCATAAAGACTGGATAACGTCTGCCTGGAGTTGGGCAGAAGAGAATCAGAGGGAAAGTGTGAAGGTAGTGGGTCTGAGATGGACCACGTTCTAGAATTTAGAGGGAGGAGGAGAGTGACAGAATCCTCATTTCATCTGAGGATTTAAGAGCAGGAAAGGACTTCTTTCAGAGGAATTAAAATGCACAGGTAAACAGAGTCACCTCAAAATGACAGTAGCTGTGATCTTGATAGCTGCTGATTTAGGGGTCTTCACATGTGGATGAGGGACAGAAGGAGAGAAAAGATGAGGGAGAGGGATGGGGTGAGTTTCTTCCTAGACTCAGAGATTTCTATCTCAACCATAGTTGAGTAAGGTTCTGGGTCAATAAGACCCAGATGTACATCATTTGATGATGTACAGAATATTATTATCTCCAAATAACAATAATGACAACCACCATTACAATACACAGAGATAAATTTCCCGGAATTTGCCTGTCTTCAGAACACATTTATAGTTGCTCTCAAGCCACTTCAGAAAAAAACAGAAGTAACAGTTTTGAAAGTTCAGAGATTCATGAGGCTTCGTTTCTATTAAACAAAACATGAACAAAATATGCCCGTCTAGTTCCACATGAGGTTGAAATGTGACTTCATTTCTAACCTGCCAAGTCGCCTAATTTAAAAAATAGCATGGCGTGGGGCTTCCCTGGTGGCACAGTGGTTGAGAGTCCGCCTGCCGATGCAGGGTACGCGGGTTCGTGCCCCAGTCCGGGAAGATCCCACATGCTGCGGAGCGACTAGGCCCGTGAGCCATGGCCGCTGAGCCTGTGCGTCCCGCAACGGGAGAGGCCACAACAGTGAGAGGCCCGCGTAACACACACACACACAAAAAAAAATAGCATGGCATGAATAAAGTATCTCTTTACGCCTCTAGTAATGAATTCTGTCCTACTATTTACATCTATTAAAAAAGTTACAACTCAAGGGTAAAAAAATTTGCAAATATGCATTGCTCTTATTTCTCACGTTGTTTTCCCTCCATTTCTCTTAGAGTTTGTTCTGCATAGTCAGCCCTTAACTCTGCACCCCAGGGGCAGCCCCCTCCACTCCTCTGAAGGTTCTCTTTTCGAAGTCATCATCCTCCTCCTTGCTGCTTAACCCTTGGATCCCTTCTCTGCCCTTGCCTAACTTACTCTCCCATCAACATCTGGCACTATTGCTCATGCCCTCCTTCTTGATATCTCGCTCCCCCTTTGCTTTGTCCACTGTGGTTTCTTGGATTTGTCCTTTCTCTTTTAATCTTTCTTAAGAGCTCTTCTTTTTCCTTTTCCCACTCCTTAAATATTGGTGATCTTTTGACTTATGTCCTAAATTTTTTTTTCTTTTTATTCATTCTCATATTCTTCCTGAGAAATCTCATTTCTTTTCAAGGCTTTGATTATTACCTTTATGCCGATTATTCTCAAATCTGTATCTCTGGTAGAGCTTTTTTCTCGTGAGCTCCAGATTGATGTATCTGCTCACTGGACATCTCCACAAGCATATCCTGTAATCTCTCAAACTCTGTCTGCACAGAACTGAACTCATTATCCTTCTCCATAAGCCTCTTTGTCCTGTGCCTCTCTATCAGTGGCTGGTACCCCAAGCCATCCAGTGACCAAGCTAGAGCCCTGGATGTTCCATTGGACTCCTTCCCTTCCCTGAATTCCCATCTGTATTAGTCTGGTTAGGCTGCTATAACAAAATACCACAGTATTCTGTTAGGTTCTGGGGGACTTAAACAACAGAAATTTATTTTCTCAAAATTTTTTAGGCTGGGAAGTGCAAGATCAAGGTGCTGGCAAATTTGGCTTCTGGTGAGAGCTGTCTTCCTGGCTTGCACATGGCTGCCTTCTCACTGTGTGTTCACATAGGGGAGAGAAAGAGACAGACAGACAGACACACAGAGAGACAGAGACAGAGGGAGGCAGAGAAAACTCGCTCTGGTGTCTCTTCTTATAAAGACTAATTTCATCAGATCAGGTCATCCTTATGACCTCTCTTAACCTTAATTGCTTCCTTAGAGGTTCTATCTCCAAATCTAGGCACACCGAGAATTAGGGCTTCAACATAGGAATTTTGGGGGGGACACAAACATTTGGTCAGTAACACCATCCATCAATCATCAAGGTTTTCCCATTCTTCCTAATAAATAGTGTTTAAAACAGCTACTTCTCAACTCCTGTGGTAATTAATTTAGTTCTGGACACCATTTCCTTTCACTCTATTGACCACAGCAAGCATCGTTACTTGTCTCCATGCTTCTAGTCTACCTGTGTCCCATCTAGTCCCTATGCTTCAGCTAGGGTGTCCTTTCTCAAATGCAAACCTGATCATGTCACTCCTCTTTTAAGTCTTGTCTGTGTCCCTCCATTACTGTCATGATGAAGCTCAGATCCCTTAATTGGCTCTCAAGGCCCTTTGTGAGCTGGGCCTTGCTTGCCACCCTAGTCTGTTCTCACTACTCCCCACCTTGTGCTCAGTGCTCCAGCCTTAAAAACAACACAGTTCCCCAAAGAACCATGCTCCTTCCTCCTCCCCTTTTCTCTCTCTCTCCCCGCCTCCCAGGCCTTTGCACGGCTGTCCTTTCTGCAGGAGCAGCAGTTGTGCTCTCCTTCGCCTCCCTCCCTCCCTCCCCTCCTTTCTTCTTCCCTCTGTTCCCCAGCAGTTCCAGAGTCCAGCTAATGTTTGTTCATCTCTCAGGTTTCAGTGTTGACAGCAGTTTCTCTGGAAAGCTTTTCCTACCCTCTAAGGCTGGCTTGGGGTCCTTCCTCCTTGGATACTTACCTGTCACTCATTACTGTGTCCCCAGAGTCTAGCACAGTGTTTGGCACATAGCAAGACTTCCATATTTACATGTTTTAAAATGAATGAATACATCTTACCTAACCTTTAGGTAAGTTAATCAGTCAATAAAGCTCTTGTGTTCTGGTGACAGTCTCTTCCACCTCGGAAGGAAAAAGCAAACTAGATGCACATTATATCAACATGTGCCTTAGAGGAGTTGGCTGGAGATACCATAGCACAGAGGTCAGTGGGGTAGGAGCTAAGGGTCATGGATACACCCAGGTGAGGTCAGCCAGTGTGTAGGAGGGAGGTTTGTCTTTGTATACCCTCATTTCCTGCACAGGCCCCTCCCTGACAGTTCCCTGTCTCCATGGAAACGAATGCCTATAAACGTGAGTGATGTTTGAAACAGTCAGCAACTGCTATGCTTATATATATAAATAGGTGAATAAGAAAACAAGAAATGTATTTTTTTAAACATCTTTATTGGAGTATAATTGCTTTACAATGGTGTGTTAGTTTCTGCTTTATAACAAAGTGAATCAGTTATACATATATCCCCATATCTCTTCCCTCTTTCGTCTCCCTCCCTCCCACCCTCCCTATCCCACCCCTCTAGGTGGTCACTAAGCATGGAGCTGATCTCCCTGTGCTATGCAGCTACTTCCCACTAGCTATCTATTTTACATTTGGTAGTGTATATATGTCCATGCTACTCTCTCACTTTATCCCAACGTACCCTTCCCCCTCCCCGTGTCCTCAAGTCCATTCTCTAGTACTTGTGCGTCTTTATTCCCTTCTTGCCGCTAGGTTCTTCATAACCATTTTTTTTTTTTAGATTCCATATATATGTGTTAGCATACGGTATTTGTTTTTCTCTTTCTGACTTACTTCACTCTGTATGACAGACTCTAGGTCCATCCACCTCACTACAAATAACTCAGTTTCATTTCTTTCTATGGTTGAGTAATATTGCATTGTATATACGTGCCACATCTTCTTTATCCATTCATCTGTCGAAGGACACTTAGGTTGCTTCCAAGTCCTGGCTATTGTAAATAGAGCTGCAGTGAACATTGTGGTACATGACTCTTTTTGAATGATGTTTTTCTCAGGGTATATGCCCAAGAGTGGGATTGCTGGGTCATATGGTAGTTCTATTTTTAGTTTTTTAAGGAACCTCCATACTGTTCTCCATAGTGGCTGTATCAATTTACATTCCTACCAACAGTGCAAGAGGGTTCCCTTTTCTCCACACCCTCTCCAGCATTTATTGTTTGTAGATTTTTTGATGATGGCCATTCTGACTGGTGTGAGATGATATCTCATTGTAGTTTTGATTTGCATTTCTCTAATGATTAATGATGTTGAGCATTCTTTCATGTGTTTGTTGGCAATCTGTATATCTTCTTCGGAGAAATGTCTATTTAGAGCTTCTGCCCGTTTTTGGATTGGGTTGTGTGTCTTTTTGATATTGAGCTGCATGAGCTGCTTGTAAATTTTGGAGATTAATCCTTTGTCAGTTGCTTCATTTGCAAATATTTTCTCCCATTCTGAGGGTTGCCTTTTTGTCTTGTTTATGGTTTCCTTTGCTGTGCAAAAGCTTTGAAGTTTCATTAGGTCCCATTTGTTTATTTTTGTGTTTTTTTCCATTTCTCTAGGAGGTGGGTCAGAAAGGAGCTTGCTGTCATTTATGTCATAGAGTGTTCTGCCTATGTTTTCCTCTAAGAGTTTTATAGTGTCTGGCCTTACATTTAAGTCTTTAATCCATTTTGAGTTTATTTTTGTGTATGGTGCTAGGGAGTGTTCTAATTTCATTCTTTTACATGTAGCTGTCCAGTTTTCCCAGCACCACTTATTGAAGAGGCTGTCTTTTCTCCACTGTATATTCTTGCCTCCTTTATCAAAGATAAGGTGACCATATGTGCGTGGGTTTATCTCTGGGCTTTCTATCCTGTTCCATTGGTCTGTGTTTCTGTTTTTGTGCCAGTACCATATTGTCTTGATTACTGTAGCTTTGTAGTATAGCCTGAAGTCAGGGAGCCTGATTCCTCCAGCTACGTTTTTCTCTCTCAAGATTGCTTTGGCTATTGGGGGTCTTTTGTGTTTCCATACAAATTGTGAAATTTTTTGTTCTAGTTCTGTGAAAAACGCAATTGGTAGTTTGATAGGGATTGCATTGAATCTGTAGATTGCTTTGGGTAGTATAGTCATTTTCACAATGTTGATTCTTCCAATCCAAGAATATGATGTATCTCTCTATCTATATGTATCATCTTTAATTTATTTCATCAGTGTCTTATAGTTCTCTGCATACAGGGCTTTTGTCTCCTTAGGTAGGTTTATTCCTAGGTATTTTATTCTTTTTGTTGCAATGGTAAATGGGAGTGTTTTCTTAATTTCACTTTCAGATTTTTCATAATTAGTTTATAAGAATGCAAGAGATTTCTGTGCCTTAATTTCGTATCCTGCTACTTTACCAAATTCATTGATTAGCTCTACTAGTTTTCTGGTAGCATCTTTAGGATTCTCTATGTATAGTATCATGTCATTTGCAAACAGTGACAGCTTTACTTCTTCTTTTCTGATTTGGATTCCTTTTATTTCTTTTTCTTCTCTGATTGCTGTGGCTAAAACTTCCAAAACTATGTTGAATAAGAGTGGTGAGAGTGGGCAACCTTGTCTTGTTCCTGATCTTAGTGGAAATGGTTTCAGTTTTTCACCACTGAGGATGATGTTGGCTGTGGGTTTCTCATATATGGCCTTAATTATGTTGAGGTAAGTTCCCTCTATGCCTACTTTCTGTAGGGTTTTTATCATAAATGGGTGTTGAGTTTTGTCGAAAGCTTTCTCTGCATCTATTGAGGTAATCATATGGTATATCACATTGATTGATTTGCATATATTGAAGAATCCTTGCATTCCTGGATAAACCCCACTTGATCATGGTGTATGATCCTTTCAATGTGCTGTTGGATTCTGTTTGCTAGTATTGTGTTGAGGATTTTTGCATCTATGTTCATCAGTGATTTTGGCCTGTAGTTTTCTCTCTTTGTGACATCTTTTTCTTGTTTTGGTATCAGGGTGATGGTGGCCTCCTAGAATGAGTTTGGGAGTATTCCTCCCTCTGCTATACTTTGGAAGAGTTTGAGAAGGATTGGTGTTAGCTATTCTGTAAACGTTTGATAGAATTCACCTGTGATGCCATCTGGTCCTGGGCTTTTGTTTGTTGGAAGGTTTTAAATCAGTTTCAATTTCAGTGCTTGTTATTGGTCTGTTCATATTTTCTATTTCTTCCTGGTTCAGTCTCAGAAGGTTGTGCATTTCTAAGAATTTGTCCATTTCTTCCAGGTTGTCCATTTTATTGGTATAGAGTTACCTGTAGTAATCTCTCATGATCCTTTGTGTTTCTGCAGTGTCAGTTGTTACTTCTCCTTTTTCATTTCTAATTTTATTGATTTGAGTCCTCTCCCTTTTTTTCTTGCTGAGTCTGGCTAATGGTTTATCAATTTTGTTTATCTTCTCAAAGAACCAGCTTTTAGTTTTATTGATCTTTGGTATCATTTCCTTCATTTCTTTTTCATTTTTTTCTGATCTGATCTTTATGATTTCTTTCCTTCTGCTAACTTTGGGGTTTTTTTTTTGTTCTTCTTTCTCTAATTGTTTTAGGTGTAAGGTTAGGTTGTTTATTTGAGATGTTTCTTGTTTCTTAAGGTAGGATTGTATTGCCATAAACTTGCCTCTTAGAACTGCGTTTGCTGCATCGCATAGGTTTTGGGTCGTCGTGTTTTCATTGTCATTTGTTTCTAGGTAGTTTTTGATTTCCTCTTTGACTTCTTCAGTGATCTCTTGGTTATTAAGTAGTGTATTGTTTAGCCTCCATGTGTTTGTATTTTTTACAGATTTTTTCCTGTAATTGATACCTAGTCTCATAGCGTTGTGGTCAGAAAAGATACTTGATATGATTTCAATTCTCTTAAATTTACCAAGGCTTGATTTGTCACCCAAGATATGATGAGAAATGTATTTCTTATTCTCTAACTGAACTTTATGTCATAAAACAAGTGCTGTAAATTCTAGTGTAAATCGTTCATCCAGTTCTAATAATTTCGAAATTGTCTGTTGATTTTACAAAAAATAATGTTTTTGTGGTTGTCCCTGACTAAATCATGTTGCATTTAGAGCCATGATTCTATACCGGGAATTCCATCAAGGTCTTTCCAAGGACTTTCTCATTGCCTTTGTTGCAGCCAAAAGTGCCTGGGATGGGTGTGTATCCAGATGTTAGCACCTCCCACATGATGGGACCTGGAGACCCCAAGTCCCAGCTCCACCCACATTGCCACCACCAAGGTGACTGCTGCCTACTTGCTCTGTTTTCCAGCCCAGGTCCTGGTGGAGCAGTGTGGGGAAGGGAAGGTGCTGCTTCCTTCCCCATTGCCTCGGTCAGCTTAGCGGCCACCAGGATCACCCTCACCCATCCTACCAGTGCTTCCAGACCCTTTCACCCGCCTTTGTGGTCCCAGCAGGTAGCAAATTCTAGAAGCAGCAATAGCTGGGATGGATGGCCCAAGGAACTACTAGCAAGCTGAATTGCTGGCTTTCAGTGGGGGAGGCCGGTTTGAGCTTTCAGTGGGGGAGGAAAGTTGTGCTCAAAAATCCTCTTTCTTTCTAGTAGGAAATACTTAAATACAGATACCTCAGGCTGGCCCAGAGAGCCCTCGGTAATATGCTCCAGTATGCCACCCTGCAAACTGGAGCACTCCTTCTGACACACACCCACACACCCACAGGCTCCTGCCTCTCTCACTGCGCTTGGACTATTGCCTCTTTCTAAATTGCTCTCCCTCTCCCTCTCTCCCTTGATTTTGCCTGTTAATATTTTATCCCTCCTTCAAGGCATATTTGACATACTTCCACCTCCTATGAAGGGATTCTTGATCCCTCCAACCCGATTATACCCATTCTCTCATTTGAACTTACACTTACTCCTTCTCTTATGACCTTGACCTTACTGAGCTATGTATTTAAATTATCATTTGCATACTTAAAAAATCCTCTCCATTTTTCTAGACTGAGGATCCCAGAGAGAAATGTGTTCTACTTTTTCTTTTTATCCCTTGAAGATCTTACTGTAGTGCCCTTCAACAGATATATAACACTTTTTTTGGTGGGAGTTGGAATTATTTTTATGTGATATATAAAAGTGTTATTGAGGAAAAGTTCTAGAACCAGTGTGAAAACTGCAGGAAGAAATGTTTCTGGTTTCTGTATTTCTCTAGGTCTTAGGTTCCTCCTCTGCTGTAATGTGTGTGATAAAGGTACATGTATCATAGGGGGTTGTGTGGATTAAGTGAGATCATGTATTACTTAGCACAGTGTCTGCTGTGCAGTAAGCAATCAGTAAATGGCAGTTGTTCTTATTACTTTTACTTTGCTCTATGGTAACATCTTCCGAAGATGGAAAAGTCTGCTACACAGTTCTTCCTTCTTTCCTTGGTGGTATTTGTTTATCCTTTCATTCAACTTATATTTATGGAGGTTTATGATGTGCTAGGTCTGTGCTAGGGGCTGGAAATCCCATGCTTAGAACAAATACCAGCTGTGGTTCCCACTTTCATAGAGTTCTGAGTCTAGAGTGGGAGATGGATGTTTATCCAGCAATTATGCAAGGAGAGGTACCTGGCCCTGTGGGAGCCTGTCTTAGGGAACCTTGACCTAGTGAGGGAAGGTGTCCCTGAAGTGTTCACAGCAGGCCAACCACCTTGAGGAGGCACTTTTAATCAGGGCTGGGACTGGGGTGAGGCAAGTGAGGTAGTCATCTTCTGTGAAAAATTTAGGAGGACACAAAAAAGACTCAGTACTCAAGATAAACAATATTTTAATACATATTTAAAAAATGGAAATGCAGAATAATCCATGAGGAACAAAATATCACAATTTTGAATAAAGACAGGATCAATAACAATGGCATGCCAAACCATAGTGGAGTCTTATGCAAAAAGGAAAATCAAATACTGATCCTTAGTCTCACCTTAGCCCTGGGTTTGACTACATAAGGGTAACTTTATTTTATTTTATTTTTTTATTGTTTTACGTCTTTATTGGAGTATAATTGCTTTACAATGGTGTGTTAGTTTCTGCTTTATAACAAAGTGAATCAGTTATACATATACATATGTTCCCATATCTCTTCCCTCTTGCATCTCCCTCCCTTCCACCCTCCCTATCCCACCCCTCCAGGTGGTCACAAAGCACCTAAGGGTAACTTTAAAAGTCCCTTCCTAGCCAGAGTCTGCAAAATTATGTACATTTATGTGGAAGCTTCTCATTCTATCCAGCAGAGGGCAGTGATACCTAAGAAAACGGAGGCTTTTCTTTTCGTCTCCTCATCATCGTTGTTGTTGTTGTCGTCATCATTATCAAATTCTTGGAATTACTTTATTGGTTAAAAGTTTTTACAGTAGAAAGAGGATGTGCTATGGAACCTTTGTATAACTCTAGTGTTGGAGGACCAGCAAACTCTTATAAAGTGCCTTATTATAACAAGCTTTCTCTTTAGTAGATATATGTTTACAGGTTTAATTTTTGCAAGTTTAATTGCAGCAGTTAATATTTGGCTGGTTTTTCTCTTTATTCCTGATTTTTCTTCTTTCAATATTAGGATTAGAGATTTGGAAGGGAAGTTGGACATACCATGTAGAAGGAGATCATTTGCCAGATGAGAAAACTAATGCAAGCCAGGCTGTTTATTTACCTGTCAGTTCATTTGTTCATTTATTGCCTCATTTATTCACAAGTATTTAGTGTCTACCATGTAACAAGACTGTGGTAGCACTGTGGACACAAAGACTAACATAAATCACAGTTCTCATATTTGATGAACAACCACTCAGGAGTAGGAAACACTGGCAGAAACAGATACTTAATGATACTTAGGGTAAGTGTACAAGGTGTGTGCCAAGTGCTTGGGGAACTCGGTTGAGGAGCAACTAACAAGTATTCATTTGTCCAATTTACTCTTATGAATACTTTTAGGATCTGATATATGAGGCCTAAAGTACTTTGTTTTTATTTAACTATGAATTTGGCACAAAGTATATCTCTTATTAAACGATAAATTTCCCAGGTTCTAGTTCACTGGGGGCATCCATCAAATATGTTTATTGATAACCATCTGAGAATCAAGACGGAAAGGCTGGCTCCTAGAGAAATCATCTAGGCATGTAGTTTGTAAATTGTGCCATAGGAAACTTGAGGGCAGTGTTTCTCACAGTGTGGTCTGTATCACCTGCATCAGGCAGTTTGGAGTACTTGGTGAGTGTTCTGATTTCCTTTCTTGAGATCCAGAGAATCAGATGCTGGAGGAGTGTAGGGGGGGGAGTTACACAAGTGCTCCAGATGATTCTTACGCATCCTGAAAAGCCCCAGGGACTGTTCCCCTTGCCTCTCCCAGCTAATAATACACTTCAGCCAGAGCACTTCTTCTAAATTGTAAATTCCACAAGGTCTGGGTTTTATGTCTATTGTGTTCACTGCTGTACTTTGAACAATGCCTGGTTCACAATAAATATTTGTTGATTGAATAAATGAACATATATAAATTGGCTTTCTACCTAAGAGTTCAGTTTGAATAACTTTCTACTGGTAATAAACCCCCCAAAATTGCCATTCCAAGAGTTTGCATTATCCTGTTTCTTTAAAGAAAACAAATAGAACTGAAGGTCCTCAGGTAATTACCTTGGGTATAGAACCTAATTAATTACATTTTCAAGGCCATGTTTTCTTTTCATTTTAATAATAATCTGTAATGCATAAGTATCACTCCAGGATTTATTCCAGTAGAGATTGTAATTTGCCAAACGTCAAATTACTGGTGAGCTTGATCTCCGGTCCAGCTGTCCTGACTTGTGGGCCAAAGCTCTTAATGCTGGCTTGTCTGACACTCTTGATTCGAGGTGAAGCTCATATGTGATTGTGACATTGTATGTGTTACATTGTCAGTGATAGAGCTGGAGCTAGGCTTTTCTACTTGGGTCCTTATGTTCAATTCTATGTTCCTTTCTAATTTTTATCGTGCTTTCATGACTCATGTGCTCAGTTCTACAATTGAAAGGTAGTCATTCATTCATTCTCTTGTCTGTTCATCCATGAATAAGTATTGATTGAGCATCTCTGTCTAGGAATGGCTTTATCATTAATTCAGCTTTACAGATACAGTTGGGTAGTATTCATATATTTATGAGAAGAATCTACTTGCTATTTTATAATGTGACTTCCAGGTTTGTGTGTGTTTGTGTGGGTGCATTACCAAAAGTGAAATTCTTGGATAGCAAAGGGGATGGTCCATTATTCCTGGGTCTCTCTTCTCAGTGTAATAGAGATCAACTATTTTTTAAAATGACTTGTAGAGATAAGCTTTCTTTGTACTGATTGGGTGTTTAAAGCAGGGAGGTGGTAGTAAGAAGGGAAGGGAGCAATGCAGAGTGAATATAGCTGCTTGGAGATGGTCTTTGTTTAGGTTCTCCCCAAAGCACATGCTATGACCAGGATGTGGGTGCAAGTAGCATCTGTGGGAGGTCCTGTGAGGGAGTGGGGAAATGAGACAGGGAAGGGAGGAAAGATAAGTCCTGCCCTTCAAAATGAGATGGAATGAGCTTCCAAATGTCACCCTGAGTGATGAGGAATTTTGGGTTTTCCAGCAGCTCCCACCCTTACTAGTTAAGGGTTGCTCCTGGAGCTTTTACTTCCTGGTACTTCCAGTCTGTGCCTTACCTCCTTGTGTGGTCAGAGGATGCCCTCAAGTAAGGAGATGCTGCGGGAGGCCACAGTGGTAAATGGAACTGTCTGCAAGTGACCTCTGGGTAGGTGAAGGGGATATGGGCAGGACTTTGAAACCATGTGTGTATGCATCTGCTTGATTTCTTCTGGCTAGGAATTAAAGCAGTAACTACTTTTTGACAAAGAAGGCAAAGTTTTGTTGGTTTTATGTATTTTATTTTAATTATAAAATAGGTTGACATTCTAATAAGTTTTCTGAAAGTTGTAAAACATTCTGCTTAAATTCTAAAGGTAACTAAAAGTATAAACTCAGACAACTTAAAACTCTTAAAACCAAGTACTAGTGTTGATAGCAGGGTTCTCATTTCAGAAGCATCTTATGCATGACAGGGGTGTACAGTTATATAAATCTGTGTTTTTGTTGTTCTTTTTGGGATCCTGTATGTAGGCTACATTTTTTTTTTTACAGTGGTTTAGCTCACAGTACATTCTGTCCACGAAACACTGTTCAAATTACTGTTGAAGGTGTGTCTGGCCATATCTGTGTAGTGCTACCCAGAGTATATAAAATCAGAATGAATTTAGTATGTCCTAGTAAGTTCTTAGGTGCCTTATTCTTATCTCTGGTTATTTAGGTTCTTAAGTCCCTGAAAACAACTCTTAAGAATAACTCTAGATGCAGGATAGCAACATAAATGTATTCTCATTTGCATAGTCTGAAATTTCTCTATTATATATAATTGCACTGTTTTACTACATGTCAATATTCAGTTGGAGTCCTTTGAATATCTAAAAAGCCTAAGCCAGATAAGAAGCATTAAATATGGTCTTATTTTCTACATTTAAAAACTAATTTTCAGAGCAGCAGTTAGTATGAAGCAAATAATCAGATTATTTCCTTTATCTCTAAGTGTTTCCCAGATGGAACAGGCTGTATCATAGTATACTATGCAGCTTGAGTTGGATGTACATCAAAACCATTAGCTTAGTTTAAAAGCTCCACTGGGAAGATGAGAACTAGAGTCAAGATGAAATTTACTCTTTGAAGAAGAATTCCAAGAAAGTGAAGCCAAATATGTAGGAAAAAACATCTTTTGAAAAAATATCAACTATATTTAATATTCTTTGATTTCTGTTAGTCTGAAGCAGACAATTAGTGATGGAATAAATTATTAAGTAGGAGATAAAGTTGGGAAGAGACTGTTTATTCTCAGCTGTCGTTCTTTGACTTTTGCCATTTTGCTTATTAGAAGAACAATGATTGCTGCCTGTATTGATTAGAACTCTGTGGCATGTAAGTTACAGAAGCCCAGCCTTCAGCATAGCCAAGCTATAGGAAGGGTGAAGCTGGACAGAAGGATAATTAGAACCAAGGACTTGAACAATGTCAAGACTCTTAGTCCCTCCCTTCCGACTTTTCTCTGGGTTCAGCTTCATTCATCTTTCTTAGCAGAGACTTTCCCCATATGTCATGAGATATGACCATTGATAGTTCCCAAGATTTACATCTTCAATTTCATTCACTGGAGAGAGTTTGACTTAATGTACATAGACTCAAATGCTTATGAAATACTCACATACACACAACCCTCCTCAAATTGGGTGAGGGCATTCATTGATTGAGTGTGGGACCCCTCAGCCTTGGCCAGAGTGAGGTTCCATCACTGAGTACCTGCAACATTCAGGCAGGCTCTCACTGGAGCTTCACATTCATGATCTATAATCAAGGGACTCTTGCAAGGTAAGTCTTCTTATTCCTTTTTTCCATAACAGACTTAGAGAGGTTAAATCATCCAAAGTCACACTGCTAATAAATGATGGACCCTGGATTTGAACCCAAGTCCATCTGTGTTCTTTCTTCTGTACCATGCTGTGTCACTAAAAAACTTTTTTTTTGGACTGAATGACATTTATAATGCAGTTTGGTCACCAACATGCCTTTTTGCCTGTTAGATACGTTCAGATTTCATCATATTCATTCTATTGCCGAGCAATGGAAAGGAATTAATCTACATTTTTTTCAAATTCTACAAGTGGTAAAATGCTCAAGTGTTACTCAGATGAGTTTTGCTTACAGATATTAACTAGTCACACCAGCCTCTGTAACCAGTGATACAATGAAGTTGTGCTTTTTATGTGAGAGTCTCAGGTACTCAATTATTTTCCCCTTCAGAAGTTCACTGAACCTGGCAATGTTGAACTTTGCCTGAGCCCTGAGAACACCGCAGTTAAGAGAACCCCTCACTCTTTTATCTTTTGGGAACAGCTTGCCACAAAGAACCACCCTTCTCCATATGACTGAGATACGACTTGCCATCTACGCTTCACTCTTTCTCATGACTCTTGTAAGATTCTCAGATGACTCCTTTGTTCACCTGTGACAAGGCAGAGCGCTGACCTTTCCCCCTTGGCTTGAACCTGCTGACAGTGCCGGACACAGACTGTCCAACTTTCCATGCTTTGTCTCATGAATGATTAGCTCAACTCTTTGTCCCCTAAAAACTAGCCAGACACAGAGATAAGCATTTCCTGGTCCACATAGAAGACAAAGTGTGTGTGTGTGTGTGTGTGTGTGTGTGTGTGTGTGTATGTGTATCTCTGTCTCTGTATGCATCTGTATGAGTCATTGTCTTACAAGGAACATTGGAAGTTATCCAAATGTAAGTGGCACACCTCAAATTTTATATGTGCTAACCACATATTGGTGCTAACCACAAAAGATTCAGAGGCACAGTGAGTCTCCTTAGAGACATTTGCATGCTGAGGACCCAGAGAGTTTTATGTCTAGATCCATCTAGATTTTCTTTCATTCTTGCTCCTACCACTCATATGGTTGGAACCTGTTTATAACAAGAGCATCGTGTCTTTATTAAGTATAAATGCAAAGAAATAGCAGTCTGACAAAAAATTGCAATTGATTACTATCAAATCTTAGAGTTTCTCAAAAACATCAAAAAGAATCCTTTTTTATAACCTATAGTCATGCTTCTTAAAACCCCTTTCCCCCCATCTATCTTTTTATCACCAAAAACCTTTCAGCTGACTTCAGCTGTCCTCTCTCCCACACCCCCAAATACCCAAGGACACAATGGAGACACATAGTAAATTAACGTGTAAGTATATATAGTGTTCTGTCCTCTCCCATCCTCTAAGAAAAGTTCTGTCTCTGCCTGCTCAGTTTCTTGACCCTGTGATGCTGAATGAAGATGAGTAAGAGCTGGAAAAACTAGGCTAGGGCTGAGGTTTACTCATGGAAGAAAAAGAACAATGAAAAGTGGATGCATAGAGGGGCATATTTGGGAGGAGTCGGAGGACAAGAGAAAACTCACAACCTCTGTGTGACAGTTCTCTCAACACAGAACTCTGTCTACAGTAAATTCCGAGAAACTATCTGAAACAGATGAATGGCGTCCAATCAATTTTTTAAAAAAATCAGTGGAATCATTTAAAAAATCTTAAGTGAAGCTTTATTAAAGAAAATATAACCGAAGTTTGGATAAAGAGCCTGGATATCTGCACACTCTGCTTCTTTCCTGGAACCAGTTGAAAATTCTGGGTCAGTGAGAGTACATGCTACTGATTTTTAAAATTAAGTAACAAATTATCATTGATTTTTTTTTTAAACTTATGAGAGCAATGTATTTTATTTGGGGGAAAACTTAAAAATACAGACAAGTACAGAAAATACCATAATCTCAGCACCCCAAGATAACTTTGATTAAAAACACTGTTAACATTTCCCTGTTTACTCACTGATTTTTAAATATGCCAGTGTTTTAATATGGTAATGCCATAGTTTTTTTTCTGGTTCATACAAAGAATCACATTGTGTCATTAAAGGCTCAGAATTGATCTAGATACTGTCATAAGCACAGTAAACTGATCTCCAGGCTGTCGAAAAATTGACTTCCCTTTAAGCTTTTTTTTTCCTTAGAGTTTCCTGTTATCTGTCACATTAAAGGTAATGAGCTTGCTCTGTATTTCTTACACCTGGGTAAATTCTCTGGCTCCAGTGAATTTGGTTCATTAATACCCAAACAAATGAAAATCCAAATGGTCCAATTAAATTATGCTCTGTACAGCTTCCACTGTCAGAAAGTGTAGCACAGGGCTCCAGGTCAGGGGGTCAATTAGCAGCAGGGACAAAACAGCAAGCTCAAAACTGCACAATGGGGGCTTCCCTGGTGGCGCAGTGGTTGAGAGTCCGCCTGCCGATGCAGGGGACGCGGATTCCTGCCCCGGTCCGGGAGGATCCCACATGTCGCGGAGCGGCTGGGCCCGTGAGCCATGGCTACTGAGTCTGCGCGTCCGGAGCCTGTGCTCTGCAACGGGAGAGGCCACAACAGTGAGAGGCCCGCGTACCACACATACACACAAAAACTGCACAATGGGACCTTGAGAGGGCTCCACAGTTTTATAAGGTGCCATCACTTTGAATGAATTAAAAGATTATTTGTTTATTTATCTTAATTTAAGGATTTTGTTTAGTCAATCTATTAAGTAAGCGTAGAACACTAATAAAATGGGGCTGAAACTGGGGTTTGAAATTAACTGTGAAATTAATTTATCCTTGTTATGCATGACTCTCATTTGCCTAGATAACTGAGAATTACACTCTTTTCCTAAGAAAAGAACAGTTCTGGTTTGGGGGAGATAAGAGCATTTAATGAGAGAAGAAGGGACATGGAATTTCTTAGCAGCACTCTCCCATTCCCACCTGGGTTAGGGAAGAGAGAGTCCAGGGTCTGCAGTCGCAGAGCCAACCTTCAAATTGCTTACTTGACTTTAAAAAGTGAAAAGCATGTTCTGCTTTATGTTTTAAACTCTTGACCCCTGATCATTATCAGGTAAGAACCATATCAATTACCATAACTGTAATTGCATTGCTTTTAATATTATCTAGAAACTCATGCACATTAATAGTGGAGCTTTTTATCTCTTTGAAGAACAATTACTCCTAAAAATTTATTATAGTCTGAAAGTAGATGATTTTTGTTTCATTTTTGTACAAAAGAATCCAAGGATTGAAGTACTTTAAAAAATTGTTTTGGGGAGAAATACATTAAGTTTTTTCAACAACATGATCTTTAAGTGCAGGAGTAATTTTGCATTATAGAAATGCAAATGTTCCTTCCTTCAGCATTAATGTGTTTATTTCTTGACTGATGATCAGCCTCTTTATCTGGCAGGGATGTGATAAGCCCAGTTTGACTACTTACATGTTTTGTTTTACAAAGCTTTATAGTTTCTATGCTATTTCATTTTGCCTGTGGGCTATAACAGCTTAAAATAATTATTTTAATATCTGAAATTGATAAGAACAGTCTAAAAAGAAATATAGCATTGTTTGAATCATATCTCCACTTAGAAGGTAATGGCTGTAATAAGATTAAACTCGTATATGAATTAATTATATTGCTGCTTCATCTCTCCAGTGAATATCTCTTGAACAGCATATAAAAGAACACAGCAAATTTGTAGGTTGTGCTTGCTTTAAATCTTTGGTTGTAATATAGTTGTTGTTGAACAGATAGCAGTTATCTTTATCGAGGACCACCATGCTAAGGTAATATTTTTAAGGTTTTGGTTATAAAATGGGTTTCTGATTATTCTGTGGTTCCCAAGGCCAACTGCTGGAGTGTGTTTCTTTTCCTTGATACATTAAAAATTCTTGATTAAAAAGATCACTTTCTTAAGTAAAGAAACAAATATAATTTCTTTTTTTCAGGTTTTTTCTCTATAGATTTTCTTATTTTCAGCAATGTTTCACCTCAACACTATTTCCTTTCTCTGAAAACTAGCCCAACTAGATGTATTTTGGGGTATATTCTCAGTGATATTTTATTCTATGAGAAATAATAATCATAAATATGACCACAAATTATCACAGTTGACTTGACTCTGTGTTTGAGTATAACAACTTAATTATCAATATGTTGTAAATAAATATCTTTTAAGATTGAGATTTAAAAAAAATTGAAGTGAAATTCACATAACATAAAATTAGCCATTAAAAAAAATAATTTATTTTTGGCTGTGTTGGGTCTTTGTTGCTGCACACGGGCTTTCTCTAGTTGTGAAGAGCGGGGGCTACTCTTCATTGCAGTGCACGGGCCTCGCATTGCAGTGACTTCTCTTGTTGCAGAACACAGGCTCTAGGTGCACGGGCTTCAGTAGTTGTGGCACGCAGGCTCAGTAGTTGTGGCTCGCGGGCTCTAGAGCGCAGGTGCAGTAGTTGTGGCGCACGGACCTAGTTGATCCGTGGCATGTGGGATCTTCCTGGACCAGGGCTCAAACCCGTGTCCCCTGCATTGGCAGGAGGATTCTTAACCACTGCACCACCAGGAAAGCCCAGAATTAACCATTTTAAAGCAAGCAATTCAGTGACATTTAGTACATTCATAATGTTGTCAATAAGCACCACCTCTATCTAGTTCCAAAATATTGTCATCACCCCAAAAGGAAACGCCTAAACTGTTAAGAAGTTATATTCAATTTCCTTTTCCTTCTTGCCCCTGGCAACCACCAATATGTGTTCTGTGTCTATGGATTTACCTATTCTGGGTATTTCATGTAAATGAAGTCATAATATTTGTCCTTTTGTGTTTTGCTTCATTCACTTAAGGTGATGCTTTTGAGGTCCATTCACATTGTAACATGAATCAGTACTTTATTCCTTTTTATGACTGAATAGTATTCCACTGTATGTATATATCACAATTTGTTTATCCATTCATCCATTGATGTACATCTGGACTGTTTCCACCTTTTGGCTATTGCAAATATGAATAGTGCTGTTATGAGCAGGATGTATAAGTACTTGTTTGAGTAGCTCTCTTCAGTTCTTTTAACTTAAAGTAGAATTGCTGGGTTATATGGTAATTCTCTGTTTAATTTTGGAGGATCAGAATTCTTTACTTAAAATTTGGGACAGATATTTATATCAGTAGTGCTTGTTAGATTACTAGCTGTGCTTGATTCATCTGTTGACTTAACTAGGCAAACTTAAAAAGGGTACTCAACTAAAGACTGTGAAATGAATGAGATATGTAATAGAATGTGAACAATACTCACCTTAGACTAGGGCAAGTAGGGTGCCTGCCTGGGTCCCAGGCCTCAGAGGGCCCCATGCTTTAGAATACCTTGGTTGAAAATTTGTAAGACCGACTTGGGCCTGGGGTTGGCCAGGGTTGTGGTACAGATGGCATTGACCAGATGCCCCAGTGAACTCATGCCTGTGGAGTTGTCCTGGGGCCCTGTGGCTGGCTGGTTCCAGGAGGACGGCAGATCACTCCTGTTGCAGTATTTTTTTTTATTTTTTTAAATTTTTTTTGCGAGATCACATGAGATTGTGCCACCAGAATGATGCTGACATGCTGACTGTAGGTGACTTTCATCACACCAGACTCAAAGTGAGCTCTGGTCTGGATTTCTAACAGTCTACCTTGGGCTTGAGCCATGTGTGTGGGCTTGTGTGTCTTCTCTTGCTCACCCATGTGCCTTGACCGTAGTGTCACCTCTAATCTATAGCACATAATCATGGCAGGGGTGGGGCCAGGTGTCCTTTATCCTGGGTGCACCCCTCCATTAGTGCCCAGGTTGGTCACTCTACTTTTCTGAGGGCTCCACCACTTGTCAGACAGTCTCCAGGCATGATGTGTCGATGTTCTCCATGGGCTTTCAAGACCTTTGATCTGTGACACCAGTGGAACCTTCCCATCCATGTTCTTTCTTGCCTCCAATTGATATGGTGACATTTGTGCTCTCTTAGGTTGGTCGTAAGGGATGAACATTCCTTGTGTGTATGGGTCAGCTCCTCTTCCAGCACCCATGGGCCCCCGCCTATCCTCCTTATAGGTGTCAGTGTGTGGGGAGCAGGTGTGTGGCTAATGTGGAGAGAGTTCACATTCTAAGAATGCAGTGATTACAGGAAGATGTGGTTGGAAGATATGTTGTTCTATGTTTATGCTATCAAATTTTGAATGGCAAATTTAATGCGGCCAGAAAACAAATTTTTGTCCACATTTTCCCTTCTTACTCTGGGTAAATCTTGTGTTTATGGTCTTCATCAGTGAACCACAGTAACAGCCTTGGAGAGAATCATTAGAAGCCAGCTTCATGGGCAGTGCAATGGATAATGCAGTGTTATGAGTAATGAAATAATCAGCACTAAATAAATGGTATTAGGGAACTGCAAAGGCAAGATGACTTATGTTGTTTCAACACAAAGAGTTTCTGAAGAGCTAGGGCATGGTGAGTAAGTGTGTGGCTACTTTTTCTCATGGTGGAGATAGGACATTTTCTAGGCATGACACATTTGACAGTGAAAAAAAAGAAGACATGATGGACCTGAACAGGAAGAAGTGGTGTCTGGACACTCTGAAGAATCTTCACATGCACCGATTGGACAATCAGTTAATTCTAAATACCTTTCTCTACCCCTTATTCCCTATACTTCATGTGAAGCCATGAATTTTATAATACATTTAAAAATCTAATATTGCCCAGGGTCCTGCATGCCCTAGAGTGTGGCCCTACTGAACAATGCTGTGGGCTTGGGTAAACTAATGGATGCCTTCTATAACTGAATACAATAGTTTCTCAAATGATGGAGAGGGTAGTCCTCTCCAAACAGAGATTGATCTTCATTTCAGGTTATAAAAAGAATACTGCACTCCAAATCAAGTTATAAGTAATGTCAGCAGAGTCTAGGTCATGAAGAATTCTTTTATTTGTAACTTGGACACTATTTCATAGTGAAACTGGTCTAGAGAGGCTGCTATTTAGTAGAGAATTATTTTATTTTTTATTTCTTCTTTTTATTATTTTTTTAATAATTAATTTATTTTTGGCTGTGTTGGGTCTTCATTGCTGTGCTCCGGCTTTCTCTAGTTGCTGCGAGCGGGGGCTACTCTTCATTGCGATGTGTGGGCTTCTCATTGTGCTGGCTTCTCTTGTTGTGGAGCACAGGCTCTAGGCACGTGGGCTTCAGTAGTTGTGGCACGTGGGCTCAGTAGTTGTGGCTCACAGGATCTAGCGTGCAGGCTCAGTAGTTGTGGTGCACGGGCTTGGTTGCTCTGTGGCAAGTGGGATCTTCCCAGACCAGGCCTTGCACCCATGTCCCCTGCATTGGCAGGCAGATTCTTAACCACTGCGCCACCAGGGAAACCCTGAGAATTATTTTAAAAGAGCCAAGACCAGACAAAATGATGCTATTTATGAAGCCATTGCAACAGTTCTGGAAGAGATAATGAGGGTAGTGATACAAAGAATGGACATAATGGGTGTTCTCTATAATGCTACTTATTATGTTTTAAAA
Organism: Monodon monoceros; assembly: GCF_005190385.1. Lineage (NCBI taxonomy): Eukaryota > Metazoa > Chordata > Mammalia > Artiodactyla > Monodontidae > Monodon > Monodon monoceros. The sequence goes on from NW_021703782.1 coordinate 68,952,361, forward strand.
TTGAAGATGTTCAATTATTCATTAACATGGAACTGATTAAAAAGGTATGATACATTCATTCAATGGAAAATAATTCAATTACTTTAAATGATATAGACCTATATTTAACATGTAATGTTATCACATTATTTTTTCAAGTAAAAAACAGACTGCAAAACAGTTTGTATAGTATTATCTCATTTGGGAGGGAATTAACTCTGCTCCTATATGCATTTGTACATTTATACAGGAAACATTTCTGAAAATAAATATCCCCAAATACTAACAATGCTTTACTCTTCATGGCTGGATTAAAGGCGTTCTTAAAAAAATACCCCCTCCTCCCCAACCTATAACAGCATCAATACAAAATAAACTGCGATATACATCCACCTCATCAGCTTAGGATATAATAAAGCCACAGCATATTTGCTATTCAAATGATTATGGCTTTGTATTCCCCATCCTGACATATGAAAAGTTCATTTTTCTTCAGAAGTTCTCTTCTCTGATATTTTCTGGGAGCCCCCAGGTTTACTTACTAAGTCCAAAGGAGTCAGTTAAGGACACCATCAATAAAATGTTCAGGGTGCTGAAGAGTCCAGCCTCCTTGCTGCAATTTCTGCTTCTGGTGGGACACAGTGTAACCTCCACGATCAGGTAATCCGGAGTACTGAGCAAGACTCTGTCCTTGGCAGGAATCACCGTGGTGCTTGAGGCCCCATATGCCATAACTCTGGTCCTGCAGTCATTCCTCAGAGTGCTAGATCAAGAACTGTTCTAGCATCAACTTTTTGTGTCCAGGCTCATCCCTTTTTTGGCAGTTTGCTCCAAATGCAAACACAGCTGTCTTATTCAGCTGCCTCAAGTCATGGTCCAGTGTAAACTTCCTAGTCCAGACTGAGCATCACAATAGTCCACAACACAGCTTTCAAACTGTGGATCATCCAGTCATACATAACCCTATTTATGTGATTGTATGTATGTCTCATGCGGGTGAGGGGAGCATGGAGAACCTTATAGATTATACCAAAAATCTCTCCTCTGGGACATCTTTTTCTGTTCCCTTCTCAAGGGCATAGTCCAGTAAAACAAACCCTTAGTTTACATGATTACATTCAGTTAACATCTCAATCAGTAGTTGTTGCATTCAGATACAAGGTGGCCTCCCATTTTTCTCCAAAAGCAATGATTGGATAATGACCTTACATTCATGTAACTAAAGGATATATCCTGGCACTTTTTCCATATATAGGATAGCTCCAAAGGTCTTCCAAAATGTTCAGTAGCTCCCTAAAAGATGGTTTACTTTTTAAAATGAAAAACATTAACAAAATTTGCTGACCATTAGTCTGGCTGATGGTTATTGCAGCAATAAGGAGGCTGTAATTTCATGACTCCCCTCATTAAAGAGGAATCATAGATTATCTTTCCAGTAAAAGAAAGCGAGTAGTCTTCATAATTAAAGGAAAATGTGTTTTTTTCCAAGTACTGTGAGTTTGGAGTTTATTCATATTATTACATTTCTTATAAATGAACTAACCTCAAGTCCTGGAATTAGCTGTCTTTAAAAATTTAATTTGTATTTTTATGAAAAGAATGAATGTGTATAGTTAGAATATCAAATGATGATAAAAAGCTTATAAAATCCAAAAAGGACTTCTATTTTACCTTATTATTTTTCTTTTTAGATCTTTATTTCCATTCATACCTATCCTCACTGACCATTGCTGATCTACTTTCCAGAGGCATCCATCTTTTTTTATATTAATTTTTACTAGAGGATAGTTGATTTACAATGTTGTGTTAGTTTCAGATGTACAGCAAAGTGAATCAGTTATACATATACATATATATATATATATTCACTCTTTTTTAGATTCTGTTCCCATATAGGCCATTACAGACTATTGAGCAGAGTTCCCTGTGCTATACAGTAGGTCCTTATTAGTTATTCATTTTATATATAGTAGTGTGTATATGTCAATCCCAATGTCCCAATTTAACCCTCCCCCCCATTACCCCCTGGTAACCATAAGTTTGTTTTCTACATCTGTGACTCTATTTGTTTTGTAGATAAGTTCATTTTTACCCTTTTTTTTTAGATTCCGCATATAAGTGATATCATATGATATTGTCTTTCTCTGTCTGACTTACTTCACTCAGTATGATAATGTCTAGGTCCATCCATGTTGCTGCAAATGGCATTATTTCCTTCTTTTTTATGGCTAATATTCCATTGTATATATGTACCACATCTTCTTTATCCACTCCTCTGTTGATGGACATTTAGGTTGCTTCCATGTCCTGGCTTTTGTAAATAGTGCCAGAGGCGTCCATCTTTAATTTTTTAAGCTATATCTTCTGTATTTATATCCATATTTCCAAATAATATAGTTTACATCTGTCTCTTTAGTCTTCAATCTCAGACATTTATTGACTTCCTATTATGGAAGATGAGAATTTTAGCTCTTTATCAACTCCCTCTTTTTGTCCACTCATTGTTTCATATAGTTTGGGTAAGTCTATATTCAAGTGAGTCAAGTGATTGCATTTTCTTTCTACTACAACGTTTTGTTTTTCCTGGAGATAATGATTCTCTCTCTCTCTCTCTCTCACCCCTTCCCTCACTCTTTCTCTCTTTTTTTTTAACTTGCTTATATATATTTGAAACCATGGGTTAGTTTCCCTGACCCTCCAGTACTATTGTAAAATACCTCTTATTTCAGTTTCCACACAAACTTGTCAGATAAAATTTCAGTTTCATATTATCTGGTAGATATCTTTCCTCAAGGTTCCTCTCCTTCTGCTCCATGCTGTCCTTCTAGACTGGTTGCTTGCTTGCTCTAATTCACAACTATTATCTTTGCATTTTGTTTTACCATATTCCTGGAAGCTCTCTTTGCTTTATTCTGTGTTGGATTCCCCATTTTGCTGAGTCATTTGCTTTCCTTTTCTCTTGGTAATTACTTTGGTTTTCTGGAGCATATCCTTCTGTAGTGTCCTTAGAAAAGGCTAAAGGAAAGGAACAGTTTTGACACTTTGTATACATGATAATTTTTTTATTCTTCCCTTACACTTAACTGATAGCTTGCCTGGGTATAAAATTTGGGGTAGAAACTAATTTTCAATTCAGAATTGCTCTGTAGTTTTCTACAGAGCTTTTAAGGATCTTGTTGGGACATGCAATGCAATGCAATGCAGATTTCTGAATCCTTTCTGGAAATTTTTAGAATTTTTTCCCTTATTCCTGCTATTCTCAAATTTCAGAATATATGCCTTAGCATTAATCTTTTACATTTATTAGTCTGAGCACTTAGTGGATCCTTTTCATTAAATTTCACTTGGAAATTTTCTCGCATTGTTCTTTTTTGCAACTTCTACTATATGGATATGATGGATCTCCTGCATTGATGTTCTCTAATTTCTTATTTTTGTTCTTTTTTCCAGTCTCTTTGTTTTTACTTTCTAGAAGAGTTCTTTTACTTTACCTTCCCACTCACTATTTAATTGAAATTTCTGTTCAATTGAAATTTCTATTTTGGTGGTCATATTTTTAATATTGAAATTTATTTCCTTTCTTTGATCATTTATAAAGATAGTATCTTGTTCTTTTTCATGAATGCAATACCTTTTATTTTCCCTCTGATAATATAGCTATTTTTATTTTAAAGGTTTTCCTCCCATTCCTTGCATTGCTTGTTTTCTCCAAATTCTCTTCTTAATCTATTTATTTTCTCTTTATCTTTCATGTTGGAGGAATTGTTTATTTGCCTCAAATGATCCGTGGCTCATCATTCACATTTACTAGTGGTGGCTTGAAGCTGACTGAAAGCCAGTGTGTGTTGGTGTTGTTGACTGATTATCCAGCTTTTAGGTTGAAAACCCTTACACGTCAGTCTCTGTAGGTCTTTATTCTGGGATGGTTCAACTTCATCAGGAAAATATTCTCCAATATATTGTTTGGGGAGTAAAGATTGGACTGCTAGAATTCTGGAACTGGTCAAAAAAGAGGGTTTGGGGGAGGTCTCTCTGTTCGGCATATAGACTTTCAAATTACGTAGTTACTGGTTTTGGTTCAGTACCTTTTTTTGTGTCTGGTGTCCTCACTTCTGCAGTTTCTTTTGTTCATTTTCCCCCAGCATACTGCCTGTCTCCTGCAGGGAACGTGAAGGTGTTCATCTGTTAGTGTTGGGTAGGGACCTGGGGCCTCATTGCTTCTCATAACACATTTGCAAATAATCTTTTTCTTTTCAGCCTGTTGCCTCACCTGTGTCTTCTGCTTTACCAGGTATCTAAAATTCTTGAGAATTAAAAAAATATATATGTTAGCTTGTTTCTTGACTGAATGGTTGTACCCATTCTTCCATGATTTTTCTTTCTTAATGTATTGCTGCTCTGGGTTATATGTGCCTTGGTTTTATAAAATGGAGATTGTGCTTCTGTTTCTTATTCATGTTGATGTTTTGGGGGTTAATTTTAGAGCATAGAATGTAAATGTTTACCATTCTTAATGTATATAAAGTATTCACCTCTCAAGTCATTACTCTTTACAATAAAAGCATAAAGAGAAACTTTATTCATGCATTTGCTAGTTATTTATCTTTACTGGGGAATGTCAGTTGGAGTTTCTCTTTAATTATAAGATGTGTTTTTTCAGTTGACAATGAGAAATATAGGATACCAAAAACAGTCTGGCCAAAATAGCTATGGTTATATGAACATAGAGAATATATTGCTGAGATAGTTCTTAATATAGTAATGTAACATATACGAAAAATTATACGAGTAACTAAAAATTAGAATGAACGAATCGTTTAAAATGTGTCTGTTAAGTGCTAGGCTCTGAGACAACAGGAAAAAATAACCAAATTGTACACTCTGTTAGAAGAAAAAGCCAGAAGTTGTTAACAGTCAAAGCCTTTCATACCCTCCCTACAGAAATCAGGGGGACCTTCCTTTTCTGCTATTTTCAGCCAGTTCTGAGCACGCAGGTTGCTCTGTCTGTGACATTTTCTCCTCTGCACAGCTTCCACTGAAACCAGATCCATTGGTCTTGATACAGGTTATCATATGAGAATAGTAGGAATTATAGTTAACTAGCTCAGAAGTCCAGGAAATACTGCAGTATTATTATTATTTTTTTTTCTGGGGCTTCCCTGGTGGCGCAGTGGTTGAGAGTCCGCCTGCCGATGCAGGGGACGCGGGTTCGTGCCCCAGTCCGGGAAGATCCCACATGCTGCGGAGCGGCTGGGCCCGTGAGCCATGGCTGCTGAGCCTGCACGTCCGGAGCCTGTGCTCCGCAACGGGAGAGGCCACAACAGTGAGAGGCCCGCGTACCACCAAAAAAAAAAAAAAATTTTTTTTTCTGGAAATGAACTCAATTTTTCAGCTTGGGCCCTCCCCCCCACACCCCATTCTGAAATCTTAGGCAAGTGCCAGGATGTTTGCAAGCCTGTTTTGGTCATTTGTCTTCTGTACAAGTGGTTAACTGTGAGAACACCATTGTCCCAGGCCACATGGTCTTTTCATCTCTGGCTGACCTGGTGCTTTTGGGTTGTGCTTGGTGTGTGGTGAGCTTTGGTGAGCCTGGGAGCCCCCAACCCAGAAGATTAGCCTTCATCATGTCCCACGAGGTTCTTTCTTGGCAGTCCTGTTGCTTCTTGGGCATTGCCAGGGAGCAGTCTACAAGCCATCTGCTCTCTACATTTGCAGACATCTTTCTCTTCAACTTTCATCTCTCAAATTCTTTTCTCCTATATGGTCTTGGTTCTTTTGGAAATAAAATCTAGGAAAGGAATTGAATGTAGGCAACTTTTGATTTCTAGTGTGCTCCACAGGATAGATACATTGATTTCTACCTTCTTGAATGGAAAGGTGAAAACATAAGAAAATCGTAATTAGTATCTCAAAAAGTTACTCTGTCAAGTCGTGAGCGGTCAAATCTACAAGTGTGTTTGGAAGACCATGCATTCAGAGAAGAAGAAATTGTGGAGGACACCAAGTCCAGGATTTTCATTTTTCACATGAGGAGTCCGAGGGCCTGAAAGGTCAATGCCCTGACAAAGGCCATGTGAACAATCCTTCCCGTGAATTTGGTTACTCTTTCTGTTGACTCCAAACAAACCCTGAATCAGTCTCATCCAGGCTTTTGGACTAAACTCTAAGGGAACCTCAAAATAGATTGAATTTGATTTTTATGTTGTTAGGTAATGTTTGGAACCAAAGGCTTATTCTATACAGTGCCTAGAACACTGTGGACTTTTCGTAACTATCAAACAACAACAGAACGTTAGTGTTTTCCAATGCTGGGCAAATGGGCATAGAGCTGGTCTTGACAGCATCCTTGCCTGACCCTCTGAGCCTGCAGCTTATTTGCTGTTGAAAATAGAGGACAGCTCCATTATCAACTCCTCTCATGGAGTGGATGAAAGGCAGCATTGAATGATTATGGAAATCACCCTAAACCTCTTTGGTTTTAAATATCCTTAGCTGTAAAATGAGTTTAATACACCCTTGACTACCCACTTCCTAGAGTTAGCATGAAAATTATGTGAAAGAATGTCCTGAATTAACATATCCAACAACTATTTATTCCATGTCTATTGTGTTCTGGAGCATATTAGGCACAGCCAGTGCAGGGGTGAGTAGAATTGTATCTACTCTTGCCTGTATAATGCCAGTAGTCACATAAATAAATCTATAGTTATTAAGCGTTCTGATAAAAAGCACTATGGAAAAGTAGAATGGTGTTAAGCCCCCTTGAGGAAGGAACGTTTAAACTGATAGCTGAAGGCTGAGTAGGAGGTCATCAGGCATAGGGTTGTGGGAAGAGCATTCTAGACACAGGGAATGGCAGGTACAAAGGCCCTGATGAGAGCACTAAAGTAGGCTAGTGAGGCTGGAGCAGAGCAAGAATGGCAGAATGTGAAGGTGGAGCTGTAGGCAGGGGCCAAATTTTGTGGCCTTGTACGTGAGACTGCTTTGTCAGCTTGTTAAGACTTTCAGATGTTAGGGCTTCCCTGGTGGCGCAGTGGTTGAGAGTCTGCCTGCCGATGCAGGGGACATGGGTTCGTGCTCCGGTCTGGGAAGATCCCACATGCCGCAGAGCGGCTGGGCCCCTGAGCCATGGCCGCTGAGCCTGCGCGTCCGGAGCCTGAGCTCCGCAACGGGAGAGGCCACAACAGTGAGAGGCCTGCGTACCGCAAAAAAAAAAAAAAAAAAAAAGAATTTCAGATGTTAAATAAGATTCAGTGAGGCGTCAGAAATCATGGCATATACCATATATAAAAATAAATTCAAAATGGATTAAAGACCTAAATATAAGACCTGAAACCGTAAAACTCCCAGAAGAGAACATAGGCAGAACACTCTCTGACATAAATCATAGCAATATTTTTTTGGATCTTTCTCCTAAGGCAGATAAATAAAAGCAAAAATGAACAAACCGGACCTAATTAAACTTAAAAACTTTTGCACAGCAAAGGAAATCATCAACAAAACAAAAAGACAACCTACTGAAGGGGATAAAATATTTGTAAATGACATGACCAGCAAGGGGTTAATCTCCAAAATATATGAACAGCTCATACAACTCAATATCAAAGAAAACAAACAACCCAATCAAAAAATGGGCAGAAGACCTGAATAGACTTTTTTCCCAAAGAAGACATACAAATGGCTAACAGGCATGTGAAAAGATGCTCAACTTTGCTAATTACTAGAGAGATGCAAATTAAAACAATAATGAGAAATCACCTCACACCTGTCAGAATGGCTATCATCAAAAAGTCTACAAGTAATAAATGCTGGAGAGGGTGTAGAGAAAAGTGAACCCTCGTACACTGTTGGTGGGAATGTAAATTGATACAGCCACTGTGGAAAACAGTATGGAGGGTCCTCAAATATAATCCAGCATTTCCACTCCTGGGTATCTATCCAGAAAAAATGAAAACTAATTCAAAAAGATACATGCACCCCAATGTTCACAGCAGCACTATTTACAATAGCCAAGATACAGAAGCAACCTAAGTGTCCATCAACAGATGAATGGATAAAGAAGATGTGGTATGTATATATACAATGGGATATTACTCAACCATAAAAAGAATGAAATAATGCCATTTGCAGCAACATGGATGGACCTAGAGAATATTATACTTAGTGAAGTAACTCAGACAGAGACAAATACTGTATGATATCACTTATTCGTGGAATCTTAAAAAAATAAAACAAATGAGTGTATGTAGCAAAACAGAAACAGACTCACAGATACAGAAAACAAACTAGTGGTTACCAGTGGGGAGAGGCAAGACAGGGGGTATGGGATTAAGAAATACAAACTACTATGTATAAAATAGATAAGCAACAAGGATATATTGTACAGCAACAAGGAATTTTAGGCACTACTTTGTAATAACTTTTAATGGAGTGTAATCTATAAGAATATTGAATCATTATGCTGTACACCTGAAACTGATATAATATTGTAAATCAACTCTACTTCATTAAAGAAAAGAAATCATGGCATGGATGTTGATCAGAGTTTTGAGTTAGTTATTATCAATGCTCAGTCTGTGGTTCACTTCGTTATCAAATAGTGGTTGTACATGTGGTATCTGGAGACAACGGCCTGGGCCTGAATCTTGGCTCTGACAGTTCTTAGCTGTGTGATCTCAGGCAGCTACTTACCATCTCTGTGCCTCTTTTTCTCATCTGTAAAATGGTGAAATAATGGCATCTACTCAGAGGGTTGTTGGGAGTTAAATGAGTCAATATGTGACAGTTATTTTACGGAGAGCCTGGGGTATAGAATGCACTCAGCACGTGAATAACTATTACCTCTATGTTTGGGCTGTATTGAGGTGGACAGTAGTCTTTCAGATGAATGGTGCCAGTATTTTTATTTGTTTGAAAATATATCTTCCAGAGCATCTTTGTGGTGTGGTGCGGAGAGCTGAGTCTGGGGTAGAAGTACTGGCCTAGTGTAGGATTATCTTCTAAATCTCAGTTTCTTCATCTGTAATTTAGGAGAAATCTTCCTGCCTGCCACTATTTTCATCATTCTTATACTCTGCATCATTTTCAATAACCTGCATTTAACATGTAGAAAGAGATCTCTTTTGTAATATTCCTTCTCTATAATCTGGTGGTTCATAGACTAGCAGCTGAATTCATTCAACCGCTGAATGTATTTGCTTTCCCTGGTCTTGGAAGAACTGTAACAAAGAAGAAGCTAAGAACCATGCCTCTCCTGTTATGCTGATAAAGACCTTTTCATTTCTCACTGGACAACATTGTTCTATCATTCCTGTTGTTGCCTTTGCATCATGGAATAGTCTCACTTTTTTCAACAACCCGGGTCCTTTCTATTTTGTGTCTTATATTTAGAGTCTGCCTTGTTGCATGATTTCACTTTCCCTTGTGATAAAATCTAACACTCATACAGAATCGGAAATGAGAATGGTGATTGTTTCCTTATTAATTGCATTATTGCCTTTTCCTAAATCCTGTGTTAATTGGTAGCCTCTGCATGTAGCCTGCTTCCTTCATATGTGTTAGATTACAGCAACTTGGTATCTGGGTTATCAAATGGGACCCATCTGTGGGGGAATTATATCACAGCAGGAAATAATTTAAATCTTTAAAACTGAATTTTTATGCGTTGTGAGAGAAAGGAGTTCAGGGAAAAAAGGTAGAGAAATAATGTTTTGCAAAATGCTCTCCCTTATGTTGCTTCATCCAGTCTCGCCCTTTGGAGAAGCACCTTGTCTGATGTCTCTTTTAGACATGAGGAGACTGAGGGCCTCATTAGCAGAGATTCACTTACCCCGAGCCACACAGCCAGCATATTGGAGAGCTGGGCTTGAACCCTGGTCTTTTGCCAACCTCAGTAATGCCTGTGCCGTGACATGCAGTTGTGGGTTATCAAGAGGGAGCTGGGTTTTCTGGTTGCTAATGATATTCTCCCTGGCTTTCATTTTAGTGATGTCGTCTGTGGGCTTGTATTAGAAATAAATAAGCCATGCGAACAGAGTGTTTCAAGTCCAGAGGATCCTGGTGCTGACGTGTGCTGTTCCCAGTGACTCACAGCCAGTGATGTATGTCTAGATTAACAGGGAATGTGTGCCTAATGCACGGGGCTCCAGGGAAGGAACTAAAACTACGAAATCAATCAAGTATAGCTCTTTGTACACGTGCGACACCAAACCCAGATCACGTTGTGACCGTGACACTTGGTCAAACTGACTGTTCTACGCAGGACCATGGTTACATTACGCCTTCTATCTGATTGGAGAGGAGGGGACGTCTTGGGAAGCCTCATACCTTCCTGCTTTGGAGACAGTGCTCAGGATTATTAGTCCTCGAGGCAGGTGACTACCTCTTCTGAGCAGCAGGGCGAGCTGTAGATACAGTCAGAGCTGTGGGAGACAACTCCTGTAGTAGAGAGAATTTGCGTGCTTTTAACATGCATCAAGGATTGTGCACTAAGGCTGGAATATCAGCCCTAGCATTCATTAAAATTACCCCAGGAATTTTGAGAAAGTATATATACCTGAAGCCCCACCCCCAGCACAATCAAATCAGAATCTCTGGAGAGAAAATTAAAAGAGAATAGAGAAGGGAGTATCCCATCCTTTTGATGGGATCCCTCCTCTTTCATTCTCTCTTTTGATCAGTAAGTCTTGACTTCCAGAGTTATGTCTGCTCTGCTACACAACCACTGCCATGGTTAGGTATTGTGGACTCTTACAAAGGAACAAGACTTCTTGATTTCAGCTGCAAATGATCTCTTCCTGGCTTTCACTTCAGTGCTGTTATTACTTGTGTGGGGTTGCTGGAAACTAACGAGACAGGAGGACAGAGCATCTCAAGCCTGAGAACCCTCTCAGGTGCTGATAGGTCCATTTCCATTGGATCGCCGCTCATGGTGGTTCAATTAGAATAACTGGGGAAGCTTTCAAACAACAATGACACCTCAGCACCATCTCTCAAATATTCTTATTTAATTAGTCAGGTGTGGGGCTTGGGTTTTGGTAGTTTTACAAAGTTCCCAGGTGCAGCCAGGAATTGGAAAAGCACTGAGGGCTACTGGGTGCTAGGCAGCTCACCTGCACACTCTGTTTGAGGGAATGCCCTCACGTGAGTGAAGGTGCCTTTGCTGTCCAGCTAGTGGTCAGAGAGGTTATTCAGTGTTCCATCAGCAGGTGGCTATCTTGTCATTCTGCTCATTGCTCTTAGGCTCCTTAGTTCTGTTTGGGAAATAATGGATCCCTGTGCTCCTGGCCTCCACTCCAGGAATTCAAAGTCAGGGATGACAGCAAGTCGCCTGCTGAGGAGACCTTAGGTAAGTTGGTGCAGGGTTCGTGAGGATGGCTATAAGGGTTCAAAATCTGTCCACACTGGCCTTCTTAGCCTTTGGCCATCTCACACTTTGGGCTTCCATAAAAACGATTATGTTTCAGTCAAGGAAGAAACCAAAACCCTTTTAGTAGAGGGAGGCTGGAGAGAATAAGAGGTAGTAGATCAGGGAGGATCTTAGGAGATAAAGAGGTTCTATGTTTCGATTTTGACTCTTTGATGGGAATCTGACATCATCCTTCCAGCCTCTAGAGCTTGGGCTTCTCGAAGTGGCTTTTCTGCCTTTTATAAAGGTGACTGAAAATGCCCCAGTGGTCAGGTCAGCCCTGATCTCCCTGGATCTGAAAAAATGGAAATATGATCTTATGGTGCTTAAGATTCCCATTTGGAAGGTCTTGTGGAAAAACATGAAGCCAAACAGAAAGGGGAACAATATCCCATGGACGCTTCCTCTGGCTTTCTATGTGCTTAGTATACAAAATGCCAGTGTAGTTTAGGGGCTGTCAGGCCTTGGCCTGGTCATCCCTTCATCGCCTCAAGTCTCCTCGGTGCAGACTGCCCCTCCTTCGTGAATCCTTGCTCGTCTTGTCAGCTGAGTTAAGCGTTGTTTTCTTTTTCTCTCTTTTCTAAGCACTTTGTGGCCTCTTTAAGGCAAGGTCTTACTTGTAGCACTTCTTTCTCCCCCTTAGACTGCTAAGTTCTCTCAGGCAAGAGTCCTGCTCACTCATTCCTTTGTGTCTAACATAGCACCTCTGTATGGTTGATGCTCACAGAATTGGTTTTTTTAATAAGCAAATGATTAAAGAGGCCCTTCTGCTCTCTCTATCTTCTTGATTTGAATGTTGAAAGCATTTCCTTCCTGGGTTCTTCAAGTTAACTTTTACATGAGAAGATCTTCATGGACAGTGGTTGAGATGGTAGAAGAAGCGAAGCTGATCTTCCTTCGAAGTTTGCAGTCCAGTGGTCAGCCCAGCTGGGGAGTTGAGGGGGGAACTGTTGAGACAAGCTCTGCCCCTTTCCTGACCTCAGTAACCCTTGCAAGTTCTAAAGTATGGGCTCTGAGGTAGGGAAACTGATTGAACCACGGCAAAGAAATAAAACCCCTCATCATTTCATGAACAGAGCTGGAGAGAGGGCCTCACCTCCCTCAGTGCCTAGCACTTGGCAGACATGCAGTAAATATTTGTTGGATGAACTTGTCTAAAATAACCCAAGAAGGCACCAGTTCACAAAGGCTTCTAGTAGCTTCTAAGGTGCGAATTGGCTCCACTTCTGTTGCTTTCCTAGCATGACGGAGATACTATTAAGTTGAGGTGGTTCATTGGTTGTTGCCAGAGCAGTTTTATTGGGATGACTATTACCATGTATTTAACTTCTCAGATCCCCGTAGCATTTTATTGCTGATTATTTTTCCATTAATCCATTCAACAGTGATATATGGTTTTAGCAGGGGCTAATCTATTCAGCTAGCTGTGTGCCCAGTGAGCCCCTGGTTAAAATCCCCACAGAGACCCTCCCAGAATATATCAGGACCTTTAATTACGTGGTGCTCATAGAGATCACACAGAGTTGCCTGTGACATTTTCACTAGACAAGTATTATAGACGTCTGTGATTACCAATGTGTAGAAAACTTACCAATGAGGGTATAATTAAGGTAGGTTTCAAGGGAGCAGCATCCAGGAAATTATTGAGTCTTTCTTAGAAGAGAAATAAAAGACGACTGACAGGTATCTAGGACTTTGATGTTTACATACATACCCCATAAAAACCGATTATTTAAATAGAGTGTTCTTTTGGTTTTGATCTCCTTGACAGAGTTTTATAAGTTCTCCTGATCTAAGATATATTCATATATAGAGAAGGAAGACAAGTACCTATGAAATAAATACAGTTGTAAGCCAAGGCTCTTGGTTGTTGCAAAGTGTTATATATGCCATTCTGTGAAATTAGAATTTTTGATGTATACGGTGACTTAGTGTGATGTTTTCAGATACTTTTTTGGCAGCAGCAGAAAAATTTGGGGGGGGAGGGAGGAATGAAAGCTTACATGGGACCCCAGTATATAAACTGTTTCCGTTTATCCACAGTTTTCTCTTCCCGAACCCCTGCTTTGTAGGCCCCTGTCCCCAGACACCATCCATTCGGAAGCACCTTTCTGGAACTCTTGGGCTGTACACAATTTGAAGAGTATTGTCCTCTTGAGCAGAGTTTATAGAAGAATTCTCTGGAGTGAAAATGGACCCCTTTTCCTCCTTGAAAAGACACGTGGGTGAACTTTCAGTCACCGCCTCTGTCTCTGAACTCTCTTTATTATATTCGATAGTAATAGTAATAGCAGGTAGATCAGCCCAGTTTTAAAACATTTCATTTGTCGAATTGTTAGCATTGTTGCTAAGGGAGATCCTCAAGAAATGTGTTTCCGTTTCTTGTGCAAATCTCAGTAGACAGCAGGTGCAAAGTGTAAATGTAGTGGTATCAGAATCTGTTATCATCCTAGAATGCAATAACAGTTCAACACAGACACAAGAGAAGACACACCATAATAAGCATGCTCTCGTGAAACATCTTTGCTGGGTTTTTTAGAGGGAAGGATGAATTCTAACGTCTAACAAGAATTTCACACATAGGAGTTATTAAATAAATAATTGAGGCTTAAGTTACGCATGATTTATGTAATATTCTTATTTTAAAAATTTGAGGCAGACATTATATAAAATTCTGTTGTCTATTATGACTTGGCAGAGTGGCCACATTTTAGGAGATTGAATGGAGGAAAGGGCCCTGAATGAGAAGCCTTATCATCTGGGCCGCAGTCTTGCCTTGGCCCAGATGAGTTGGTATGACATCACAGGCCAGAGAGGCTAAATTATTTGCCTACGTTTCTTATCTTTAAGACGAGGAGGTTCACCTTGATGATCTGAGCTCCCTTTCAAACTGGAGCATTCCACAGGTATCCATGATCTATGCTGTTGTCGATTGTGCTGCTGCCTGTGATACACGTGGGTGAACTCAGCTGGGGAGACCAACCTGTGATTCGTGCTCCTGCACTTCCAATTCTGATCACTCGACTCCTTCACTAGTCATACCAGCCTAAACTGTTGCTTTGCAAACCACCCTCCTCATGGGAAATCTTGCCTCGTTCAAGAGAGAGTTTCTGGCTCTGGTTCATGGCCCTCAGCAGAGCACAGCATTTATCCTTCTGCTTTTTATACTTGGTGATTAGCATTCGTGTTCCTGTTAAATAGCCCATGGTTAGTTTCTGCACATCAGACAGATTATTGACGCCTTTTGCTTGTCATGAATCTATATTTTTATGGCATCATTTATTTTGTCAAAAATCTACATTATGATAATAAATAAAATGAACTGCATTTGGCACTTTTTAACACCCTAATTATCTTTTTAAAGTAGCTAGTTAGAATGTAGTGCTTTTATCCACAGTACCTTATCTTAGATATAAATCACTTGTTTATCTTTAAATCTTCCTGGCTCAGAACCTCCTGTAGTATTTGCATTTCTCCCCAGTATCACATGTTTACTATTGTTTCATTTCTTTCTGCTTAAGTGTCACTTCTCTGTACCAAAACTCTTTAAAAAAGGCCCATAGGCACAACTGCAGGCACTCAGTTGAGAGATTTTTGTAAATGGCATGAATCTGATTGCAAAAGTTCCCTTCTGGGGTTGTAGTCAAACTTTAGTGTCAAGATCACCAAAGATGTTTGTTAAAATACATCTTTGGGGCCTATTTCTCAGGGATTCTGATTCAGCACATCTGGGGTATGTCCTAGGACTCTCTATTTCTACCAGCAATCCCAAGTGATTCTGATGCGAGAGAATACTCTTGCTGTAGGGTGTTATTTAATGACTCTGTGGGTGGGATATGGTGCTGTGTGACCAGGGCCTGGTACTGTATGATCCCCTTATGGCTCAGTTTGCTCCCTCTGTCCTGGGGCATGGGTTGCACTCATGGTTATCTTAGGCCAGTTATTTTTGTAGCCTTCACAGAGGCTTCCAGAAGCATCACTTCTGGAAGCATCCTTCTTTTTCCTATGCAACTTTTTTGTATATTAATATTTGAGAACCATTTCTTGAACGGAACATCAGAATTAGATTTAAACCTTTAGAAAATTTCCTAACCAAGTGCCTGAGAGGAAGGAATATATAGATTTTAGTGTCTGGACTTAGAAAAGCAACATCCTAAGTGGAATAGTAATATGAGAAGAAATAGATAAGATACTGGGAGGAAAGCAAATACAGATAATATTCAGTAAATAATATATCCCAGATTTAATAAATGCTTCTAAGGACTTCATGATTTGAATGGTCACTTCATTCTCTGAAAATTAATACGTAAACTTTCAGAGGTGGGTGTTCAGAAGCATTCTTATTAGACTTCTCTACTGGAATAACCCTTCTTACCCCTAATGAAGCCCAAGTGAAATTCTAAAGATGTTTATTCAACCATAGTTCCAGGGCGTTTCCATTCAAGTCCCCTGAACGTGCAAGTAAAAAAATGCAGATTTTGGGGTTCCACCTCAAATGCAGTGAAATATAGGCAGTAAAGTTTGGGAACCGCACATGCATTTTTAGAAAGACTTGAACTGATTCTTATGCATACTGAAGGCTGAGGAGCTTAAAGATGCTCCTGTAATAATGTAGAACACGGTACTTCTGTACACTGTACTTCTGCAAAACAAAACACAGCAGAACAACTCCTGAAGAATGGTGAGAAAGGAATGCCCAAGAGCTTAAAATTTTTGTGAAGCAGAGGTTTAGAAGGTCATAGGCTTTCAGCCCAACTGAACCCCTAACTGGCTGCCTGAGCCTGGGCAAGTGTCTGAACCCACTAAGGTTGTGAGGTTGGCACAAAAAGCCAATGATTCTTCAAATTGGGAGCCAGTGCTGTCTGAAAAATGCTGCTCAAGTTTCTCTGTTTAGACACAGGAGGGCTCAGGTTGGTGAAGTGATCGTAGCCAATTTGACCAGTCAGCAATATTTGGGTGCATTTGTTAAAACTCCACAAAATCCCCATATGTCCATTTCCCCCACAATTTTTCTATAGGTGGTATTTTCTGTTGAAAACAGCCTTAGGCCAAATTCTGCCAAACATTCCCAGCTTCATTAGTAAGGAGACATCGAAATAGCCATACTACCTGTTCTTGTAAACCTAGAAGGTCCTTATTTCTCTGACTTCTGGCATTTCTATGACGTCTTAAATGAGAGGTTCTAGGGATGCCGATTCAATACCTCTCTGATGACTAGATGCTAACTCTCTTTTTGGGTCAGATGACAGTCCTCTGTGAAGTGGGAAGAACATAGGACCAAACAAAGCTCTAGACTGTCCCAAGCATTAGGATACTTCGGATATTGCCGACTTTATTCTTCTGGTTCAAGAAACGTTGGTGAGGCCTTAACAGTCGATCTGATTTCCATTTACTTTACCAGAGAAAAATGATTTCTAACAATTCTTATGCTAATAAAGAAACCATCTGGTGTTGATTTCGATAACCATATTTGAAGTTCTTACTAAAATCCTTTGGAGGCTGGTATTCTTGGTAAGTGTATTTCAAATACTAAACAGATGCCTCTAGACACAGTCTATTTTGAAATAAATTACCACACAGCCAGCATTAGCACACGACCAATGTTTCTTTTTTACCTAATGGGGGTTGGCCTCAAAGTTTAGAAGCACCATAGCAATCCATGTAAAGGCCTGAATTAAAGATAGAATAGTACTGGGGTTTCCAACCAAGTTTTAGGTCTCATGTATTTTTTTAAAATTAATTAATTAATTTTATTTTTATTTTTGGCTGCATTGGGTCTTTGTTGCTGCATGCGGGCTTTCTCTAGTTGCGACGAGCGGAGCTACTCTTTGTTGTGGTGTGCGGGCTTTTCATTGCGGTAGCTTCTCTTGTTGCGGAGCATGGGCTCTAGGCACACAGGCTTCAGTAGTTGTGGCACGTGGGCTCAGTAGTTGTGGCTCGTGGGCTCTAGAGCGCAGGCTCAGTAGTTGTGACGAACAGACTTAGTTGCTCTGCGGCATGTAGGATCTTTCGGGGCCAGGGCTCGAACCCATGTCCCCTTCATTGGCAGGCAGATTCTTAACCACTGCACCACCAGGGAAATCCCAGGTCTCATGTAGTTTAAATATATTTGAAGTCTGAAGGAGTAGTACTGGGGAAGCCACAGTTCCATTACATATCTCCAGCCTTCTGCCTTTTCCTGCAAGGGGGCAGTATTACCCCTAATTAAGAACTACTGCTAAAAACTAATCTCAGGGCTCCCTGGTGGCGCAGTGGTTAAGAATCTGCCTGCCAACATAGGGGACATGGGTTCGAGCCCTGATCGGGGAAGATCCCACATGCCGTGGAGCAACTAGGCCCGTGCGCCACAACTACTGAGCCTGCGCTCTAGAGCCTGCAGGCCACATCTCCTGAGCCCACGTGCCATAACTACTGAAGCCTGCACACCTAGAGCCTGTGCTCTGCAACAGGAGAAGCCACCGCAATGAGAAGCCCATGCACTGTTATGAAGAGAGTAGCCCCCGCTAGTAGCAACTAGAGAAAGCCTGCGTGCAGCAATGAAGACCCAACGCAGCCAAAAATAAATAAACAAACAAACAAATAAATAAATAAAATTTATTAAAAAACCCCCACTAATCTCAGGGACTCTCCCAGTTGGTTTGTGTTGCTAAAAATAGATACCCATTACGTTAACTGGCACACTTAATGGGTAGGTGTAAAGTGGAGCTTGAAGCTATTTGGCAGTAGGGCCGGGAGAGCAGATCTGTCCCATGAGTGGAAAGACTTGGTAGCTGGGAGGAGGTAGACATTGAGGAAGTGAGTTGGGGGAGGTGGTGAGGGGAGGAGCCATCAGCCATCAAGATGATAGGAGGTTACCTAGGGTGACAGAACAGGTGAGAAGTCTCTCGTGTTAGGATGACAGAAAGGACTTGAAGAATAGGGAAGTCTATAGTGGGATTTTATGTTTGCTGTGTGATGTAGAATGGAATACCTTTCTGCTGAAGGTCTTGATGCTTTGGGGATGAGGAAATAAAAATTGAGCAGGGGCATGAAATTAACACCAAAGGTGACTTTGGGAATGTGAATCTCCTGAACATTTATACAAATATTAGTAAAGGCAGTGGACCTTGCGCAGTATGGGGACTGGTGATTTGAGAAAATCTTATTTACATTTTAAGTCACAGAGTGACCCCATTCTCAGAGTAAGAATAGTAATTTACTTCAACAAATATTTCTGGAGGACTTATTATTTGCTTAGCCAGGTGCTGGTAAATTATCTAAAGGAAAGAGAAAACAGTTCTTGCTCTCCAAGAACTTATTTTCTCTGTAGAAAAACAAAATATTTCTGTTTAAATGTTTAGCATGTCAGTGACCATTGTCTTTGAAGCAGCTGCTGTGTTCAATTCAGAACACTTGGGAAGGGATGGACCTAGAGCCACGGTTGTCGGCTATGGCTGCCCACTAGAATCACTTAGGGAGTCATTTAAAACTTTTTTTTTTTTTTAAATGGAAGCATAGTTGATTTACAATGTTGTGTTAATTTCTGCTGTACAGCAAAGTGATTCAGTTATACATATATATACATTCTTTTTCATTATGGTTTATCCCGGGAAATTGAATATAGTTCCCTGTGCTATACAGTAGGACCTTGTTGTTTATCCATCCTATATATAATAGTTTGCATCCATTTAAAGCTTTAAAGACACACAAAGACATACATATATTCCTAACCCAACATTATTGTATCATCCATATTTCCCTTTTCTCATGTTCCGGATGGAAATCAAACCAACCTAAATTTCCCCTTACTTACTCCTCTTCTGCAGGGATGCACAGTTTCTAAAATGTCACATCCTCTCTTTTATCTTCCACATTTGTATAACAAGGCAGTGGGAGTTTACTCTAGAAATTCCAATACCACAAAAAGTTATCTATAAGATCTCCAGGGCTCAGGTTGTTCGCATACTTCCTATAGCCAGCATATTTAATGCAATAGCATTCCAGCCCAACAGAATAATGTTGTCAGCCTCTTGGAACGTGTTGTGTGGGGATTTGACTTATGTGCCTCTGCTCTAACAATGAAGTCAGTCTCTTTAGAAAATACTCAGAGAAAAAAAACAATAAAGGAATATATATGACAGAAGAACATTGCCTAAGTCAAGCCAAGTCAAGCCACTCTTACTATCAGCTCTGGAACAAAGATATCAAGGATGTTTGAGTTTATCTAATTTTATATAATCAGTCAGTCATTCCTCCATCCTTTTTTTTGTCCATTCCTAGAGTCCATCAGTAACCCTGTAGAAAAATTATCCTTCTTCTTTTGCTCTCAGTGCTATTTTTGTCTCTCTGATCAAACGAGTAACTCCTGGAATGTTCAGTTTGTTTTATGGTTGTGGCACTCTGGGAAAGCGGGGCAGCTCACCTGCCCTACTCTATGGCTGATTCTAGCTGGGAAAGCTCCCAACCTCTGTGTCTGTAATACAAGACACTACAAAAGCAAAATAAATCAGCTTTCCACCTCCATTTCTCCTGCCCATTAAAGGCTGATCACCTACAGTCATGATCCTGGCCCTGAATTGGGTTGCAGCATCTGATCTGATAGCACAAGGCAAGATCAGTACCTGACACTGTAAAATGTCAATGGAACATAAATTAGGAAGAGAATATTTTCTAACGCTGGCCCCAAGCAGTGACTGGTTGGGTGCAAGCCATGCTGTTGGCCAAAGAAAAGAGAGAGCAACTTTACTTAGCAGCAGGGTAGACTCTACTAGGGCCATATTATGTGCTATTCCTAGTTCTCTTTATTGATCTCCAAATAATGAAGTGTGATGATCCTCGCTAAAGTTTTTCAAGATTTTACTACTAAAAAATTATCAGAAAGTTTCTAACCATGGCTAGAGAAGTATGTGATCTAAGCTAGGCATAGGTTTCCTTATAAGTATTTTGAGCATAAAAGATGATTTTGGCCAGCCCCAAGACAGGGTTTACCTAACACAAGACTGCTTTAGAGTTGTCATTAAGCTGGTAGCTGATGAGCCGCAGATGCGCCTCTTCTCTGTCCTTCCTTGGGCCATCATGCCTTTCCGTGATATGAGGCCCAAGCTTTTCAAATTTCCAAAATGGAAATCATTTTTTTTCTCATTTTAAATTAATACAGTTTTTTGGGGAAAATAATTCAAGCCCATGAGAGTAAAGGAAGAAAATAAATCTTGCCCATTATGCTATCACTCAGCAATAATTACTGATTGTATGTTAGCATATCTGTTTCCAAGTCTTTTTTGGTGTGTTCTCACACACATACATTTTTCAAAAGCGGGAACATAGTGTAGGTGGTATGTGATCTTTACGCGAACTAAATAAATAGCACCCCACTTCCCCACCATTTTTGAAATGAGAATTAGCAACAAAGGTTTAATGCAAATGAAGGTCAAAATATCACATTAATTACTGATAAAACCTTAAGATTGGAGGGTGTTTTATGGCTGCAGTCAGCAGGACTTCCTAATACTGAGACTTATTATTAGATAGACTCAGTATAATTAATTAGATCCCTTAATATAACATGTCCATCTTCACATAGTGTTTTACTGTGTGTCCTTTTGATTGAATGGAATACAACATTTAAAAATTAGTGTAAGCTAAACAGCGACCGAGACGATGGTTATATTAAAGAAGTAGAAGAGTCTGCAGTAATCCAGGAGAACCCCAACTATTTTAGCTTATAAAGGACAAGAATTGAGGCAAATTCGGGGAAAATTTGGTCACTCTCTGGTATCTCATAATTATATATGAGAATAGAGGTTACTTACATCATCCCAGCATATTCTTTAAGTTTTGATGATGAAGTCGCTATTTTTAGTTTCCCTATTAGTTACCTCTGGAATTTCCAGTATTAGAATTAAACCGCTATCTCTGGCTCTATCAACTTTCAACTGTATCTCCAAACTCCCAGCATCCCTCTCTTCTTAGACATGACCTGTTGGCACCCCTTGCCTTTCTTCAGCCTCCCTCAATTCTGGTCAGCCATTACATGGCTTAATATCATAAGGGAGATAACTTGAATATATTTTTTGTAGCTGTGATTAAAGTCTTCCATGCTGTATCTACAGGTTGATTCTAAAAATTGAAAACTAATATACAAAAATGTTTGCATTTTTATGATAATGTTAAATTTGTTAATTGCTGAACAAAAAGCTCTGATTATAGTTCTTTTTCTATATTGCAATATTATAAATCCTGTTCCTCTCAAGGTGAAGAGTTTCCTTTCATACACTGCACCAATTAATCACAATCATACCTCATCCTAGTTATTTCACATATGGCCCATGATATCCTCATGTGGAATTCTGGTTTTCCTGGAGTTTTTAAAAAGCAGCCTTATTCAGATATAACTTATATACCATAAAATTCATCTATTATAAGTGTACATTCCATGATTTTTTAGGAAATTTACAGAGTTGTGAGACCATCATCACATGTAGATTTTGAACATTTTCATCACCCCCCAAAAGTTCCCTTGTGTTTCTCTGGAGTAAATCCCTGTCCCTGTCACCAGCTCCAGGCAAGCGTTAATCTACTTTCTGTCTGTATAGATTTACGTTTTCAGTATTCTTCATATAAATGGACTCACACGATATGTAGTCTTTTGTGTCTGGCTTCTTTTACTTAGAATGTTTTCGGGGTTCACCCATGTTGTAGTTCTAACCTTTCTATTGCTGAGTAGTACTGTATTTCATTGTACAGATATACCATGTTTTGTTTATCCATTCACTACCAGTTGAGGGACATTTGAACAGCTTCCAGTTTTTGGCTAGCATGAGTAGTAACACTGCTGTAACATTTGCATACAAGTCTTTGTGTGGACATGTTTTCATTTCTTTTGGGTAGAAAATTAAAGAGTAGAATCACTGTGTCATATGGTAAGTATATATTTAACTTTTGAAAGAAACAGCCAAACTGTTTTCCAAAGTAGCCGTACCATTTTACATTCCCACTAGTCATGCATAAGAGTTGCAATTTCTCCATATCCTTACCAATACTTGGTATTGTAATTCTTTTGGATTAAAGCAATTCTAGTGGGCATGCAGCAGTATCATATTATGGTTTTCATTTGCATATTCCTAATGACTAGTGATGTTGAGTATCTTTTTATTTTAGTAGCCATTTGTATACCTTCTTTGGTGAAATAGTCTATTCAAATGTTTTGCCCATTTTTAAATTGGATTGTTTTCTTATAATTAAGTTGTAAGGGTTTTTAATATATTCTAGATACAAGTTTTTATTAGATATATGATTTGAAGACATTTTAATATTTTCTTTCATATTTTCATATGCTCATATAAAAGTCTGTGGATTTTTTTTTTTTTTTTTTTTTTTTGTAGTACATGGGCCTCTCACTGTCGTGGCCTCTCCCATTGCGGAGCACAGGCTCCGGATGCGCAGGCTCAGTGGCCATGGCTCACGAGCCCAGCCACTCCGTGGCATGTGGGATCTTCCCAGACCGGGGCACGAACCTGTGTCCCCTGCATCGGCAGGCAGGCTCTCAACCACTGCGCCACCAGGGGAGCCCTTGTCTGTGGATTTTTTAAAAAAAATTTTTTTAGTTGTGATTTTGAAGAGCTAAAGTGTTTAAATTTGTGAAGTTCAGTTTATCAGATTTTTCTCCTATGAATCATTATTTTATTGTTAACATTTAAAAAATCTTTGCCGAAACCAAGGTTACTAAGATATTCTCCAATGTTCATCTAGAAGTTTTATACTTTACCTTTTATATTCAAGTTCATGATCCATTTGAATTAATTTTTTGGTGAGTATAAGGCAAAGTGTAAATTCTTTTTCTTTTCTTTTTTGCTTGTCAAGGGTTCCCAAGACCACTCTCAGGTTTGATGATTTGCTCAAGGACTCACAGGATGCAGAAAAGCTGTTATATTCATGGTTATAGTTTATTACAGAAAGGCTTATTACAAATTAAAATCTGCAAAGGAAAAAGGATGCTTAGAGCAGATTTCAGGAAAAACCAAGTGCAGGCTTCTAGTTGTCCTCTCCTACTTTTGCATGGGTTCTACTTAATTCTCCCCACAACAATGTATGCAATATGCATATGATGCAAATGATTTTACTTTGCATTATTACTTGAACTGATAGGTTGGCTGCCTGTAGAATTTTATACTCAAAATTATTTTCCCTTTGGACTTGGAAGACTTATTCCATGGTCTTCTAGCATTCATTGTTGTTCAGTCTTATGACTGATGCTGGTCTGATTGTTGTTTCTTTCTACAAAAGACTTTAGGCTTTTCTGTTGATTCTTGGGGGTCTGAAATGTCACCAGAATAAGTCCAGATGTTTGTCTCTTTTCATTCCTTCCACTTAGCAATCATTGGAACCATTCAGTTTGAAGACATATTTTTCAACTTTGTGAAAACTTTCCCATTATTTCTTTGACAGGTTTTTACTCAACATTTTCCATTTTTCTATTTCTGCTGTACCTGTTAGTTAGATGTTAAAACTCTTGGTCTGATCTTCTTGGTCTTCATATTTTCTCTTTTTTTCCCCCTCTAATTTCTTGAATTCTGCTTGTACATTAATCTAAAGTTTAAAAAATTTTGCAACTCTGTTTTTTTCTGTAGCAATGCATTTATCCACCCAACATTTTATCTTGAGAAATTTTTTAAATTAAATTAAATTAAAAAATTTTTTTGGCCATGCCGTGTGCACGGCATGCAGCATCTTAGTTCATTGACCAGGAATTGAACCCATGTCCCCTGCAGTGGAAGCACAGAGTCTTAACCAGTGGACCACCAGGGAAGTCCCTATTATGAAAAATTTTAAACATCTTGAAAAGTTGAAAGAATAATTTAACAAATATTCTAATAATGTCTACCTAATTTCAAGAAGTGTTAACTTTTTGCCACATTTCCCTCTCTCTTTACATATACATGTATATCTTTGCTGTGGACCATTTGAAAGTAAATTGCACTTACCCCTAAATATTTTAGAATGAGTATCATAAGAATAAGGATATTTGTTTCTAATATCGCAATACCATTTTTACAGCTAAGAAAATTAACAGTTATTCAATAACATCGTATAATATTCCACCCATATTCAGTTTCCTCAATTGTCCAAAGAATATCTTTTATACATTTTAAGAAACATAATCTAGATTCATTCACTGCATTTAGTTGCTATGATTGACTCTTTTGAGCCTGAAAAAGTATACTGACCTTCTCATCCCCGCATTGCTACCAATTTTGTTTTCTTGTATAGTGTCCCACAGTCTGGATTTTTCTGATTGTATCCTCATGATATCATTTAGCATGTTTTCCATGCTAAATTTCCAATTTACTTCCTCTAAATTGGATCCAGAGAATTGATTATATTCAGGTTAAAAAGTTTGCCACAAGAATTTTGTAGGTTAAGTTGTGTATTTCATATTATGTCACGTAAGAAGGCATATTATATCAGGTTGTTCCAATAATAGTGTTACTAGGTCTGCTCATTTTGTTAAGGTGATACCCTTCAGATCTCCCCACTGAAATGGTATATTTTCCCCATCGCAATCAGTAAGTTATCTATGAGGTGATTAGGTTTTTCCAAAGATCTTTCACCTGATGGTTTTAACAAAGATTATGTTGACCTAAGTCAATAATATTAAAAGTTACAAAATGGTGATTATCTACTTCTGTAATTCCTTATACATTTATTAGTAGACGTTCTTTTATAGAGAAGAGCTTTGTTTTTATCTCCTTTCTCATTTTGAATTTCACTGTGTATTTCAAGGACTTTTTATTTAAAATGTTATAATCAATAATAATCACTATTCTTTTCAATGGCCAGATTGTCCTGAATTTGATCACTGGGAGCTGATTCAAGCTAGCTCCCTGTGTCCTTTTCTCATGACTCAGCTTGTCTTTGGGCACTTTCTTACTTTTTGACGCAACATATCCCACATTGCCTAGTACTTTCTGTACGTCAGATATGGAATCAACCATCTCTCCAAGGATCCCTGGTTGCTTTTACTGGGATATGGTATTTAGAAACCAAGATCTGGGTGCTTGTTCATTGCTACTAGTTGTCACTGCTTCTAGGCCCTTCCTATAAGTAGAACTGGGAGAAATCTTTAAAAAAATTCATACTGTTTCCAGTTGAAATTTAACATTATAAGATTTTTAAAAGCTTGTTTTATATTGTTACACCTTTTCTGTAACACTGAGGATCTTGGTTCTCAATACCATTCACGTACTCATGTGCTTTATCCTGTAATATGCGCAAAATAATTTCTAAAGTGCACTATTACTACCAACAGTAAACATACTGAGTGAAGTTTTACATATCTTTGCAATTCTTTTTGTCCTTGGACTATATCACAGTAAGAACAAACAGTCAGTTTATTGTACTCGAAATAATTCTTCCTCTGTGTGGTTATTGATTTTATACAGTTAGGCTCATTTGTTTGTACTGGTGTTCAATTTTATGGTTTGCTTTCTCTTTTTTATTTAATTTAAGTTTTGAATATATAAAACATTCACATGTTGCGTCAGTTATTAAGCTACTGATTCTCAGCCTTCTGCACCCAGCTTTGTGATGCTGGGCCTGGGATTCTGCAAACCACATTTCTGTTTTTCCAGCTGGTTCTCTGCTGTGATCTTCCAAAGGTGATGCTAGAGGGAGACCGCAGAACTAGAAGAGTTAAAAGGAACTTTGCTCCTTCCTATTTTTACCTTGTGAGGCTATTTGTGCATACCACTCTAGCCATGCTTTACCTCGCCTGCAGCATAAGTTCCTTCCATAGAAGCAGTTGAAGGCAGTTTGCAGTTTTTCAAATACTCGTAGAACCAGCCTCCCCCAGAGGTCCAGCTCATGGACCCTTCCTTTGAACTCATAGACCTCAGCACCACCTGAACAGTGACCCTTCCTAGAAGTTCTGAGTTTCAGCCCAGCAGAGCAATTCTAAATTTTATATAATTTCTAAATCTTAATAGTTCCAACGTCTCTAATTATTCTTCTGCCATAAAGGTGGTAGCTGCTTCCTGCAATTATTGTTGTCCTGATACATTTGTGTTCTTTTTTTACCCTTTCAGTCATATAGTTAACAATTTGTCATATTAAATTCCCTCTGTTCAAATAACTAGTGTGCTTTGTCTCCTGACTAAACCTTAACTGATAAACATGGTTCATACGTAAAAATCATTACTCAGAGAAACCTTTCTTCCATCCTTAGCCTTCCTACCCCATTCCTATCTAACCCCTTGAGGTAATCATTCATTAGTCACTGTATTCTTGACTGTGTTTGTTTTGACAAAATTAATCAAACACACTCACACATGCGTGTGCATACCTACATAGATATTCTTATTTTCTCTCTCTTTTTTTAAGTTTTTTTTAAGTTGAAGTATAGTTAATTTACAATTTGCGTTAACTTCAAGTGTACAGCAAAGTGATTCAGTTATATATATACATATATATATATTCTTTTTCAGATTCTTTTCATTATAGGTTATTACCAGATATTGAGTATAGTTCCCTGTGCTATACAGTAGGACCTTGTTGCTTACCTATTTTATATATAGTAGTGTATATATGTTAATCCCAAACTCCTAATTTATCTCCCCCGTGCCCCTCGCTATCCCCTTTGGTAACCATAAGTTTGTTTTCTGTTTGTGAATCTATTTATGTTTTCTAAATAAGTTCATTTGTATCATTTTTTTTAGATTCCATATATAAGCACTGTCATATGATATTTGTCTTTCTCTGTCTGATTTACTTCACTTAATATGTTAATCTCTAAGTCTATCCATGTTGCTGCAAATGGCATTATTTCATTCTTTTTTATGGCTGAGTAATATTCCATTTGTGTGTGTGTGTGTGTGTGTGTGTGTGTGTGTGTGTGTATGCCATATCTTCTTTCTACATCTGTGACTCTATTTCTGTTTTGTAAATAAGTTTATTTGTACCCTTTTATTTAGATTCCACATATAAACGATATCAGACATTTGTCTTTCTGTCTGACTTACTTCACTCAGTATGACAATCTCTAGGTCCATCCATGTTGCTGCAAATAGCATTATTTCATTCTTTTCTAAGGCTGAGTAATATTCCATTGTGTGTGTGTATGTATATGTGTGTGTGTGTATGTATATATATATATGCCACATCTTCTTTATCCATTCCTCTGTCAATGGACATTTAAGTTGCTTCCATGTCTTGGCTATTGTAAATTGTACTGCTGTGAACACTGGGGTGTATGTATCTTTTCGAATTATGGTTTTCTCCAGATATATGCTGGATCCTGGATTTGCTGGATCCTATGGTAGTTCTATTTTTAGTTTTTTAAGGAACATCCATACTGTTCTCCATAGGGGCTACACCAGCTTACATTCCCACCAACAGTGTAGGAGAGTTCCCTTTTGTTCACACCTTCTCCGGCATCTATTATTTGTAGACATCTTAACGATTGCCATTCTGACTGTTATGAGGTGATACCTCATTGCAGATTTTTCTCTTTTTTTTGGCCAAGCAGCATCTTAGTTCCCCACCCAGGGATCGAACCCATGCCCCTTGCAGTGGAAGCACAGAGTCTTAACCACAGGACCTCCAGAGAATTCCCACCTCATTGTAGTTTTGATTTACATTTCTCTAATAATTAGTGATATTGAACATCTTGTCATGTGCCTGTTGGCTATCTGTATGTCTTTTTTGGAGAAATGTCTGCTTAAGTCTTCTGCCCATTTTTAGATATCTGTCTCTCTTTTTAGTATGAAAGGTAGTGTAACATATATACTGTTCTGTGCCTTGCTTGTTCACTAAATATAATATATCCTGGAATCATTCCATATCACTTCTTAGAGATTATTTTCTTTGGGGTAGATGCACCATAATTGTTGCACCAGTGTTTGACTGATGAGCATTTGAATTGATTCTCATAGTATTTTGTTTTTGCCAATAATGCTACAATGAATCACAATTTTGAGTACCTGTTGTTTTGTATTTGAGTTGGTGTATCTACAGGTGGAATCCTAAAAGTGAGATTCCTGAGCCAAAGGGTAAACCCATATATAACTTTATTACATTTTTATCAAATATTCCTCCATAGGATGGTACCATTTTCTGTTCTCATCAGGAATGTATGAAAGTTTTTGTTTCTCTTCAATTTTAACAACTGACTGTATTGTCAACTTTTTGGATTTTTACCGTCTGCAAAGGTAAGAAATGTCACCTCAGTGTTGTTTTAATTTGCATTTCTTTTACTATACTGAAATTGAGGTTCTTTTCGTTTGTGTCATGGTCATTTGCCTTTCTCTTTCTATGGGCTTTCTCTTTATCCCATTTTTCTATTGGGATTTTGGTCTTTTTCTTCTTGATTGTTAGAAGTGGTTTATATACTAGCGAGATTAGCTCGTTTGTTATATCTGTTGCAAATATTATCGCCCAGTTTGGAATTTTAATTTTGACTTTGCTTATAATGCTTTCTTCATGCAAATATTTAAAAATTTTTAATCCATCTTTTGACTGCTTTTGGGTTTTGAACAAAAGTCGTAATATCTTCTAGTACTTGAAACTATGGTTTTATTTTATTTTTTTCACTAAGTCCTTTATTTATTTTAACATCTTTATTAGAGTATAATTGCTTTACAATGTTGTGTTAGTTTCTGCTGTATAACAAAGTGAATGAGCTATATGTATATATATATATCCCCATATCTCCTCCCTTTTGCACCTCCCTCCTCCCACCCTCCCTATCCCACCCCTCTAGGTGGTCACAAAGCACTGAGCTGATCTCCCTGTGCTATGCAGCTGCTTCCCACTAGCTATCTATTTTACATTTGGTCGTGTATATATGTCAATGCTACTCTCTCACTTCGTCCCAGCTTACCCTTCCCCCTCCCCGTGTCCTCAAGTCAGTTCTCTATGTCAGCGTCTTTATTCCTGTCCTGCTCCTAGGTACATCAGAACCATTTTTTTTTTGGATTCCATATATATGTGTTAGCATATGGTATTTGTTTTTCTCTTTCTGACTTACTTCACTCTGTCTGACAGACTCTAGGTGACCATCCACCTCACTGCAAATAACTCAGTTTAGTTTCTTTTTATGGCTGGGTAATATTCCATTGTATATATGTGCCACAACTTCTTTATCCATTCATCTGTTCATGAACACTTAGGTTGGTTCCATGTCCTGGCAATTGTAAATAGTGCTGCAATGAACATTGTGGTAGATGTCTCTTTCTGAATTATGGTTTTCTCAGGGTATATGCCCAGTAGTGGGATTGCTGGGTCGTATTGTAATTCTATTTTTAGCTTTTTAAGAAACCTCCATACTGTTCTCTGTAGTGGTTGTATCAATTTTACTTATTTATTTAAAAAATTTTTCTTTTTTTTTTTTAGTAGATTTTATTTATTAGTTTATTTATTGGCTGCATTGGGTCTTCTGTTGCTGAGCGTGGGCTTCCTCAAGTTGCTGCGAGCGGGGGCTACTCTTCGCTGCGGTTCAAGGGCTTCTAATTGCGGTGGCTTCTGTTATTGCGGAGCACAGGTTTTAGGCGTGCAGGCTTCAGTAGTTGTGGCACACGGGCTTCAGTAGTTATGGCTCGTGGGCTCTAGAGCGCAGGCTCAGTAGTTGTGGTGCACAGGCTTAGTTGCTCTGCGGTATGTGGGATCTTTCAGGACCAGGGCTCGAACTGGTGTCCCCTGCATTGGCAGGCGGCTTCTTAACCACTGCGTCATGAAGGAAGCCCTGGTTTTATCAATTTACATTCCCACCAACAGTGCAAGAGGGTTCCCTTTTCTCCACACCCTCTCCAGCATTTATTTTTTGTAGATTTTTTGATGATGGCCATTCTGACCTGTGTGAGGTGATACCTCGCTGTGGTTTTGATTTGCACTTCTCTAATGATTAGTGATGTTGAGCATCCTTTCATATGTTTGTTGGCAACCTGTACATCTTCTTTGGAGAAATGTCTATTTAGGTCTTCTGTCCATTTTTGTATTGGGTTGTTTGTTTTTTGATATTGAGCTTCATGAGCTGCTTGTATATTTTGGAGATTAATCCTTTGTCAGTTGCTTCATTTGCAAATATTTTCTTACATTCTGAGGGTTGTCTTTTCGTCTTGTTTATGGTTTCCTTGCTGTTCAAAAGCTTTTGAGTTTAATTAGGTCCCATTTGTTAATTTTTGTTTTTATTTCCATTTCTCTAGGAAGTGGATCAAAAAGGATCTTGCTGTTATTTATGTCATAGAGTGTTCTGCCTATGTTTTCCTCTATGAGTTTTATAGTGTCTGGCCTTGCATTTAGATCTTTAATCCATTTTGAGTTTATTTTTGTGTATGGTGTTAGGAAGTGTTCTAATTTTATTCTTTTACATGTAGCTGTCCAGTTTTCCCAGCACCACTTATTGAAGAAGCTGTCTTTTCTCCATCATATTTTCTTGTCTCCTTTGTTTTAGATTAATTGACCATAGGTGTGTGGGTTTATCTCTGGGCTTTCTATCCTGTTCCATTGATCTGTATTTCTTTTTTTGTGCCAGTACCATATTGTCTTGATTACTGTAGCTTTGTAGTATAGTCTGAAGTCCAGTAGTCTGATTCCTTCAGCTCCGTTTTTTCCCCTCAGGATTGCTTTGATTCTTCAGGATCTTTTGTGTTTCCATACAAATTGTAAAAATTTTTGTTGTAGTTCTGTGAAAAATGCCACTGGTAGTTGGATAGGGATTGCATTGAATATGTAGATTGCTTTGGGTAGTATAGTCATTTTCACCATGTTGAATCTTCTAATCCAAGAACACGGTATATCTCTCCATCTGTTTGTATTGACTTTAATTTTTTTCATCAGTGTCTTACAGATTTCTGCATACAGGTCTTTTGTCTTCTTAGGTAGGTATATTCCTAGGTACTTTATTCTTTCTGTTACAGTGGTAAATGGGAGTGTTTCCTTAATTTCTCTTTCAGATTTTTCATTGCTAGTGTATAGGAATGTGAGAGATTTCAGTGCATTAATTTTGTATCCTTCTACTTTACCAAATTCATTGATTAGTAGTTTTCTGGTAGCCTCCTTAGGATTCCCTGTGTATAGTATCTTGTCATCTGCAAACAGTGGCAGTTTTACTTCTTCTTTTCTGATTTGGATTCCTTTTATTTCTTTTTCTTCTCTGATTGCTGTGGCTGAAACTTCCAAAACTATGTTGAATAATAGTGGTGAGAGTGGACATCCTTGTCTTGTTCCTGATCTTAGAGGAAATGGTTTTTGTTTTTCACCATTGAGGACATTGTTGGCTGTGGGTTTGTCATATATGGCCTTTATTATGTTGAGATAGGTTCCCTCTATGCCTACTCTCTGGTGAGTTTTTATCATAAATGGGTGTTGAATTTTGTTGAAAGCTTTTTTGCCTCTAATGAGATTATCATACGGTTTTTATCCTTCAGTTTGTTAATATGGTATATCACATTGATTGATTTATGTATATTGAAGAATCCTTGCATTCCTGGGATAAATCCCACTTGAACAGGATGTGTGTATGATCCTTTTAATGTGCTGTTGGATTCTGTTTGCTAGTATTGTGTTGAGGATTTTTGCATCTATGTTCATCAATGATATTGGCCTATAGTTTTCTTTTTTTGTGACATCTTTGTCTGGTTTTGGTATCATGGTGATGGTGGCCTTGTAGAACGAGTTTGGGAGTGTTCCTTCCTCTGCTATATTTTGGAAGAGTTTGGGGGTGTTAGCTCTTCTCTAAACGTTTGATAGAATTTGCCTGTGTAGCCATCTGGTCCTGGTCTTTTGTTTGTTGGAAGATTTTGAATCACAGTTACAATTTCAGTGCTTGTGATTGGTCTGTTAATATTTTCTACCTCTTTCTGGTTCAGTCTTGGAAGGTTGTATTATTCTAAGAATTTGTCCATTTCTTCCATGTTGTCCACTTTATTGTCATAGAGTGGCTTATAGTGGTCTCTCATGATCCTTTGTATATCTGCAGTGTCAGTTTTTACTTCACCTTTTTCAATTCTAATTCTGTTGAGTTGAGTCTTCTCCCTTTTTTTCTTGATGATTCTGTGTAATGGTTTATCAATTTTGTTTATCTTCTTAAAGAACCAGCTTTTAGGTTTATTGATCTTTGCTGTTGTTTCCTTTATTTCTTTTTCAATTATTTCTGATCTGATCTTTATGATTTCTTTCCTTCTGCTAACTTTGTGGGGTTTTTTTTGTTGTTCTTCTTCTTTATTCTCTAATTGCTTCAGGTGTAAGTTTAGGTTGTTTATTTGAGATGTTTCTTGTTTCTTTAGGTAGGATTGTATTGCTATAAACTTCGCTCTTAGAACTGCTTTTGGTGCATTGCATAGGTTTTGGGTCGTCGTGGTTTCATTGTCATTTGTTTCTAGGTATTTTTTTTCTTTTTTTTTTTTTGCGGTACGTGGGCCTCTCACTGTTGTGGCCTCTACTGTTGCGGAGCACAGGCTCCAGACATGCAGGCTCAGCGACCATGGCTCATGGGCCCAGCCACTCCACGGCATGTGGGATCTTCCCGGACTGGGGCACGAACCCGCGTCCCCTGCATCGGCAGGCAGACTCTCAACCAGTGCGCCACCAGGGAAGCCCTGTTTCTAGGTATTTTTTGATTTCCTCTTTGATCTCTTGGTTATTTAGTAGTGTATTGTTTAGCCTCCATGTGTTTGTATTTTGTACAGTTTTTTTTCATGTAATTGATATTTAGTCTCATAGTGTGGTGGTCAGAAAAGATACTTGATATGATTTCAATTTTCTTAAATTTATTAAGGCTTGATTTGTGACTCAAGATATGGTCTATTCTGGAGAATGTTCCATGGGCACTTGAGAAGAAAGTGTATTCTGTTGTTTTTGGATGGAATGTCCTATAAATATCAATTAAATCTATCCGGTCTATTGTGTCATTTAAAGCTTTTGTTTCCTTATTTATTTTCATTTAGGATGGTCTGTCCATTGGTGAAAGTGGGTATTAACATCCCCTACTATGATTGTGTTACTGTCAATTTCCGCTTTTATGGCTGTTAGCATTTGCCTTATGTATAGGGGTGCTCCTATGTTGGGTACATAAATATTTACAATTGTTATATCTTCTCCTTGCATTGATCCCTTGATCATTATGTGGTGTCCTTCATTGTCTGTTGTAATAGTCTTTATTTATTTATTTTTATTTATTTTTTTTGTGGTACGCGGGCCTCTCACTGTTGTGGCCTCTCCTGTTGTGGAGCACAGGCTCCGGATGGCGCAGGCTCAGCGGCCATGGCTCACGGGCCCAGCCACTCCGCGGCATGTGGGACCTTCCCGGACCGGGGCACGAACGTGCGTCCCCCTTCATCGGCAGGCGGACTCTTAACTGCTGCGCCACCAAAGAAGCTCAATAGTCTTTATTTTAAAGTCTCTTTTGTTTGATATGAGTATTGCTACTCCAGCTTTCTTTTGATTTCCGTTTGCATGGAATATCTTTTTCCATCCCCTCACTTTCATTCTGTATGTGTCCCTAGGTCTGAAGTGGGTCTCTTGTAGACAGCATATATATGGATATTGTTTTTCTATCCATTCAGCTAGTCTGTGTCTGGTTGGAGCATTTAATCTAATGACCATTAAGGTAATTATTGATATGTATGTTCCTATTACCATTTCTATAATTGTTTTGGGTTTGTTTTTGTAAGTCTTTTCTTTCTCTTCTGTTTCCTGCCTAGAGAAGTTCCTTTAGCATTTGTTGTAAAGCTGGTTTGGTGGTGCTGAATTCTCTTAATTTTTCTTGTCTGTAAAGGTTTTAATTTCTCCATCGATTCTAAATGAGATTCTTGCTGGGTAGAGTAATCTTGGTTGTAGGTTTTTCCCTTTCATCACTTTAAATATGTCCTGCCAGTTCCTTCTGGCTTGCAGAGTTTATGCTGAAAGTTCAGCTGTTAACCTTATACGGATTCCCTTGTATGCTATTTGTTGCTTTTCCCCTGCTGTTTTTAATATTTTTTCTTTGTATTTAATTTTTAATTGTTTGATTAATATGTGTCTTGGCGTGTTTCTCCTTGGATTTATCCTGTATGGGACTCTCTGCACTTCCTGGCGTTGATTGACTACTTCCTTTCCCATGTTAAGGAAGTTTTTGACTGTAATGTGTTCAAATATTTTCTCAGAAAATTTATTTTTCCCTTCTTCTTCTGTGACCCCTATTATTCGAATGTTGGTGTGTTTAGTGTTGTCCCAGAGGTCTCTGAGACTGTCCTCAATTCTTTTCATTCTTTTTTCTTTATTCTGCTCTGCAGCAGTTATTTCCACTATTTTATCTTCCAGGTCACTTATCTGTTCTTCTGCCTCAGTTATTCTGCTATTGATTCCCTCTAGAGAATTTTTAATTTCATTTATTGTGTTGTTCATCATTGTTTGTTTGCTCTTTAGTTCTTCTAGGTCCTTGTTAAACGTTTCTTGTATTTTCTCCATTCTATTTCCAAGATTTTGGGTCATCTTTACTATCATTACTCTGAATTTTTTTTCAAGTAGACTGCCTATTTCCTCTTCATTTGTTTGGTCTGGTGGGTTTTTACCTTGCTCTTTCATCTGCTGCATAGTTTTGTCTTCTCATTTTGTTTAACCAACTGTGTTTGGGGTCTCCTTTTCTCAGGCTGCAGGTTTGTAGTTCCTCTTATTTCTGGTGTCTTCCCCCAGTGGGTGATGTTGGTTCAGTGGCTTGTGTAGGCTTCCTGGTATGGGGGACTGGTGCATTTGTTCTGGTGGATGGGCTGGTGCTTGTCCCTCTGGTGGGCAGGGCTGCGTCCAGTGGTGTATTTTGGGGTGTCTGTGAACTTAGTATGAGTTTAGGCAGCCTCTCTGCTAATGGGTGGTGTTGTCTTCCTGTGTTCCTAGTTGTTTGGCATGGGGCCTCCAGCACTGGAGCTTGCTGGCCCTTGGGTGGAGCTGTGTCTTAATGTTGACACGGAGATATCTGGGAGAGCTCTTGCTGATTGATATTACATGGGGCCAGGAGGTCTCTGGTGGTCCAATGTCCTGGACTTGGCTCTCCCACCTCGGAAGCTCAGGCCTGACATTTGACTGGAGCACCAAGACCCTGCCAGCCACGTGGCTTGGAAGAAAAGGAAGAAAAAAAAGGAAAAAATAAACCCCAAAAATGAACAGACAGAACCCCAAACCAAATGGTAGAAGCAAAACTAAACAGACAAAAATCACAAAAAACACATACACACACTCATAAAAAGAAAACAAACACACACACACACAAAACAAACAGAACCCTAGGACAAATGGTAAAAGCAAAGCTAAACAGACAAAATCCCACAAAGAAACATACACACTCACAAAAAGAGAAAAAGGAAAAAAACTAATATATATATTATATATATTAAAAAATAATAAAAGTAAAAAATAAAATTAAAACAAAAAAGAGAGCAACAAAACCAATAAACAAATCCACCAATGATAACAAGAACTAAACACTAATCTAAGATAAACATGAAAACCAGAAAGAAATCAGATGCAGAAAGCAAACCCCAAATCTACAGTTGGTCCCAAAGTCCACTGCCTCAATTTTGGGAACATTCATTGTCTGTTCAGGTATTCCACAGATGTGGGGTTCATCACGTTGATTGTGGGTGGGGATTTAATCCGCTGCTCCTGAGGCTGCACAGAGAAATTCCCCTTTCTCTTCTTTGATTGCACAGCTCCTGGGCTCAGCTTTGGTTTTGGCCCCGCCTCTGCGTGTTGGTCGTCCTCAGGTGTCTGTTCCCGCCCACACAGGAGGGGGTTAACGTAGTGGCTGATTAGGGCTCTTTTGCTCACTCAGTCTCGGGAGAGGGAGGGGTACGGTAGTCACAATTGGAATGCAGGGTAAGCCTGTGGCAGCTGAGGCCAGTGTGACATTGCAACAGCCTGAGGCGTGCCATGTCTTCTCCTGGGGAAGTTGTCCTGGATCTCGGAACCCTGACAGTGGCGTGCTGCACAGGCTCCTGGTGTGGTAGTGACCTGTGCTTGCACACAGGAGTCTTGGTGGCAGTGGCAGCAGCGTTAGTGTTTTATGCCTGTCTCTGGGGTGTGAGCTGATAGCCGCCACTCGCGCCTGTCTCTGGAGCATGCTTAGGCAGTGCTCTACCTTCTGTGGGTGCATGGAGCAGGAATCCCTTCTCCTCGTGCACCCGCTAACAATGGTTTCTTGCCTCTTCAGCAGGTCCTGACTTCTTCCCTGACTTCCTCCTGGCTATCTGTGGCGCACTAGCCCCCTTCAGGCTGTGTTCACGCAGCCAACCCCAGTCCTCTTCCTGGGGTCTGACCTCCGAAGCCCGAGCCTCAGCTCCCAGCCCCCGCCCACCCCGGCGGGTGAGCAGACAAGCCTCTCGGCCTGATGAGTGCTGGTGGGCACCGGTCCTCTGTGCGGGAATCTCTCTGCTTTGCTCTCTGCACCCCTGTCGCTGCGCTCTCCTCCGTGGTTCTGAAGCTTCCCCCCAGCCCACCCCCTATCCCCACCAGTGAAGGCACTTCCTAGTGTGTGGAAACTTTTCCTCCTTCACAGCTCTCTCCCAGAGGTGCAGGTCCTGTCCCTATTTTTTGTCTCTGTTTTTCCTTTTGTCCTACCCAGGTACGTGGGTATTTTTTTACCTTTTGGGAAGTCTGCAGTCTTCTGCCAGCATTCAGTAGGTGTTCTATAAGAGTTGTTCCACATGTAGATTTATTTTTGACCTATTTGCGTGGAGGAAGGTGGTCTCCCCGTCTTACTCCTCCGCCATCTTGAAGGTCTCCTTCAAAACTATGGCTTTAATATTGAAGAATTCTTTCATTTTCTATGATATTTCCTTTCCATAATATTATGTTGTCATTTCATGAAAGTAATAACTTCTTGTATCTCTTAGAGGGATATCAATTAGGGACTTCAAAAATTTTCTTTTCTTCTCTGAAATATCTGTTCATCTGGAATCAGTTTTTTGGTATATTTGTCTTTATCATTCTCTTTGATGCATATTTTTCTTGAACATCTAGTTAGTCTTATATTTAAGAGAGAGACCTAAAGAGTGATCTGGTAGGTTCAACCTAAGAAGTTTCCTTTGGGTTGAGTGGTCAGGGATCTAACTGTTACACTGTTAGAGGAGCTCCCATTGTGTGAGTGAAGGGGACATTTGCTGGGGTGCTAACACTCATCCTCAACAGCAGTTCTGATCAGAAGAATTGTTTTGCCTGTAGGTGTATGCCAGGGAACCTGTGTTAAGATTGGAGTTTGTGAGTAGGTAGGCTACTGTGGTGCATACAGATCGTAAAGTACTCCCCTTGTTTTTATCTTCACTTCTTACATTCACACTTTATTGTGTCTTTAATCTCTGAGTCCAGAAACTTTCTAAAGATTCTTTTCTCCTCACTTCCAGTTTTCATATGTGTTAGAGTCTAGCTTCAACATCATGCTTATGTCTACCAGAAATTTGTTGAAATCTTTCATCTGTTTAGCCATAATCTTATTTTCGTTTCTGTTGTGGGGTTATACACTTTAATGTTTTGACTATTATTTTAATGGGTCTTTGGGTAAGAAAGAGGAAAAACCGAACTTTAGCCAGAAGTCTCTACGTTCAGGTCATAAATCAGGTCATGTAAGTCTTGCATTACTGGATAGTCCATATAAGGGCTCCCTTTGAGTTAGATTCAATTTGGGTCAAGTTAATCAATTCCACATTGGTGAATATTTAAGTTATTCCTAGTTGTTATTATTTTGTACAATCCTGTGAAGAACACCTTTTACATACACTTTGGGACACATTTCCAACTATTTCTTTAGGATACATTTTTAGATATAGAATTGCTGAATTGAAGGGCATTGTTTCTTTGGCTTTTGACACATTATCCTTCAGAAATGTTGTACCAATTATATTCCCAGACATCGCAGGTAAAGGAGGCCCGTTTCTCAAAGCTCACTGACAGTGAGATTACTTATGTTGGTTTTGGAGGTGATGGTGGTTATTTGCTTTCACTCATGGAGCATACAATTTGTGTTATGAATTATATCCCTGATTTTCACATCAGTTCTATATGATGTGAATTGAATTACATTATACAAAAGAGGAATATGAGATTCAGAAATGTTAGTTATTATTTCAGTGGCTTATCTAGTATTCAAACTGGTATCTCTGTTACTCCTATAGACAGTTGAAGGCAGAATTTTGTGCAACATCATAGTAAAGATGGATAAATGTTTTATTATTCTTTGAACATAGTGCTATTAATATTATTAATAGGGCTATCAATATTTGGAAATAAATCCCCTATTGAGTGATGATGAAAGCTAAATGCTTTGTACCTTCTGATGACGCTTTGAGGAACAGGATGGAGCAACTGTGATCTTTGTACTCTGACATGACTTTTATGTCACTTCAAATACCAAGTATGTTATGAACTGCTTTGTACCACTGATACATATCACTCACTCACTACTGATAGAAAACAAGCATTGATTTTGTGGGATGAAGGAATGAGATTTTGCATCGTTTGTAATTATCTATTGCTGAGTGACAGATTCCCTCAAAAGTTGGGTTAAAACAATAAACTTTTTTTTTCACAGTTTCTGTGTGTTAGAAGTTTAAGAGTGGCTTAGCTAATTCTGGCCCAGAGAGAGATTTCAGTCAAAAAGTTGGCAGTGGTTGTAGTTACCAGGAGACTTGACTGGGACTAGAGAATCTGCTTTCAAGGTAAATCACTCACATTGCTGGCAAGTTAGTGCTGGTTAGAGGCTTCAGTTCCTCAGCATGTGAACCTCCCCATAGGACTGCTGAGTTGTCATCCTAACATGGCAGCTGGCTTGCTCTAGAGTAAGTGACTCAAGAGGAAACAAGGCTGAAACTGCAATGTCTTTTATGAACCATCTTTGGAAGTCACACTATTATTTCCACAATATCCTTTCCACATGGGAGGAAACTGCAGAAGGGCATGAATATCAGTAGACAAGAATCATTGGACATCATCTTAAGAGTCTGGTTACCACACTTGGATATGTAGTATCCAGGCAGACAGTGGATGCAGGAATCAATAAACAACACTGAAGATCTGCTGGGTTTGAGTAAACACAGATAGATGGATCCCTACTCACATAAAAACTGAATAACTTTCTCTATTTTATAGCAGTAAAAAAAATATGGTTAGAATTCTTTTGTAAATGTTTGTCCAAAATGGTTGTCCTTCAATCTCAACATTTATTTGAGAAATGCTTGTAGCGTTACTTTTTGCACTAGACAATGAACTAGGCAAATTTACTTAATTCCCACAACATTTGCATTATTATTTATATTTTACAGATGAAGAAACTGAGCCTTGTTGAGATTAAGGGACAGGCCCAAGGCTACTTAACTCAGAAGTGGTAGAGTTGAGTTTCATCACTGGGCCTATGCCACTGTTCTGTGTTGTGTCCCATCACACACAGGCCTTCACTGACTGAAGTTCCAGGAGTGCCAGATTGTCATGTTGGGGATAATAAAAGGCAGAGCTGAACCTTATACCTTATCACATCGTGAGAACAATACTTTGAAGCTGATCTCCAACCTTCTAATCATCCTACTGGGAAAGTTAAAAGGACCTTTTGAGGATATAGGTAGAAATTGGGTTTTAACCACAGAGCAACAGAATCTGTTTTTGAGAAAGAAGAAATTTTGATGCTTTCAGCATACCTTGACCATCTTAGTAATAAGGTTGGGTTTTTATCCAGCCAGAAGGAGAACATCACCGAGTTCTTCCTTTGCAGCACTCCCCACTTCCTCTTTCCCAGTAAAGAGGAATATGCTTAGACAGCAAGTCAGCTACATTTTTAAGACAATTTTTAAAGGCAAAAATTGCTCTCAGTAACCTGGTAGTGTTTTATCTGGCTTAAAAGTCACTGCTTGGTCACTGAAGATACATCTTTTAGGCAATAATAGTTACGTGCTTAAATTATGTGTAGTTGTGTAGACCTTCAGAATGCTGATTCAGTTTGATAATCATGATGGGTGTTAAACTATTATACACACTTCAGTGTCTCAAGATGTCAGGTTCAGTTGGGTCTGATTCACTTGGGATCAGCTTTTAGTTTTCTTTCAGAGTTGATACTGGGTTTTAAGAGATTCAGAAGTGTGGTTATACCCTTCACTTAGGACTAGTGAGGAATAGTTCTGGCCTGCTCAAAAGATTTTTGAAGAGATATGATCTTGGAGGTCTACAGGAAACTGCTTGTTCTAGATAGATAATGATTTCTTTTTATGGAGCTTTATTCAGTAATCCTGTCATTTAATATCCACTTTATCTGTGTTGATATTATTACCCTCATCTTTGATTGAGATGTTTTTTTCCTCCCCACTGGGTCTTAGGGGAATGAAAGTGCTGTAGACTGAATGTTTGTGACCCTCCAAAATTCATATGTTGAAACCCAGTTTCCAATGTGACAGTATTTGGAGGTGGGGCCTTTGGGAGGTGATTAGATCATGAAGACCAAGCCCTCATGAATAGGTTTAGGGCCCTTTATATAAAAGAGTCTCCGGAGAGCTCCCTAGCCCCTTCTGCCATGTGAGGACACTGTAAGAGAGACAGCCAGGGAGCAGGCTCTCATCAGACACTGAATCTAGCAGTGCCTTGATCTTGTATTTCCCAGTATCCAGAACTGTGAGGCTGTTTAAGCCACTCAGTCTATGGTATTTTTGTTAGAGCAGCCCCAATGGACTAAGACAGGGAGTCACATCTGAGTCACTTTTGATGATAACGCCCAGGGAATCTAAGTCTCTGTAAACTCCCATTTACCTAGAGAGAAAGGATCTGCACTAGTTTTCTTTGAAACAAGGAAATTAGTTCTTACCTAGTCTGTTATAGCCCCCTTACTTTGGAATCTGTCTTTTCTGACCACATTATCTAAGTTTGTTTGTACCCTGATTTTTCTTTATTATAGCAACCTGTTTCTTTCCTTTAAATTATCTATTCCAGTCTGTAATTATCTTATTTGGTGGTTTGTGTGTTTATTATCTGCTTTCTCCACTAGAATGAAGGCTGTATCAGTGTGGCTACAGTGTCTGCTTTGGCTCACTACTCTTCTGCAGGACCCAGCCTGGTGGCTGGAGACACAAACAGAGGCCACAATGGTTACTTGTTCAATGAATGAATGAGCATTTATGAAATACTCAAAGTTAGCCTAACAGACGATGTTGATGCTCTGCCCATAACTCCTTGCCATTGCCACTGCAGGGTACACCAGCTCTCTTCAGCTGCCAATATCTGTACTTAAGGGTGGGTGGGTTTTTTTTTTTTTTAAAGCCACTGAATCTTTCTTTCTACTCACAGCAGGATGAAAGTTCCTGGAAGTGTGCATACCCCTGGAAGCAGCCCTCAATCACAGACAGATTGGAGTTGGTGTATAGATATCCTAGTTCCCTTGTCCTTTGGGTGGGATAACTCTGAAGCATTTTCACACTGGCTCCCAGAGTTGCTGAAGTAAAATTAAGCTTCAGTCACTGAATGTGCTAGCTGCCTCAACTCTGCACCCTTTATTATAAGCTGTTCTTCATTCTTTCTTTGCTTCACTTTCCAACTCCCTTGCTTCCCCAGTAAACCACTTGCACTTAAAACCTTGCCTCAGGGTCTCCTTCCAGACAATCCAAAACAAGACAGATAGGAAACAAAAGTTCGCAGAAGCTTTACAAGTGTTCTGAACTCTATTTCTAAATGAGGGAGCATGCGCTCTATTTTGAAATGAAAGTAAGTTGGAAAAAGGTTATCTCCTTTCCTAAAGCATACGTTTTATTATTGTCTTTTGATTACCTTGTATACTAAAAGTATGGCTATTTAAAAATATTGTTTTATTAAATTGCTTTTCTAAGCTTCCAACTTTAGTTTTTGTGTGTTTTTTTTTTTTTTTTTTTTTTTTTTTTTGTGGTACGCGGGCCTCTCACTGTTGTGGCCTCTCCCGTTGCGGAGCACAGGCTCCGGACGCGCAGGCTCAGCGGCCATGGCTCACGGGCCCAGCCACTCCGCGGCATGTGGGATCTTCCCGGACCGGGGCACGAACGTGTGTCCCCTGCATCGGCAGGCGGACTCTCAACCACTGCGCCACCAGGGAAGCCCCCAACTTTACTTTTTAACATGTTCGCATTTCCAGACAACCATCTTGCAATTGGAAGCATGCATTTTGTGAGTCACTATACAGAAATGTGGCTAGCAATTTAATGGTCATTTATAGCACATTTACTGTATGAAAAGCGATGAAGTCCTTATAGAGGACACTAAATTGAACAGGACATTTGTCCCCATCCCTCAAGAGCTCACAATATAGTAGTAGAGAGAAGTGCATATATGAATACATTAAAATGGGGGTCAGCACTTTTCAAGCTAAAAGAAATGTGCTATATGGGGCTCCAAAGTATTGGGTTGGCTGCAAAGTTCGTTCTGGTTTTTCTGTACCATCTTACAGAAAACCCAAATGAACTTTTTGGCCAGCCCAACAGATCAGAAGAATTCTGGTGAGGAACTTTGCAAGGCAGAGCCTGAAGGATATGTAATTCTGCAGAGGAAGCATTGTCAACACAGACAGTAGGTTGAAAAATACGAAGTATGATGAGAGGACAGCTCTTATTCTGATTACACAGAAGTAGGGAACAATGGTAGATAAGGTTGAAAGGCAGAAATAAATCTTTCTGAAATGCTTTATATTAAGAAGATGAAAAGTTCCTAAAAGTTGGGACAAAATGTAACAATTGCAAAGTGGGTCCATTACAGCTCCACTCATAGGGAACTCCTCAGCTGGTTCACTCACTCATAGAGAAATATCACCAAGGTATCACCCGTTCCCAAACAAGTTCCCTACCCTCTGACTAGGGGAGCTTTTACTTGTCTAGATCAGGGGCCTACAAACTTTTTCTGTAAAGGACTAGATAGTAAATATATTAGGCTTCGTGGGCCATATGGTTTCTTTTGCTACTACTCAACTCTACCATTGTAGTGTGAAATCAGCCATAGATAGTATGTATATGAATGAGTATGGCTGTGTTCTAATAATACTTTATTTAAAAAACAGATGGCCAGCTGGATTTGGCCCATAGGCTGTATTTTGCTGACTCTATGATAGACTAATTCTAGTCAAGCTAAAATGTCCCAAGTGACTTGCTCTTTTATTAGGTAACATTTGCGTTTAAACCCATGTTTTAACATGCAGGAAGCAACAGAGCTAGAGGAGAATATTGGGCGTGGGAAGATAGAATTTCTGGTGCCCATCGAATGGTACTGGATAGATAGCTGCTTACACAAAAACTGGGTCAAATGCCCAGTCCCACGTGTTTGGGACTTAATCTCAGCACGAGCTCTTGGAGCATAACAAAAAAGTGAGGCTAGAATTGAACAATGCAGGGATAGAGCAGTGTGAGCCAATTTAGCTATACATTGACAGCATAGTGAGATTATTGTGGGTTAGGATTGGGACGTGTATTAGTTTGGTACAGCTGTCATACCAAAGTACCACAGGCTGTGTGGCTTAAGCAACATAAATTTATTTCTCATAGTTCTGGAGGCTGGAAGTCTGAGATCAAGGTGTCGGCAGGGTTAGTTTCTTCTGAAGCTTCTCTACTTGGCTTTTAGATGGCTGTCTTTTTTACCCTATGTCTTCCCAAGGTCTTCTCTCTGTGCACATCTGTGTCCTAATCTCTTCTTCTTATAAGATTACCAGTCATATTTGGTTAGGGCCCATGCTAATGACTTCATTTTAACTTAATTACCTATTTAAAGATTCTATCTCTAAATATAGTCACAT
Organism: Monodon monoceros; assembly: GCF_005190385.1. Taxonomy (NCBI): domain Eukaryota; kingdom Metazoa; phylum Chordata; class Mammalia; order Artiodactyla; family Monodontidae; genus Monodon; species Monodon monoceros. The sequence goes on from NW_021703782.1 coordinate 68,996,460, forward strand.
TCTAAGGTACTGGGGGTTGTAATGGACTTCCACATATGAATTTGGGGGAGGGGATGCAATTCAGCTCATAATGAGGAGACAGAGTGATAGGGTGTGTATGTACGTATGTATATGGGTTTACATACATATGAGGTAAGGTCAAGTTCATCTGATCTCAGTGAGGTGAAGGAGTGTGGTTTCATTGAGCAAAGAATGGGAGAAGGAAGGATCAAAGTAGGCAGGGCAGAAGGAAAAAGAAAAACGGAAAAGAGGCTGGAGGTAGTGGTAGAAGGAAGAAAAGATGGTTATGGAGATTAGGAGAAAGAATAGAGGAAGATTAGAGAGAGAAAGCAATGATGAATGGATAACAATGATTAGCAGAGAGGGTGGTCATGGCAAGTGAAAATCAAGATGGCTAATTAGTTGAAAAACAATGGTCAAGAAGGCCTGAAGAAGAAAGATCATCTGTTCATATGTATTTTCCCCAAGAAAAATGCCAAGCATGCTCTCGTAAAGCAACGTTACATGTAAATTTAGGCAGAGGCAAGCTCGTGTGTGTGTGTGTGTGTGTGTGTGTGTGTGTGTATATTTTAGGGTTTTTCTTTTTTTAAAATTAATTTTTATTGGAGTATAGTTGCTTTACAATATTGTCTTACTTTCTACTGTACAGCAAAGTGAATCAGCCACATATATATCTTCCCACTTCTTTTGGATTTCCTTCCTGTTTAGGTCACCACAGAGCACTGAGTAGAGTTCCCTGAGCTATACAGTAGTTTCTTATTAGTTACCTATTTTATACATAGTATCAGTAGTATATATATGTCAATCCCAATCTCCCAATTCATCCCACCCACCCGCTTTCCCCCCTTGGTGGACATACTTTTGTTCTCTACGTCTGTCTCTATTTCTGCTTTGCAAATAAGATCATCTATACCATTTTTCTAGAATTCCACATATGTACATTAATATACGATATTTGTTTTCTCTTTCTGACTTACTTCACTCTGTATGACAGACTCTAGGTCCATCCACATCTCTACAAATTACCCAATTTCATTTCTTTTTATGGCTGAGTAATGTTCCATTGTATGTATGTACCACATCTTCTTTATCCATTCCTCTGTTGATGGACTTTTAGGTTGCTTCCATGTCCTGGCTATTGTAAATGGTGCTGCAATGAACATTGGGTGCATGTGTCTTTTTGAATTATGGTTTTCTCTGGGTATATGCCCAGTAGTGGGATTGCTGGGTCATATAGTAGTTCTATTTTTAGTTTTTTAAGGAACCTCCATACTGTTCTCCATAGTGGCTATATCAATTTACATTCCCATCAACAGTGCAAGAGGGTTCCCTTTTCTCCACGCCCTCTCCAGCATTTATTGTTTGTAGATTTTTTAATGATGACCATTCTGAGTGGTGTGAGGTGACACCTGATTGTAGTTTTGATTTGCATTTCTCTAATAATTAGTGATGTTGAGAATCTTTTCATGTATTTGTTGACCATCTGTATGTCTTCTTTGGAGAAATGTCTATTTAGGTCTTCTGCCCATTTTTGGATTGAGTTGTTTGTTTTTTTGATATTGAGCTGCATGAGCTGTTTGTATATTTTGGAGATTAATCCTTTGCCTGTTGATTCATTTGCAAATATTTTCTCCCATTCTGAGGGTTGTCTTTTCATCTTGTTTATGGTTTCCTTTGCTATGCAAAAGCTTTTAAGTTTAATTAGGTCCCATTTGTTAATTTTTGTTTTTATTTTCATTACTCTAGGAGGTGGGTCAAAAAAGATCCTGCTGTGATTTACGTCAAAGTGTGTTCTGCCTTTGTTTTCCTCTAAGAGTTTAATAGTGTCTGGCCTTACATTCAGGTCTTTAATCCGTTTGGAGTTTATTTTCGTGTATGGTGTTAGGGAGTGTTCTAATTTCATTCTTTTACATGTAGCTGTCCAGTTTTCCCAGCACCACTTATTGAAGAGCCTGTCTTTTCTCCATTGTATATTCTTGCCTCCTTTGTCAAAGATAAGGTGACCATATGTGCGTGGGTTTATCTCTGGGCTTTCTATCCTGTTCCATTGATCTATATTTCTATTTTTGTGCCAGTACCATACTCTCTTGATTACTGTAGCCTTGTTGTATAGTCTGAAGTCAGGAATCCTGATTCCTCCAGCTCCGTTTTTCTTTCTCAAATTGCTTGGCTAATTGGGGTCTTTTGTGTTTCCATACAAATTGTAAACTTTTCTGTTCTAGTTCTGTGAAAAATGCCATTGGTAATTTGATAGGGATTGCAGGCTGGTATATTTTTTAAATGTCAGAGAAACAGGCTCATGATGACATACAAATGTGGATGGCATGTATTACATGTCCACCTGTATTCCACATTGACATAATGGAAGCTTGTTTACTCTGAGTACTACAGGATTCATTATCAAATAATGGTGAAATGAGATTTTTACTGTAAATTAACTGTGTAGTACCAGCTTCTACACTGGGACCAAAAAGATAAGATATGACTTCTCTCCAGAGGAGTTCATCTTGCTATTCAATGTATATTTTTACATATTTATATAATTTCAGCATTAAGGAAACCTTTTTTTCTCCATGCTTCACTTGTGTGGACACTCATTCCTATCTGGAAACCTCAGTAGCTGACAGGAAAAGAGGCATTTTGTTGTAAGAGTTTGGTTGAAAGATGAACCCTTATCTCACTGGTATTCAAAATATTTGAGCCTGGAAGTTTACGGGCTAGCTTGAAATTTTAAACTCTAGTTTCTGAGCTTTCACTGGTAACAAGTTTACAAATTTGCCATTGTACTTCATTCTGCCACTTTGTGATGAAAACTCATGATGTAGAATGCACCATGGAGGATAAAAAGAATTGTAAAATGTGGGTGTTCAGAGAGCTTAGTGGTACAGTAACTATATTCCTGGGCTGGAAAGCAGAAGAGCTTATGCTAATGCTGACCCTTGCACTGGCTCTTTGCGCTTTGGGAAAAGTCACTTTTCCCCTAAGCTTTCATTCCCTCTTCTCTCACCTTATACGTTTTTATTTTGAAAAATTTCAGACCTTCAGAAAAATACAACAGTTATAGATCCCTCTAGCTTTACCAATAGATAACATTTTGTCACATTTGTTCTATTTCTCTGTACATCATTATCTGTCTACATATGTATTTATGTGTGTTTACAATTTTTTTCTCAACCATTTGAAAATAAGTTGCAGACATGACATAACATGGTTAAGTATGCCGACATTTATCACCTAAAAACAAGGACATTCTCCTTTATAAATTCATAACCAGCTACCTTATTTGTCAAGATATTTAACATTGATATAGAAATATTACCTATATTCAGACTTTGCCATTTGCTCCAAATGTGTCCTTTAGAGTTTTTTCCTCCCAATTTAGAATCTAAACAAACAATATGCATTGCATTTAGTTGTCATGTCTCTTTTGTTTCTTTTAATCTTGAGTATTTTGTCTTTTGTAATACTGATAATTTTGAAGGGTTTAAGCCAGTAATTTTGTAGATGATATCTCAATTTGAAATTATTCTGATTGTTTTCTGAATACTAAATTCAAGCTAATAATTTTGCAGGCAAAAATATTACATAGATGACATTATAGACTTTTTATTGCATCCCATTAAGAGGCACATGGTATTAAGTATTTCATTGTGTTATTAAGTGTGACCAGTTGTTTGAGGAGGTGTCCTCCAGATTTCTCCATTATAAAAGGTACAGTTTTTCCTTTTTAGTTAATAGGCAATAAAAGGGTCATTTTTTTGAGATCATGTATTTTATTTTCCAATGAATTTCACCCAATGGTTTTGTTATCCATGAATGATCCTTGCTTGATTCAGTATTAAATTGATGTTCTATCCATGATTGAAAATGGAGTGTTGAAATCTCCAGCTCTTACCGTTGAATAATCTATTTCTCCCTTCAAATCTGTCATTAACACATGCTATTTTCTGTTTTTTTTAGTAGTTAGTCTAGTGGGCGTGAGGTGATATTTCATTGTGCTTTTGATTTGCATTTCCCTAATGATGAGATATTAAGCATATTTTCATATGCTTGTTAGCCATTTGTATATAATTATTAGAGAAATGTCTGTTCAGTCCTTTGTCCAGTTTTGATTTGGTGTGTTTGTTTTTTTGTTATTGAGTTGTAGGAGCTGTTTATATACTGGATATTAACCCCTTATCAGATACAGGATTTACAAATATCTTTTTCCATTCCGTGAATTACCTTTTCACTCTGTTGATTGTGTCCTTTGATGCATAAAAGTTTTAAATTTTGATGTAGTCCAATTTACTTATTTTTTTCTTCTGTTACCTGTGCTTTTGGTGTCATAACCAAGAAGTCATTGCCAAATCCAATGTCATGAAGTTTTTCCCCTGTGATTTTTTTCTGAGAGTTTTATAGTTTTAGGAATTACATTTAAGTCTTTTCCATTTTGAGTTGTTTTATAAGTATAAGGTAAGGGTTCAATTTCATTCTTTTGCATGTGGATATCCAGTGTTCCCAACAATATTTGTTGAAAAGGCTGTCCTTTCCCTATTGAATGGTCTTGGCACCCTTGTCAAAAATCACTTGACCATATGTGTGGGGGTTTATTTCTGGGCTTTCTGTTTTATTCCATTGGTCTATATGTCTGTCTTTATGGCATTACCACACTGTTTTGATTACTGAGTCTTTGTGATAAGTGTTGAAATCAGGAAGTGTGAGACCTCCAAGTTTGTTTTTCTGTATCAAGATTGTTTTGGCTGTTTGAGGTCCCTTGAGATTTTACATGAATTTTAGGATGGATTTTTCTATTTCTGAAAAAAAAAAAAGCCACTGGGATTTTGATTACATTAAATCTGTAGATAGCTTTTGGTAGTATTGACTTGTTTATTTATTTATTTTTGGCTGTGCGATGTGGCCTGTGGGATCTTAGTTCCCGGACAAGGGATCAACCCCAGGCCCTTGGCAGTGACAGCACAGAGTCTTAACCACTGGACTGCCAGGGAATTCCCTGTATTGACATTTTAACAATGTCAAATCTTCCAATCCATGACCATGGGATGTCTTTCTATTTATTTGTGTATTCTTTATTTTCTTTCATCAGTATTTTGTAGTTTTCAGTGTACAAATCTTTCACCTCCTCAGTCAAATTTATTCCTAAATTTATTCTTATTGATGCTATTGTAAATAAAATTGTTTTCTTAATTTTCTTTTTGGATGTTTCATTGCTTATTTGTTTATTTAATTATGATTTTTAATTACATTATAAATGACATAAAAGTATATTAATTTCAGGTGTACAACATAGTGATTTAATATTTTTATACATTGCAAAATGATCACCACTGGGTGGTTCATTGTTATTGTATAGGAACACAGATGATTCTTGTGTTGATTTTATATCCTGCAACTTTACTGAATTCATTTATTCTAAAAGTTTTTTTGTGTGTGGAATACTTAGGTTTTTCTACATCTAACATAATGTTGTCTCTGAACAGAGATGATTTTAATTCTTCCTTTCCAATTTGGATGCATTTTATTTATTTTTCTTGCCTAATTGCTCTAGCTAGGACTTCCAATACTATCTTGAGTATAAATGGCAAAAGTAGGCATTCTTGTCATGTTCTTGTCTTATAGGAAGAGCTTTCAGTCCTTCACCATTGTGTATGTTGTTAGCTATGGGATTTTCTTATACAGCCTTTATCATGTTGAGGTAGTTTAGTTCTGTTCTTGTTTATTGAGTGTTTTTATTATGAATCTCTGTTCATTTTTCTTTATTCTTTTTTTTCTTTTTTTTTCTTTGGATTGTGTATTCTCTATCAATCTATCTTCAGTTTTTCTGATTTTTTCTTCTGCCATTCAAATCTACTGTTGAGCCCCTTTAGTGAATTTTTCATTCAATTATTGTACTTTGAATGCCAGAATTTGTGCTTGGTTCTTTTTTGTTTTATTTCTAAATAATTTCTATCTCCTTATTTATTTTCTCTATTTAATGAGACATTTTCATCATAGCTTCCTTTACACCTTGAAGTATGATTGCCTTCTGTTCTTAGAACATATTTACAAAGGAAACTTTGTTGCCTTTGTTAAATTTGATGTCTGAGCCTCCTCACAGACTTTTTCACCTGCTTGTTTCCCCTGTGTATGGGTCACTCTTTTCTGTTTCTTTTCATGTCTCAATTTTTTGTTGATGGACCGCTTTAGATACTGATTCTCCACTTCCTCTGGATCTTATTTTGGTTGTTTGCATGTTTATTTGTTTAATTACTTGGCTAGATAATTTTAGTGAGTTATATATCTCCTATAGTGGGAAGCTTTTTGTTTTGCTTCTCATAGAGTACAGGCTTGGGTGTGTGCACAGTCACTCTGGGACTTTCTCTTTCACTGAACTCTCTGTTAAGCTGTTGGCCTAATTTTTATTTTTTTTTTTTAATCACAGCAAGCTGTTGAGACCCACTAATTGCCAGATGACTGCTCTATTCTTTAGACAATGCCCTGGGGCATAAATTGCTCTGTACTCTGATTCAGTTAAGTTTGAGCAGGGGAGATATAGAGGTCCATGTTTGAGGTTTATTCTAACCTCAGGAGGGCTCTTAGTTTTAATCTCTGTTTCTCTCCAGTGAACTAGTTGGCCTATGGTTTGTTGCTCTTAATTAAGAGGAGCTATTGGGGCTTCCCTGGTGGCACAGTGGTTGACAGTCCGCCTGCCGATGCAGGGGACACGGATTCGTGACCCGGTCCGGGAAGATCCCACATGCCGCGGAGCGGCTGCGCCCGTGAGCCATGGCCGCTGAGCCTGCGTGTCCAGAGCCTGTGCTCCGCAATGGGAGGGACCACAACAGTGAGAGGCCCGCATACCGCAAAAAAAAAAAAAAAAAAAAGAGGAGCCATTGATTTTGAGAGCATTCTGAGGCTTGAACTTCTCTGCCCTCTGTTTCAAATAAAGGCAATTTATTTGGGGAGAATTTTTGAATTCTCTGTTCTTATGAATTGCCTCTTCCTTCTCTGTCCTGGGTGCTGGGTAGAGGAAGGGATCTATTGACCTTTTGTCTGCATTCACCAGGAATTTAGCTTCTTTGACTAAATTCAGAGTTGGAGGGAATGAGAAATGCTGATGACCTGCCCCCATGGGTGAGAAACTGTATTTTTTTTTTTTTTGTCTGCATTGCGTGTTCGTTGCTGCACGCAGGCTTTCTCTAGTTGCGGTGAGCAGGGGCTACTCTTCATTGCAGTGTGCAGGCTTCTCATTGCTGTGGCTTCTCTTGTTGTGGAGCGCCGGCTCTAGGTGTGTGGGCTTCAGTAGTTGCAGCATGTGGGCTCAGTAGTTGCAGCATGTGGACTCTGTAGTTGCAGAGAATGGGTTCTAGGGCACGCAGGCTTTGGTAGTTGTGGCGCGTGGGCTCAGTAGTTGTGGCGCGTGGGCTCTAGAACACAGGCTCAGTAGTTGTGGTGCATGGACCTAGTTGCTCCGCAGCATGTGGGATCTTCCCAGACCAGGGATGAAACCCCTGTCTCCTGCATTGGCAGATGGATTCTTAACCACTGCACCACCAGGGAAGTCCCTAGAAACTCTATTTCTTGATTGGCTGCTGAGGTAGCAGAAAGCTTTGAGTCTTGGCCACACCCACTGAGAGTTTCAAGCTAAGTTGGGGGTCAGGGTGAAGAGAGGGAGCAGGTTGTGCTGTAAATACCACGGACTCTCCTGTTGTTGTTTTTTTTTGTGGTACACGGGCCTCTCACTGTTGTGGCCTCTCCCGTTGCGGAGCACAGGCTCCGGACGCGCAGGCTCAGCGGCCATGGCTCACGGGCCCAGCCGCTCCGCGGCATGTGGGATCTTCCCGAACCGGGGCACGAACCCGCGTCTCCTGTATCAGCAGGCGGACTCTCAACCACTGCGCCACCAGGGAAGCCCTGTTTTTGTAACCAAGTTTTAGTAGTTTTTCTTGAATAAATGTTTCTTCATTTTCCATATGCCTTTAGGACAATTTCCAGAGACTGTTGTTTTTAAAATACTTTTCATTAGTTATTTATGTTTCCCTGGGTAGTGAATCTATGGAGCTCCTTACACAACTATCCCAGAAGTTCCTCATCAGTTTCGAGAAGTCTTAAAGTAAGGTGTTAACAGGGTCATGCTCTCTCTAAAGATTCTAAGAGAGGATGCTTCCTTGCCTTGTCCAAGCTTTTGGTGGGTTGCTGGCAATTCCTGTTCCTTGGCTTGTAGATGTGTCACTCCAACCTCTGCCTCTGTGTTCACATGGCATACTTTCCTCTGTATGTCTCTGTGTCAGATTTCCCTCTTCCTGTAAGGACAGTGTGACCTCATCTTTACTTAAGTACATTTATAAAGACCCTATTTCTAAATAAGGTCACATTTGTAAGTACTGGGACTTAGGACTTGAACATGCTTTTTGGTGGACACAATTAACCTGTGGTACCATATAAGAGTGTTTGCTTCCCCATAGTCCTGCCAAAAAACTGTGTTGCCAAACTTTCAATTATTTGCCAACCTTATAGGTCCTAAATGGTATCTTAGCATTTCTAATTCTTTTACAACAAAATAAGTTGAAAGTTTTGTCATATGTTAATGTGCCATTTTAAAACTGTCTCTTTATGTCTTTTTAGGTTGTAATTAAAAACATCATTATGGAAGATTTCAAACATTGCACAAAAGTAGAGAGACCATTTAATGATCCCCCATATTTCTAACATCTATGTTAATTAGTTGTCAACATCTTATCAATATTATTTCATCTATGACTCCCCACCACCGCCCCATATATTTAAGAACTTCAGTGGGTAATTATAATACATATAACTTAAAAGAACACATAATAGCAGTAGCATTCTTACACATAATAAAATTACCAATGATTCCTTAATTTTATCTAATGCCTAGGCTGTGCTCGCGTTGTCTCAAAAATCTCTTTTGTAGTATAATTTTTTAACCTATTAAATGAAGGGATTGGATAAGATTATGTCTAGGGTCCTCTTTCATTTTGAAATTTGGTGATTTATCCTCTAATTCTCCATAATAAATGGAGAGAAACCTTGGTATTATAAGCCTTGAAATACTGCTGGGTAATGATCTCATTACTTACTGGTGAATTCTACAGAGCACAGTTTTCACGTTCTCTTTCTTCAGTTTGTAATAGTCTTATCTATTGTGCTATCATTAGATTGTTATCTGTTACTTCTCTGGAAATAGAGTGACTTGGTTCCCTAATGGGACTTTGTCCTCAAAGCATTTTTCAGATGTGACAATAGACCATAATGTCACCTTAATCTTGCTGTGAGCTTAATAGGGAGTGAAAACTATCATTGGCGATGGTATGATTGTAGACCCATTTTTCTCATTTGTTATATCCTACAGTTCTTTCAAAATCTTGACTTTACCTCTTCTCTGTCCCCCTGACATTTGCATTACTGCCACAATCTATGTGGCTTCCCTCCCAGGCAGAGCCAGACTTCCAGGGTTCAAATCTCAATTCTGCCATTCATCAACTGTGATCTTGGGTACTGTTTTCTTATTTGTGAAAGAGGGAAATAATGAAGTTATTGACTGCATTGTGTTTTTGTGAAGATTAAATTATTTAATCCACATTAAACTATTAGCAACAGAAACAGTGACCAGCATACAGGAAGTGCCAAGGGAATGGTAGGTTTTACTAATCTGTTCCCTGCCCTAAGTGCCTCTGCCATAACCCAGTTCTGCCTGCCATTGTCAGAATAACCTGACAGCTGTTCTTAGAGACCGCTACTGTTTAATATGGATGCCACTATTAGCCAGATGTGGCTATTTAAATTTAATTAAAATTATAGAAAGTTAAACATTTGGTTTCAATCTAGGCACTTAACAAGTATTCAGTAGACACACATGCTTAGTGGCTACCATATTGGGCAGCATAGATAGAAACATTTCTTTCCATTAGGACAGAGAGTTCTGCTGGACAGTGCTGCTCTAAAACTTTCTCTTGCTGGGGTGATGGCACTAATATCAGAAGGGGATCCTTGTTCCCCTTCTTCTCTTCTTTTCATGAAGACTTTTTCCTCTGCCTTCAAGGACACAGTTTTCAGAGGGAAGACAACATCCCTCACTCAGTCCTCTTTATGGGGTAATAATCTAATTGGATAGAGAGCTGGAAAAGTTTACTGGACCAAGTTTCTTTGTTGGGAGGGGATAATGTATTAAAAATCTTTCCTCATGTGTGACCCTGCTTCTTAGCTCTTGTTCCTTCTTAGACTTTCTTTCTTATCTCTGTTTTTTGCCTCACGTGTGGTAAGCACACTAGGGTATAGATTTCTGGCAGTGTGTCTTCTCCCTCCCTACCCCTCTTGTGACTGGCTAGGTAAGTTCAATTCAGAGAAGAGCTAGTGTGAATATTTTTGGCCACAGATCTGGGCTGCATTAGCCATTCCACTTTTATCAAGGATCCTAGTGCTTAGAAAATAAATATAATACCTTATTTTTATCACCATGTATGTATTTCTCAAATTGGTTAGACCCCATGGAGGAGTCTGAGAGATTAATTAGTATCCTATAAAAAACTTTCACTTCCACACTAGCTCCCCCAAGCCTGCCCCATCAAGTCAAAATTCCTCACCCCGACTTTCAAAATTCTCTATAATTTGACTCCACTGTAATTATTCAGTCTTCTTTAATTCAATTCAGTGACTATTGGCTGGATTTCTATTATACTCTAGTTCCTCTGCTTGACATTGAAGTTATAGAAATGATAAGACATGGGATCTTTCATAAAAGTCTAATAGATTAGTTTGATAGAAAGACATATATATATAAATAATATATATACTGTGCCAAGTGCCATAGTCAAAAAATGATCTAAATACTAGGTGAACATGAAAGAAATAGCAGTAAGTCCTACATGGAGAGAGAGAGAGAGAATGGGATACACACACACAGAATTGAATGGCTGATAGGAGGTTACCAGATAGAAATGTTAGGGGAAGGATGTTTTAGATAAAGGGAAGAGTATGGAAAACATAAGGCATAAAGTTTATATTCTTTACTCCAACCAGGCTTCTGTCCACAAGCCATGACTCCATGCATACATTTGAGTTGCTGTGCAAGGTTATGGAAGAAATCAAACCTACTGCTCATTTTGGAGGAAACCTATCTGATGATTTTTATTTTTGCACCTGTAGAGCAGACCTAGGAAAAATGCTTCCTATTTAATAAGAGAACGTACACAACATACTACAATGGAGGATTAGTTATCACAAGGCTCATAAATTAATTTGCAGAGGTTAATTACCACCATGGTTGGTGAATTCATTTACAGTGGGAAAAAATTCAATTTTTTTCTAACAAATATATTTTAAAATTTATAGCTTCTTGTAACAAATATTTCTATAGATTGTTGAAACCAATAAAATTTCCCATATGAAAATACTCTATGATGAAGTGAACAAAGCCAATTTTCCATACAAAGAAGCTTTGTGATCATCATAGACTTCAAGTTTAAGAATTATATTCCTTGGAAATCAAATAAACAATGAAGAAACAGAGAAGATTATTTATGATTAAGAGTTGAATACCTTAGAGTACTTTAATAAACATTAAAAGGAAGATTGTAATTAATCATATCAAGAATTAGAGCACACAGATATATATCATACTAGTTTTCTAAAAGTGCTTTTTTAAAATTTAATTTTTATTTTATAATAGAGTATAGTTGATTTACAATGTTGTGTTAGTTTCAGGTGTACAGCAAAGTGATTCACTTATACATATACAAATATCCATTCTTTTTCAGATTCTTTTCCCATATAGGCTTATTACAGAATATTGAGTAGAGTTCCCTGTGCTATACAGTAGGTCCTTATTGTTTACCTGTTTTATATATAGCAGTGTGTATATGTTAATCCCAAACTCCTAATTTATCCCTCCCCCACCTTTCCCCTTTGGTAACCATAAGCTTGTTTTCAAAGTCTGTGAGTTTGTTTTTGTTTTATAAATAAGTTCATTTGTATCATTTTCTTTTAGGTTCCATGTATAAGTGATATATGGTATTTGTCTTTCTCTGTCTGATTTACTTCACTTAGTATGATAGTATCTAGGTCCATCCATGTTACTGCAAATGGCATTATTTCATTTTTTATGGTTGAGTAATATTCCATTGTGCATATATACCAGTCTTCTTTATCCATTCCGCTGTTGATGGATATTTTGGTTGCTCTCATGTCTTTTGTAAATAGCCAAGTGCTGCAATGAACATTGGGGTGCCTGTATCTTTTATTTTTTTTTGTTTTTTAATTTTTTTAACATCTTTATTGGAGTATAATTGCTTTACAATGGTGTATTAGTTTCTGCTTTATAACAAAGTGAATCAGCTATACATATACATATATCCCCATATCTCTTTCCTCTTGTGTTTCCCTCCCTCCCACCCTCCCTATCCCACCCCTCTAGGTGGTCACAAAGCACCAAGCTGATCTCCCTGTGCTATGTGGCTGCTTCCCACTAGCTATCTGTTTAACATTGGTAGTATATATAAGTCCATGCCACTCTCTCACTTCATCCCAGCTTCCCCTTCCCCCTCCCCGTGTCCTCAAGTCCATTCTCTAGAAGGTCTGCATCTTTATTACCGTCTTGCCCCTAGGTTCTTCATAACCACTTTTTTTTTTTACATTCCATATGTATGTGTTAGCATACGGTATTTGTTTTTCTTTTTCTGACTTCACTTTCTGTATGACAGACTCTAGGTCCTTCCACCTCACTACAAATAACTCAATTTCATTTCTTTTTATGGCTAAGTAATATTCCATTGTATATATGTGCCAAGTCTTCTTTATCCATTTGTTTGTCGATGGACACTTAAGTTGCTTCCCTGTCCTGGCTATTGTAAATAGAGCTGCAATGAACATTGTGGTACATGACTCTTTTTGAATGATGGTTTTCTCAGGGTATATGCCCAGTAGTGGGATTACTGGGTTGTATGGTAGTTCTATTTTTAGTTTTTTAAGGAACCTTCATACTGTTCTCCATAGTGGCTGTATCAATTTACATTCCCACCAACAGTGCAAGAGGGTTCCCTTCTCTCCACACTCTCTCCAGCATTTATTGTTTGTAGATTTTTTGATGACGGCCATTCTGACTGGTGTGAGGTGATAACTCATTGTAGTTTTGATTTACATTTCTCTAATGATTAATGATGTTGAACATCCTTTCATGTGTTTGTTGGCAATCTGTATATCTTCTTTGGAGAAATGTCTATATAGGGATTCTGCCCATTTTTGGATTGGGTTGTTTGTTTTTTTGATATTGAGCTGCATGAGTTGCTTGTAAATTTTAGAGATTAATACTTTTTTGCTTCATTTGCAAATATTTTCTCCCATTCTGAGGGTTGTCTTTTTGTCTTGTTTATGGTTTCCTTTACTGTGCAAAAGCTTTTACGTTTCATTAGGTCCCATTTGTTTATTTTTATTTTTATTTCCATTTCCCTAGGAGGTGGGTCAAAAAGGATCTTGCTGTGTTTTATGTCAAAGGGTGTTCTGCCTACGTTTTCCTCTAAGAGCTTTATAGTGTCTGGCCCTGCATTTAGGTCTTTAATCCATTTTGAGTTTATTTTTGTGTATGGTGTTAGGGAGTGTTCTAATTTCATGCTTTTACATGTAGCTGTCCAGTTTTCCCAGCACCACTTATTGAAGAGGCTGTCTTTTCTCCACTGTATATTCTTGCTTCCTTTATCAAAAATAAGGTGACCATATATATGTGGGTTTATCTCTGGGTTTTCTATCCTGTTCCATTGATCTATATTTCTGTTTTTGTGTCAGTACCATACTGTCTTGATTACTGTAGCTTTGTAGTACAGTCTGAAGTCAGGGAGCCTGATTCCTCCAGCTCCGTTTTCCTTTCTCAAGACTGCTTTGGCTGTTCGGGGTCTTTTGTGTTTCCATACAAATTGTGAAATTTTTTGTTCTAGTTCTGTGAAAAATGCCATTGGTAGTTGGATCGGGATTGCACTGAATCTGTAGATTGCTTTGGGTAGTATAGTCATTTTCAAAATGTTGATTCTTCCAACCCAAGAACACGGTATATCTCTCCATCTGTTTGTATCATCTTTAAATTTTTCATCAGTGTCTTATAGTTTTCTGCATACAGGTCTTTTGTCTCCTTAGGTAGGTTTATTCCTAGGTATTTTATTCTTTTTGTTGCAGTGGTAAATGGGAGTGCTTCCTTAATTTCTCTTTCAGATTTTTCATCATTAGTGTATAGGAATGCAAGAGATTTCTGTGCATTAATTTTGTATCTTGCTACTTTACCAAATTCATTGTTTACCTCTAGTATTTTTCTGGTAGCATCTTTAGGATTCTCTATGTTTAGTATCATGTCATCTGCAAACAGTGGCAGCTTTACTTCTTCTTTTCCGATATGGGTTCCTTTTATTTCTTTTTCTTCTCTGATTGCTGTGGCTAAAACTTCCAAAACAATGTTGAATAATAGTGGTGAGAGTGGGCAACCTTGTTTTGTTCCTGATCGTAGTGGAAAAGGTTTCAGTTTTTCACCATTGAGGATGATGTTGGCTGAGGGTTTGTCATATATGGCCTTTATTATGTTGAGGTAAGTTCCCTCTATTCCTACTTTCTGGAGGGTTTTTATCATAAATTGGTGTTGAATTTTGTTGAAAGCTTTTTCTGCATCTATTGAGATGATCATATTGTTTTTATTCTTCAGATTGTTAATATGGTTTATCACATTGATTGATTTGTGTATATTGAAGAATCCTTGCATTCCTGGGATAAACCCCACTTGATCATGGTATATGATCCTTTTAATGTGCTGTTGGATTCTCTTTGCTAGTATTTTGTTGAGGACTTTTGCATCCTATGTTCATCAGTGATATTGGCCTGTAGTTTTCTTTCTGACATCTTTGTCTGGTTTTGGTATCAGGGTGATGGTGGCCTTGTAGAATCAATTTGGGAGTGTTCCTCCCTCTGGTATTTTTTGGAAGAGTTTGAGAAGGGTAGGTGTTGGCTCACCTTAACAGTGCAAGAGGGTTCCCTTTTCTCCACACCCTCTCCAGTATTTATTGTTTTGTAGATTTTTTGTAGATTTTTTGACTATGGCCATTCTGACCGGTGTGAGGTGATAGGTCATTGTAGTTTTGATTTGCATTTCTCTAATGATTAGTGATGTTGCAGTGATATTGGCCTGTAGTTTTCTTTTTTTGTGACATCTTTGTTTTGTTTTGGTATCAGGGTGATGGTGGCCTTGTAGAATGAGTTTGGGAGTGTTCCTCCCTCTGCTATATTTTGGAAGATTTTGAGAACGATAGGTATTAGCTCTTCTCTAAATGTTCGATAGTTTTCACTTATGAAGCCATCTGGTCCTGGTCTATTGTTTGTTGGAAGATTTTGAATCACAGTTTCAATTTCAGTGCTTGTGATTGGTCTGTTCATATTTTCTATTTCTTCCTGGTTCAGTCTTGGAAGCTTGTACTTTTCTAAGAATTTTTCCAGGTTGTCCATTTTATTGGCATATAGTTGCTTGTAGTAGTCTCTCATGAACCCTTGTATTTCTGCAGTGTCAGTTGCTACTTCTCCTTTTTCATTTCTAATTCTGTTGATCTGAGTCTTCTCCCTTTTTTTCTTGATGATTCTGGGTAATGGTTTATCATTTTTGTTTGATAACAAAAGAACCAGCTTTTTATTTTATTGATCTTTGCTGTTGTTTTCTTCATTTCTTTTTCATACATTTCTGATCTGATCTTTATGGTTTCTTTCCTTCTGCTAACTTTGGGTTTTTTTTTGTTGTTGTTGTTCTTTAATTGCTTTAGGTGTAAGGTTAAGTTTTTAAATTTAAGATGTTTCTTGTTTATCGAAATAGGATTTTATTGCTATAAACTTCCCTCTTAGAACCGCTTTTGCTGCATCCCATAGGTTTTGGGTCATTGTATTTTCATTGTCATTTGTTTCCAGGTATGTTTTGATTTCCTTTTTGATTTCTTCTGTGATCTGTTGGTTATTTAGTAGCGCATTGTTTAGCCTCCATGTGCTTGTATTTTTTACAGCTTTTTCCTGTAATTGATATCTAGTCTCACAGCGTGGTGGTTGGAAAACTTACTTGATATGATTTCAATTTTCTTAAATTTACCAAGACTTGATTTGTGACTCAAGATATGATCTATCCTGGAGAATGTTCCATGTGCACCTGAGAAGAAAGTGTATTCTGTTGTTTTTGGATGGAATGTCCTATAAATATCAATTAAGTACAGCCAGTCTAATGTATCATTTAAAGCTTGTGTTTCCTTATTTATTTTCAGTTTGTATGATCTGTGCATTGGTGAAAGTAGGGTGTTAAAGTCCCCTACTATTATTGTGTTACTGTCGATTTCCCCTTTTATGGCTGTTAATGTTTGCCTTATGTATGAGGTGCTCCTATGTTGGGTGCATAAATGTTTAGAATTGTTATGTCTTCTTGGATTGATCCCTTCTTCATTCTGTAGTGTCCTTCTTTGTCTCTTGTAATAGTCTTTATTTTAAAGTCTATTTTGTCTGATATGGGTATTGCTACTCCAGCTTTCTTTTGATTTCCATTTGCATGGTATATCCTTTTCCATCCCCTTACTTTCAGTCTGTATGTGTCCCTAGGTCTGAAGTGGGTCTCTTGTAGACAGAATATTTATGGGTCTTGTTTTTGTATCCATTCAGCCAGTCTGTGTCTTTTGGTTGGAGCATTTAATTCATTTACATTTAAGGTAATTATTGATATGTATGTTCCTATTACCATTTTCTTAATTGTTTTGGGTTTGTTATTGTAGGTCTTTTCCTTCTCTTGTGTTTCCCATGTAGAGAAATTCCTTTAGCATTTGTTGTAAAGCTGGTTTGGTGGTGCTGAATTCTCTTAACTTTTGCTTGTCTGTAAAGGTTTTAATTTCTCTGTCAAATCTGAATGAGATTCTTGCTTGGTAGAGTGATCTTGCTTGTAGGTTTTTCCTGTTCATCACTTTAAATATGTCCTGCCAGTCCCTTCTGGCTTGCAGAATATCTGGTGAAAGATCAGCTGTTAACCTTATGGGGATTCCCTTGTATGTTACTTGTTGCTTTTCCGTTGCTGTTTTTAATATTTTTTCTTTGTATTTAATTTTTGATTGTTTGATTAATACGTGTCTTGGCGTGTTTCTCCTTGGATTTATCCAGTATGAGACTCTCTGCGCTTCCTGGACTTGACTATTTCCTTTCCTATGTTAGGGAAGTTTTCGACTGTAATCTCTTCACATATATTCTCAGACCCTTTCTTTTTCTCTTCTTCTGGGACCCCTATTATTCGAATATTGGTGCATTTAAAGTTGTCCCAGAGGCCTCTGAGACTGTCCTCAGTTCTTTTCATTCTTTTTTATTTATTGTGCTCTGTGGCAGTTATTTCCACTATTCTATCTTCCAGGTCTCTTATCTGTTCTTCTCTCTCAGTTATTCTGCTATTGATTCTTTCTAGAGTAATTTTAATTTCATTTATTGTGTTGTTCATCATTGCTTGTTTGCTCTTTAGTTCTTCTAGGTCCCTGTTTAACGTTTCTTGTATTTTCTCCATTCTGTTTCCAAGCTTTTGGACTTTACTATCATTACTCTGAATTCTTTTTCAGGTAGACTGCCTATTTCTTCTTCATTTGTTTGTCTGGTGGCTTCTTACCTTGCTCCTTCATCTGCTGCCTATTTCTCTGTCTTCTTTACTTTGTTAACTTACTGCGTTTAGGGTCTCCTTTTTGCAGGCTGTAGGTTCGTAGTTCCTCTTGTTTCTGGTGTCTGCCTCCAGTGGGTGAGGTTGGTTCAGTGGCTTGTGTAGGCTTTCCGTTGGAGGGGACTGGTGCCTGTGTTCTGGTGGGTGGGGCTGGGTATTGTCCCTCTGGTGGGCAGGGCCATGTCCAGTGGTGTGTTTTGGGGTGCCTGTGAGTTCAGTATGACATTAGGCAGCCTCTCTGCTAATGGGTGGGTTTGTGTTCCTGTGCTGCTAGTTTGGCATGGGGTGTCCAGCACTGGAACTTACTGGCTGTCAGGTGGACCTGGGTCTTAGTGTTGTGATGGAGATCTCTTGGAGAGTTTTCGCTGATTAATGTTACATGGCGCCGGGAGGTCTCTCGTGGTCCAACATCCTGGACTTGGCTCTCCCACTTCGGAGGCTGAGACCCAACACCTGGCCAGAGCCCCAAGAGCCTGCCAGCCACACAGTATGGAAGAAAAGGAAGAAAAAAGGAAAGAGAAAAAACGAACAGCACCCCAGAACAAATGGTAAAAGCAAAACTAAACTGACAAAATCACACAAAGAAATATACACACACACACTCACAAGAAAAAAAAGAATGAAGAGACAGAACCCCAAGACAAGCGGTAAAACAAAAGTGAACAGACAAAATCATACAAAGAAACATACACACACACACTCACAAAAAGAGAGAGAGAAAAAAAAGGAAGAGAGCAACCAAAGCAATAAACAAACCCACAAATGTAAACAAACACTAAAAACTAAACTAAGATCAATATAAAATCGAAAACAAATCAAATGCAGAAAGCAAACCCCAGTCCACAGTTGCCCCCAAAGTCCACCACCTCAACTTTCGGAAGACTCATTATCTATTCAGGTATGCCACACATGCAGTGTTTACCAAGAAAACTGTGGGGCTTTAATCCACTGTTCCTGAGGCTGCACGGAGAGATTTCCCTTTCTCTTCTTTGTTCACACAGCTCCTGGGTTCAGCTTTGGTTTTGGCCCCGCCTCTGAGCGTAGGCCTCCCTCAGGCGTCTGTTCCCGCCCAGACAGGAGGGGGTTAAAGCAGCCGCTGATTTGGGCTCTCTTGCTCACTCAGGCCAAGGAGAGGGAGGGGTACGGTGGTCACAATTGGAATGCGGTGTGTGTCTGTAGCGACAGAGGCCAGCGTAACACTGCAACAGCCTGAGGCACGCCATGTGTTCTCCTGGGGAAGCTGGCCCTGGATCATGGGACCCTGGCAGTGGCATGCTGCACAGGCTCCCAGGAGGATGTCGGTAGTTACGTGTGCTTGCACCCAAGATCCTTGGTGGTAGTGACGGCAGCGGTAGCAGTCTGTTCCTGCCTCTGGGGTCCAAGATGATAGCTGTGGCTCATGCCTGTCTCTGGAGGTCACTTAGGTGTTCTGATGTCTGTGGGCTCACAGAGCAGGAAGCCCCTCTCCTCACTCACCCCAAAACAATGGTCTCTTGTCTATCTGGCAGGTCCAGACTTTTTTCCGGACTCCCTCCCAGCTAGCTGTGGTGCACTAGCCCCCTTCACGCTGTCTTCATGCAGCCAACAGCAGTCTTCTCCCTGTGGTCTGACCTCTGAAGCCCAAGCCTCAGCTCCTGGCCCCCACCCGCCCCAGCAGGTGAGCAGACAAGTGTCTCAGGCTGGTGAGTGCTGGTCGGCACTGATCCTCTGTGCAGGAATCTCTCCACTTTGCCCTCTGCACCCCTGTTGCTGTGCTCTCCTCTGTGGCTCTGAAGCTCCATGCCCCTGTCCCCACCAGTCAGAGGGCTTCCTAGTGTGTGGAAATTTTTCCTCCTTCACAGCTTTCTCCCAGAGGCACAAGTTCCGTCTTTATTCCTTTATCTCTTTGTTCTTTTTTCTCTTGCTCTGCCCAGGTACATGGGGATTTTCTTTCCTTTTTGGAAGTCTGAGGTCCTCTGCCAGTGTTCACTAGGTGCTCTGTAGCAGTTGTTCCACATGTAGATGTATTTTTGATGTATTTGTGGGGAGGAAGGTGATCTCTACATCTTACTCCTCCGCCATCTTGCTTTTAACAAATAGAGTTTGGCAGAAGTGATAGCATGTCACTTTGAAATTAGTCTATGAAAGACTTTGGTTTATGTGTTGGGAATGTCTCTCAGTTCACTTGCTCTGGGGGAAGCAAGCTGCCATGTTGTTAGCAGTCCTATGGAAAGGCCTATATGACAAGAAACTGAAGCTCCCAGCCAACAATGAGGACCTGAGGCCTACCACCAACCAGTGAGCTTGAAAAAAGATTCTCTGATTGAGTCTTGAGGTGACTGCAGCCTTGGCTGACATCTTTACTGCACCTTTGTAAGACAGTTTGATGCACAACCGCCCAGCTAGATCATTCCTGGATTCTTGACTCACAAATTCTGTGTGAGATGATGTTTGTTTGTTGTTTTAAGCTGCTGAGTTTTGGGGTAATTTCTTATGCAGCAATAGAAAACTAATATAATAATATGTGATGATGTGTATACACAAAACTTATATTTATGTATGTATACATATACTTATACCAGATATGCCTCAATAATTTTTGACTCTTTAACCTAAAAGCATTGCTACTTCCTACCCCATGCAATCTGCTTTTTTGTTTAGAGGAGTCCTGTATTAAATTTTAGTCATTAGAATTTTTTCTGAGAGACTTTTTTTGGTGGGTGGTGGGTGGAGGGAGTACTGTCTCTTTTTTATATTTTTTGTAAGAGATTTTTATATATCCTGTATATTCATTATTTTCTTCATTTATTGAGAGTAATGTCTCCCAATCTACTGATTACTTGAAAAGCTGGTTTATTAGGTGTCATCGTCAAACAAACTTTCTTATAGCTATATACTCTTGATGCTGTTAATTTTTAAATTTTCTTTGGACTTTTTGGATTTTTACAGTTTTTTTAAAGAATGCTTCTTCACCTTCAAGATTATAAAACTTCTGTTTTATCTCTTTTGCTGTTTATTTTCATTAGTATTAATTTTCTAATCTTTAATTTCTTTAATTTTAAACTCTGCTTCTATTTAGTTTTCCTTAAATCATAAACCCATATTTCTATTCTTTTATAAAATGAATGCACATTATATTTACTAAAAAGATTTTATTTATAACTTTATGACTTTTATTTTGAAATATTTGTTTTGAAGTTTCTCCTTTATCCCTTGAATTGTTTTAAATTATCTCATTAGATTTTACATTTTATAGAATAACACAACTAGGTAAAATATTATCTCTTTTAAAACATTTTTATTGCAAAATATAATATAAAAAATAATGCAAGATATAGAGAACAGACTTGTGGCTACAGGTGGGGAAGGGGAGGGTGGGACAAATTGAGAGAGTAGCATTGACGTATATACACTACCATGTGTAAAATAGATAGCTAGTGGGAAGCTGTTGTATAGCACAGGGAGCTCAGCTTGGTGCTCTGTGATGACTTAGAAGGGAGGGATGGGGGAGTTGGGAAGGAGGCTCAAGAGAGAGAGGATATATGTACACATATGGCTGATTCACTTTGTTGTACAACAGAAACTAACACAACATTGTAAAGCAGAAATTTAGTACATAGTGCAGAAATTTCTGTGCAGGGTAACAAATCTAGTGGTTATGCAGTTGACACCTATGTGCCATCGTCCTAGGTCAAGAGAGCTTTGATAATGCCTGTAAAGCTTTTCTGTTTTTAAGAAGGCTCTGAAGAAAACATGACAAAATATTAATCATTAAAAATCTACATGTGATTTTACAGATGTTTGTTATATTATTCTCTGGAGTTTCCTCTATGTTTAAAATAGCTCATGATAATAACAGCATCAATAATAAAGGAGATATCATTAGCTCTGGAAAGCAGATTCTTTAATGCAGTGTTTATAATATTTTCCAGTATTTAAGATAACACTTCAATATAGGTTATTAATGGTGAAAAGGAAAAGTTAAGAGGGAAGTTTGTGGGAAAAAGACCCTACAAACACTTCTGGCTCCATACTCTCTAGAGAGAAATGAATGAACCTAACTAATAGTGTGAAGTTGTTAACTTCTTGCAAAAGAGACATTTGATTGTAGGATGCCTAATTTTTTCACTTTGCTTAGTTAAGAAAATAATAAGATCTTACTCAGAGCAAAATGCCTGTAAATGTCAACTTACTATTCACAAGGTTTATTCCAAAAAGGAGGATCTAACACAACACAAAATTTTCATTGAGTTATAAATCCCCCCTTGGGAGCAGGTAGAGTTTATGACCCATGAGTGTATGAGACTAATTAAGCCTTCTTAAAAAGACTCCAGGGAAGAGGTTGCACAGAGCCCTCAAGTCATGGAAAGAGTCCAGAAAATTAGGGGAAAATAGGGAAAATAACTAAAAGTGGAAATACGTTTGGCTAATAGAAGCTAGGCATTTATTTATGGGGTTCTCTTTTGTAGATATCTGAATCAAAATATCTTAAAAGGGGTTCCTGGTTACAACATGACTTGCACTAACTTAAGTTTGTTAGTGAATAGTGCTGTGATTTGTAATTCTTGGTGGGAAGGTAGATGTTCAGTGATTCTCAAACTCAGAGAATCACCTGGAACATTGTGTGTCAGAATCACTGGGAGGGTGTATTGAAAAATAGATCACTGCTCCCATTTCAGGTTTCTGATTCAGTGGGTCTGGGTGGGGTGAGGAATTTGTATTTCTGACAAGTTCCTAGAAAACCACACGTTGAGATGCTGTAGTAGATGCTGTTGATGTCCACCCAGATCCTCTTTTTTAGCTGGTGCATCCATCCCTCTGCTGTTAACAGCATATACCTGCTAACTTCCTCAGAAAATTGTCCTGGCTGATGGAGCTGCCTTTCATAGACATGCCTGGAAGGTTACCAGCCTATTCTCTACCGGTCACCTCCCCAGCACCTCTAGCAGTCAGTGATGGACTGATAGAGGCAGACCAGAGCCTGGCTCCTTTCCTTAAGAGAGGACAACTCTGTAATGTCTACAACCCAGAGGGTTACCTGCTTGGCATGGACTAAGACTGCTTCCCCTTCCCTCTCCTATTTCCCTCACTCTTTTGCAGATTTTTCATGAAGAATACACCCTCAATAAGTCTCTAGTGCCTAAATCTCTGTCTTTGGCTCTGCTTTTAGGGAACCAGACCTAAGACAAGTAAAACGTAGACTTTGGTTTCTAGAAGTTGTTTTAAATTGTATCTGCCTTATAGGTTCAAATAAAAGCTGTTCACTGAGATCTGTTCTCTGGTTAGTTGTTGCTTTTTTGTCATTAAACATTTAATACTTGAAAAAGTATCTATGGACTTGGCATGCAGGACGGTTTTGTTTGAAGGACAATAGCTTTGTCTAGCTTTAAACATTTTTAGTTCTACAACTGGTTGAAAACAGGAAGAAAATATGAAGCTGATCAGGCCAAATTTTAGCCATGGAAAAACGTTAATAAAGTCAAGTTAACAAATCTTGACAATAAGGAAGGGAACGATTATAATGGGCTTATAATGGAAATGACAGGGAGGAGTAAATTTATGGCAGGAGGGAGAGAAGTCCTGTTCGAAATATATTGCTAGCCAGCTCATATTATGTGACTGAGAGCTAACTGTCATTAGCTCTGAGGTATCATTCTGCACTGCTATTGATATGCCTTCCCCTAAGGGCCAACTGTCTCCCGCTGTAGGTGGGATGATGCTAAAAGGACTTTCCTAACTTCAGGTTGAAAAGGGAACTTGGGACCCTTTTGCATTCCCCCTCAGACCCAGTGATTCCATAGATTTGCACTGGCAACAGCTCAGCTCTATGTCAAAAACTTGTGTGGCGAGTGGATGTTGACTTGATGCTCTACTCGACCAAGGTTTAGATCTTAGTTGTGCCCTGTAGCTGATCAAGGGCAAGCTATATCAGCACTGATGGCCTCAGTTTCTTCTGTAATGTGGCTGAATGAGGTAAGGTTTATAAGTCCACAGTGTATTTCTGGGCCTATGCTAAGTGCTCATTTTCTTTACTCTCTGAGATATTTGATTCCATCCCATCCCTCCCTTGCTTGTAAAGTAAGTGCACTTATCAGGTGTCCTTCCCAGTAGGCTATTTCGATTGCTGGTTCTAGGGGCCTGCATTCCTTCACCCCTTTGATTTTTAGAGAGCTGCATTGCACATTATGTGCAGCCACTGGGAAAGAATCTGGCCACACAGGCTATCCCTAGCATGGCAATTCTCTGATGAAAGGTAAACAAGATAAGTGCAAAGTATGATTAGGTCTGGGACTGTGAACAAAATGATATAACCGGATTAAAAAAACCCAAACAAACAAAAAGCAAACACCCTCTCTCAAGAACTTGTAAATTGAAACAGCGATAATGTTTCCAAATCCAGAAGGAATATAAACCAGTTATTCTACTCCACGTTTAGTCACTTAATTTCGTTCTTTAAACTGTCCTTTTCATCACCACATTAAAGAAAAAAGCCCACATCCTTTTGATCTCTCTGGGCAATAATTGTTTGACATATGTTTTCCTGGCAAATGATGATACAGACAGAGCTGACATTTTGATTACATTGGTAAGTCAAAGGCTAACAGAAGTTAGGGAGAAGTTCTCTCATGTTATACCTCACACAGTAAAAAGCCATGGGATCAACTCTTGACAAATGTCATTTTTGAGGTAAAATAAGTGAGGGTACACTTTTGGACTTCATGCATTGCTGGTTCAGGTACTTAGTCTGAAACACAAAGTAAACCATAAATCCAGTCCTCTTCTCAGCGTTCCAGCAGGGACATGAAGGGAACCCAGAAGTAGAGCAATAGAAAAACCTTCATACTCTCCATTAATCTGTGTGTTGAATTCTAAGAAACCCTAACTCCAGAGGTGTAAAATAAATCAGAACACATTCTACTGCAATTACATTTAAGTTCAGTGTTCTGGGTAAGGGAATTCAATACAACAAAATGTATTGAATTAGGTATTCAGAGGCATACTGAAATGAGCAAGATCTTTTGCTTGTGTTTTAATCTAGTGAGGGAGACAGATGCATATGTAAACTCTTACTTATGTCCATAATGGCTGAGGCTTAGGGATGTGAAGTATTTTACTTTACTTTTCCCATTGAGTCAACTACCATTTTTTCATGAAGTCCATGTTGGATGGGCAACTAGGAGTCCTTCCTTTTTCTTTGGTTTCTCTCCCTCTGCTTTCCTTATGGCCCTGTCCATATTTTACCCATCTTATCTCCTGTTGGTTTTCTGGAGTTCAGACAATTAGTACCAGATTGGTTCCAATTACAACTGTTTTTCTTATGAAGGGAGCTAAGGCTGTGGGTTCCAAAGTCTGTGTCAAGTTGCCCCTGAACACAGCAGCAAATTCAAAGAGGCACTACCACGATGGATATTTTGTTTTTGAGGAAAACTGATTGGCCTCTGCTGGATACCACGTGAACTACATTACTTTTTTAAGTTTTTTTTTTTTTTTTATTGAGGTATAGTTGATGTACAATATTATATGTTTCAGGTGTGCAACATAATGATTCACAATTTTAAGGGTCATATTCCATTTATAGTTATTATAAAATATTGGCTGTAGTCCCTGTGTTGTACAATATATCCTTGTAGTTTACTTATTTTGTACGTAGTAGTTTGTACCTCAATCTCCTACTCCTGTTTTCTGTTCCCCTTTCCCTCTTCCCCATGGTGACCACTAGTTTGTTTTCTATATCTGTGAATCTGTTTCTTTTTTGTTATATTCACTAGTTTGTTTTAGTTTTTAGATTCCACACATAAGTGATATCATATGTTTGTCTTTCTCTGTCTTATTTCACTTAGCATAAGTGGACCCTTCAAGTCCATCCATGTTGTTGCAAATGGCAAAATTTCATTCTTTTTATGGCTGAGTAGTATTCCATTGTATATTTATATATATATACACCACATCTTCTTTATCCATTCATCTGTTGATGGACACTTAGGTTGCTTCCATTTTTGGCTATTGTAAATAATGCTGCAGTGAACATTGGGGTACATGTATCTTTTTGAATTAGTGTTTTCATTTTGGGGGGGATATATACCCAGGAGTGGAATTGCTGGTGAACTACAGTTTTAACATACAGTGCAAATTGCTTTCAATGAAGTCATAGTTGCTGTGATAAAAAGCCAGTATCCTTGAAAATCAGTGTGTAATAAGAAATGGCAATGGCAACGTGCAATAGAATTCCAAGGTTTAAGAAGTTGTGTGGTGCCCGACAGGCACACACATTTCATTAGCTAAGTGATTGTGGTTATTTATAAAATAAAAATATTTTTTCCTTTCAACTTATGCATAGTATTTTTTTCAAACTGCTCTAAGTTGTTAGGCCTAAGGTGCTTTTTAAGGGTTTGAATTTAATAACTTCATAAATGGAACTGTTAAGTATTTCGTTTGGTCTTAATTAAGTTGACATTTAAGGTGCCTTGGACTGAGAAAGTCTGGAGAACTCTGAGCTGGAGGGAAGGTAACATGTTCCTTAGGTTCCATGAGAAGGTCCTCCACCTATAAGAAAAACAAAGCGTTCTCTCTGTAATATTAATCACCTTTTTGGGGCATAATTTTGATACGAGTTCAGAATCGTATGCTCTTTTGCTTTCCTCCATCTGCCCAAAGATCCCTTTTGAGGGAAGAGGTATGAATACCAATGAATGGTGGGGGAAATAGGGAAAGAAAAGAAAGGGATTAAAGGAGAAGAAAACCCGGTCCTGTCACACATAAAGGTAATTATTATACAAATGCTAAAAGTGAGTTTCAAAGACATTATAATGGGAAATCAGAGGAGAAGGTACGTGAAAATAAATGGCCAAATCTGTCCTTTCCTCTCTGCCTTCTGTAGTTGGACTGGTTAGATTTTAGAGTACATAATACTGAACTATAGTATTTTGTAGTTGGAAGTGACCTCAGGGATGCTCTAATATTGAATATTAGAATTTTCTCATTTTACAGAGGAGGGAACAGATCTAGCGAGGGAAAGTGATTTGTGGAAGGTTCCACTGACAATGTTAGGTCTGAGACTAGACCTTTATTTGGGGAGACCCTACTCACTGTTTCTGTCTGTTTTTCAAGCATATCCTTATATAACACTGGGACATGGCTGCTCTGAGGATAGCAGGCTATTGCTCTGCCTGAATGGAATGGTGCCATTAGGTAGCCAAAGCCTCATATCACACATCCAGGGAAAATATACACAAAGCCCAACTCTAATTACCAGGCTGTTAATTTTAGTCATGTATTCATCCCTGAGAAATGTTATGAAGCCCTTACATCCAGTCCTTGCATCCAGTTTGCTGCTTTTCACACCCCATGCTGCACTTAAAAACTGATGCTGTTAATATGTCCGGTATTCTTTCCTAAGGTCATGACCTGAGAGTGGTGTTGTTATCAACTGTAGGCTATGTATTATGGATCTTTTTTACTTAATGCTTTAGAAGAAGAATCCTATTGAAATTTTACATATCTAAAAGGTGTGCAGGAATTATAGGCATTTGTTTTTTCTTGAAGTATATGTTTATTCATGGCACTTTTCCCATATAAAAGGGGACAGTGACCATATGAGATTCAGTATTTGAAATTACCTTCTTTGCATACCAAATCCTTTTTGAAATAATATTCTGTGAGCAACTCTACCTCATCTGCTTGAACAACATGAAGCAGAAAGGCTAGTAGGAAATGCACCAGCATTAATTCTGCAAACCTGCTGGGAATATGAATTCTCAGGGACATCTGTAAAGTACTTTAGCAGATTCTAAAGAAACACATCTACCCCAGAGATTTGATATGTCTGTAAGTTCTAAAATAGATACTCTGAGCTGGTGAAAAATTTTTTATGATTAAGAAAAGGAATGCCAAAGAAGAAATTTTAATAAAGGAGAAAAGGTGGTGAAGAAAACCTAAAGAAGGAAGATCTTGGAGAAAGGTGCAAGGTGGTTTCAGAAAATAAAAGGAAGTTTAAAGCTATTGTTTGTTAGGAATAGAAAAGCAGCATCAAGTAGTAGAAAGGCAGGGCCTAGAGCTATGCAGTCCTAGGTGTTTGTGCCCTGGTTCTACTGGCTCATAAGCACATTATGCAAGAGGAATGCAGAGCCTTAGAAGAATTAGGACAAGTCATGGGTATTATGGTGTACTTCTGTAAAATTTTGTTGTTTTTAACTGATAATGAACACAAGTTAACATTTGTTACCAGCATAAATGTGCGGCAGATCACATCTGTGAGACATTGAAGGGAGAGCCCATCATGTCAACAGCAACATTTATTTGTTTCTTTAAAAAGACTTTCCTTGGGTAGAAAAGTATCTTGTTTATTTACATTAGCTGGTTTTCACTGAATGTGTGTTGCTCATTCATGCCTCTGAATGGATCACCTTGCAGTGACTGTTTTTCCCAGCGGTCCTGTGCCTACTTTTTGCTTCCATAGTTGTCTTTCTGGGTAAAATTTGACTATGAGACAAGTGGTGAATGTTTCTCCAGGAACTTCTAGGTTTTGATAATTTTAGGTCATAAATTATGTCAATTTCAGTCATCTTTCATACACATATACATACACCCACAAGATTTTGTATCTTTTGTTCTTATAGTACTTCTGAGTGATGTAGACCTGCAGCCATCTGTAACCATCAGGGTTAGGTGACAAGAACCATAGAGAAGTGGATCCAGCATTGAGTGGTTGAACAAATCCTTGAATTACTTAATTCCAGGCCTCTTGTTAATTAAAAAATATAAAACACTATTTGATTAAGTCACTGTCAATCATACGTTCTGTTACTTGCAGCCAAAACACCCCTGTTTCAATTCCATACTTGAAAGAACCAATTAGCATAATTCGAAGCAGCAGATAGCATAATCTCTCTGATCCTGGTTATCTTATTGTTAAAAATGGAGATAAAAATGTCTGTCCTGGAGAATCATTGAGATAATATATGTGAAAAAACATAACATGTTGTCTGCAGCATAGTTGATGCCCAATAATATTTCCCTTTTGCTGGCCTGGTTCTGCTAGAACTAACATACTTACTCAAATTGTTTAGCCATTTATGCATCAACTTACACCTCTTGAATAAGGATAATAATTCTATTTTTACTTTTTTTCTTGTTAACTTTCCACATAGAATCTATTATGCTAATGTATTAAGTTAAAATTTTATTTATTTATTTTTTTACTTCTTATAGACTTGGGACATAGGTTAGTTACTAAATGCTCCATTTATTCTTCTGGGCCTCTGGAACACAATAAACCATTTGCTGAAGTGCAATATACAGTTAAATACAAATGCTATGAAAAAATTTCTAGAGAATGGTTTGGGACCATAAGATCTTCTTATTCATGAAAATTTAGGGCTAGAAGATAACTTAGGACCATTTCTAATACCTCTCCATAAACAGATGAGGAAACAGATCTGGGGGTGTAAGTGACTTACCCATGATCAAAAAGTTAATAGGGGCAGATTAAGATCATTCTGCAAATGATTTTTCTGGATGAAGAACATGCAGACAATGAAAGTTTTATAAAGCTCTGAAAAGGGCTATGAGCTATTTGCTCTGAGAATTTTTATTTTAAAATAATTTTTTTCTATTCTATTTGAATAATACTTAAAGAAAAGGCACAATGGTGTTTTGCCATTTCAATTCAGTTAATGAATTTAGATACAATTTAATGGGCAAACATGCAAAAGGATCACAGGCATATTTTTCTAAGAAACTTGACCCTCTGGTTTTCTGTTTAAAAACATTTTGATTATGAAAACATTCTCTTACAGAAACATAGAGCAAATGTATAACATACCCCATGAGCAAAATTTTTAATACTATGTCATGCAACCAAGATTGTTAATAAAATGAAATTGCATAATTGTAAAATAGTATTTGTTTTAAGGAAAATATTTCTGTCATGGGAAAAGCAAGTCAAAGATTTGACCAGACTAGTATATGGGTCTCTCAGCTAATGTTGTGAGTGAACCAGGTACCATGTCATACTAAGAGTATAAACTCAGAAGCTACCAATGATATTCTATATCAGCAACTCTAAATGTTGCATTTTTCTTTGCCTGGGACTGTATAAGTGGGTATGAAATGAACATTTCCAGAAAGTTCAGGTACAAGTTTTAGTACTGGGTGAGCACCTAAAAGTGACATACTTTCAGAAATTTTATAGTAAATCATGACCATGTGTACAATGCTCATGCCTGAATACAGGTACTCTAGTCAAGTCAGCCAGCCTGAAGGCTTTCACGAATGGACCTTCAGTGTGATCTGAATTGCAAGTCTTCTTCCTATGTGATATACACCCTTCCCTTTCCAAAACTAAAATTCACTTGAAAATCTTATCCTTTCCAGTAAGCTTATTACTGTCACCAAAGGGCCATGGAACAGTCTTCAAACCCCACACGTGGAATGCTCCCCAACAGCTTGTTAAAGTTTCACGAGCTCATCTGTTGTCGTTTGCTAACAGCTCCCAACTCTCCTCCTCCCCCTGCAACAGAGCTCTACATACACACAACTCATCCAGT
The DNA here is from genome assembly GCF_005190385.1 of Monodon monoceros. Lineage (NCBI taxonomy): Eukaryota > Metazoa > Chordata > Mammalia > Artiodactyla > Monodontidae > Monodon > Monodon monoceros. The sequence goes on from NW_021703782.1 coordinate 69,026,664, forward strand.
ATTTAAAGAATTTTTGGAGAAGGGAGGTGACTTCAACCAGGAGCGGAGCCAAATTCCACAGCTGGCCCACACACATTGCTTCAAGTCTCCAGCCATTGGCTCAGGAAGGTCACAGCCACATTAAATTTAGGCCCCTTATCGAAGAAGTCGACTCACATCATGGGCCATAAATTCTTTATTGTGCATGTTCAGTGCTGTTCACAGAAACGTGAAGCCTTTGGGTTTTCAGACTCAGGTTTTATTTTTGTCTGAGGATCAAAGATTCAAAAAGATCTTCTCTCTCTTAAGGCATAAAAAAAAAAAAGAAAATTAAAGAAAACCACCCAGCATCACTACAGTGTTTCCTGTTGCTGGTAACTTTTTTGTAATGACTGGAGTATTGAGTAACTTTTGAATGTGGTGCTTATATTTCTGGGAATAAAGAAGCAGGAATGGTCAATGTCACCATAACCTCTTAAACTATCTCTTCCAGCAAGGAATGAACAAAGCAGGGTATTTTGCCCCACTTAGAACCAACAAGGTTGACTTTCCATTTCTGACTTATGTGCGTAAAGAATTTTACAGTTTCAAAATCACATGTATAAAACATTACCTTCTTTTATCGACATACCTCCGGGCATGTCTTGGAGAGTCTTGGAGAGCAGTACATTTTCTTGCTCAGTCTCACATTAAAGAGCAAAAACTAGGAGTATTTTATTTTAGATAAGAAACCAGGTTTTATTCTGGAAAATACTTCACCTCACAAGACTGTGTCCATCTCTCAGAGGTAGTTTCAAAGGAGAGTTTTCATTATAACTTGAGCAGTTGTTTTATCTGACAGTTGTGGAGTTCTCCGAGGCAATATTCCAGAAGTCCAAGACATTTGTCACAGTTGGCTTTACTCTTTGCTGGGACTAATATTTAGATTTCTCAGCTCTTTGTCTGATGCTCTTCGCCTCTATCCGGTGCATCAGTGATGTCTTTGTTCATGTGGAAAGAATGGCGTGAGATGACTCTTTCTAGTAGAAGCTTCCTACAAAGAAGCTTCAAATGATGTCCTCTCAAAAAAAGGGAATAGGAGAATGGTCCCAAAGCCGCATAATCCAAGCAAAATTCCTAACCTTTTTCTGCTTAAGTCAGTGACTCAAATATGGGTCGGATCTATCTATCTACCTGTCTGTCTGTCTGTCTATCTGAAAGGAAATATTATATTGGAGGTTGTATAATTATTCGAGGACATATAATTATTCGAGGACAGTGTTTGAGGAGATAGGACTTTCAGATTGTCACTCAGTGAATGAGAGCAGGTTGTCTGCATGATAAAGAAGAGTGTGGGATTTGGATTCTAGTTTTGTCTTTGGGCTTCCAGGTGGGCCTCTGCCACAGAGAGCTATGTTATATCAATTAAGCTGATCTCTTCTAAGTTTATGTCTTATTCTATAAAAATGAGAATAAGGGATTCCCTTGTATAGGTTATTGGGAATTTTATTAAATAAGAGTCTGAATGTAAAGAATTTAGCCAAGTGCCTGACACATAGTAATACTAACACTCTTACTAGTAACAATAACAAATAGAACTTGAAAGGCCTTGTATTATACTGGAAAGATAATCAAGGAGCCAAAGGACTTGAACTTGAGTGATAATTCAGCTTTTAAGGCATTTTATTGTTATGTACTTTATAATAAACTATGGGGATAAAATGGACTTTCTCTGAGATCCCTTTTAGTTCTAAGCATTCAATAATTCTACTGCTTATGTCTGTCTAAGGTGCCATGGATAGGTTAAGTGGAAATCCCAGATACTCTCCTTCCCACTAAGCCAGCCCTGTGCCATCTAAAATGGAGTTACTCTGTGTCTGATTTAAACACCTTCAAGCCACTGAATTTATCCTGTGTCCTCTTACAAGAATTTAAAAATTTCTTTTATTTTTAATTTATGGTTTTAGCAGCAGTGTGAGGAGTGTGCACGTGTGGTTTCTGGGAACTGAGAAGGATGATTGATGGTTGATTACAGTTAGTGACAGTGCCCAGGACATTTGCATGAGTTATTCAGTCGATGTTGTATGACAAGTGGGGGAATTAAAATCAACAATAATCTCCCAGTACTTCCTGGATTCTTTTTCTCTTTTAAAGATTTATTTATTTTATTTATTTTTGGCTGCGTCAGCTCTCAGTTGTGGCACACGGGATCTTAGTTGAGGCATGTGGGATCTTTCATTGCGACGTGCGGGCTCTTCGTTGTGGTGCACAGGCTTCTCTCTAGTTGCGGTGTGTGGGTTTTTCTCTCTCTAGTTGTGGCACGCAGGCTCCAGAGCATGTGGGCTCTGTAGTTTTGTGGCACACGGGCTCTAGTTGAGGAGTGCGAGCTCAGTACTTGTGGCACTCCGGCTTAGTTGCCCCGCGGCATGTGGGATCTTAGTTCCCTGACCAGGGATTGAACCCACATCCCCTGCAATTTTAAGGTGGATTCTTTACCACTGGACCACCAGGGAAGTCCCAACCACATACTTCTTAATGACTACTTCAGTAATTAGACAAACACCTGACCCTTAAAAGGCCTGATTAAGTTCTTAATGAAACCACCATGGTTTCTGGTGTGTGTATAGGAGTAGGGGTATGGCAGGGAGAGTAGGTCATGTTTTTCTTACAGCTACATGTTTTTAAGACAAATATCTCTGATGAACACTGGACACAGTCAAATTTGAACTCATTTTTTTGTATACAAGCATGCTTTTATTGTTTATTTTTTCAAGAATTGTCATTTCCTCTACAGTCACTCAGACCAACTTCCTTCTTTCATTTGCATTTTCCCATACAGTCAAGGAGTCCTTTCTGAGTCTGTATTTTTAACATTCCTCATATTTATTCCTTATTTTCTTCCCATTTCTACTCTCACTATTGTAGATCAGACCCCTATTATTTCTTACTTGGATCATTGCCCTGGCCTTGTAATTCCTCAGTCTTTTCCAAACTGTTCTATGTCTTACTGCCAGATTAATCTTTTCAAAACTCTGTTCTGATTGTATCATTCTTCTATTCAAAAACCTTCAGTAATTCTCCATTGCCAGCCCAAAGTGTTCATGTTCATTTGTAAAGCATTCAAGACACTCCATGACCTGATTCCAACCCAAATTTCCAGCCTTATCTCCCACTGCTCTCCTTTACATAACTTTTACTCTAGCCAAACTGAAGCACTTACCATTTCTTAAATGTGCACTTGTTCCTGTCTCCTTACCTTTTGCTCTCTTTAAATGATTTCCTTCAGCTTATAATTTCCTCTAGGTCCACTGTGCCTGTCAAAACTGCCATCCTTCAAGGCTCACATCAAATACCTCCATGAAATCATTTCTGATCTCCTCAGCAAGAAAGAATACCAATAACACTCTGCACATACCTCCCTTTTGGCACTTGTGACATTTTACTTTGAATTGTAGAGGCAATGACTTGTAGTGGATTTGGTGTCAGATAACTTAGGAAGGGTTGAGTCTGGGTTCTGCCTTTTATTACTTCTGTGTGGTCTTGGTACAAATCATTTAGCCTTTCTTAGCCTCAATTTTCTTTCACATTAAATAAGAATGAACATTTCTACATAACTCACAGGGTTATTTTGAATATCAGATGGAAATATATATGTAAAAATTTTACAGTGTAAGTTTATATTTTGTCTAATCTCCTCAACTACATATCAGATTTCTTATATCTAGGAAGTATTTTTCATTGATTTTTTTGGTGGGATTTTTATATACAATTAGGTACTCAATAAATGCTTGTTGAATTAATAATTTTTAAAATATAACTTTCATTGAAAATAGAATATCAAGAGTTATCAATAGACATATATCTCCTAGTGCAATCTTTCCCGTTTTCTTTTATTTAAGATTTTTTCATAGTATACTTCCACTCTACAGTCGTGATGGGGTAAATTCATACTATATATTTACTTTATGTAATAATTCCCTCAATGTTGATAATCCAATGCAGTTAAAACTTCTATATTAAGCCTTTGAAGAACAAAGTAGTTTGTTTCACTGTGGAAATTTTTTATAAGCCTCCACATATAATTCTATAGTATAAAGAGAAGAAAAAGGTTTTAGGCAAATCAGATTTCTCCTGAAAGAAGTGATTCTTCTTCCTTAACACCCCAAAGCCTTACTGAAGTGCAAGAAACCAGAGGGTAGAGGTCTAGGACTTATATATGGTATGCATATAATTTGCACTTGCCTGTACAGCCTTATTTGTTTTTTGGTCAATTAAGATGATTGCCCAACTGGGTTGTTACTCTTTATTTCTGTCTTCCATTCCTTCTAATGTCATTGGTCCAGGTGCCCTATCTCAGAACTCTTCAGCAGTCAGGAATGAATGAGACCCACAGGGGAAGGGAATGTTGAAAGAAACAGAAATATTGAATAGACAACAGTTTAGAGCATATGGAGCACAACAGAAGGGTGTCACTCAGTACAAAATGTTCATCTAGAAAAAAGAAATCACTCTTGTTTGTTTCTATGATTGTACAAATGAAGAACAAGCCAAGAAATCCACCATCCTCTCCTTGGCCTGTAGAGAAAGCTGGGGGTGCATTCCTTCTCCAGTGGGAAGGGAGCTTATTTGGGCGACTTAAGCAGTGGATTAAGGAGTGACATAATTCCTTCTTGGAAGAGTCTGGCTGGATTTTGTGCCATTTTTGGAAAGTGAGGGTGATGCACCCAGACTGACAGATTGCTTGGAAAGAGAACTATGTGGAAACCTCCTAAATCCCTTGAGTTTTATCCAAGGAGAAACTAGAGGGCAAAAGAATGCCTAGGCACTAATATGCAAGTTCCTGCTAGTAATCCAGATATGGAAAGAGGTATGTGCCTGGAATATTTAAAAGTAAATCTGTCTGATCCCATAGGGACTGTATACATTTAGATGGAATCTTAGATTGTCTCAAAGATTCTTAATGTAGAATGTTCTATCTTGTTCCAAGTTGAGAGAGGGTATTTCATGAGAAGAGGAGAAGAGTGCAAAGCAAAGGATTATCAGAAGCTGTGTTGAATCAACAAAGCACTGGAGAGTTGCTTAGATAAAAATGGGGCATAATTTCTTTATGAAATTTTCCTTGAAACAGTCCTTGCCATAGTCTCTGAGGACTCTAAGCTTGTGTAGTTTATGGCTGGAGGATAGGATCTGGCTTATGCCTTCATGTTCTCTCAGTCATCTGTGCTGACTGATAGGACATTGCAGCCAGGGTAATCCAATATAGAGGTTCTCCCTCTCTCTGTCATACACCCTCATTTCTGGCTTTCTGTTCGTCTTTAATCTCTTCCTGATTCTTTCTTACTCTCCACATGCTTGCTTTTGCTGCTGTTGCTCACAGCCAAGTACATCTAAGTAAAAGTCATATTTTTGGCAAATTGATAAGTGATGAGAAGATTAGCCTCCTGTCTTCAAAAGGTCAAGTGATGGTCGATTAGCTTAATTTAATTCTTGCTCAAGGTGATAGAAGTTGAATCCCTGAAAGGACTAATTTTCTTTTAAGAGACCTACTTTGCCCCACTGACCAAGGCTGTGTATGGGGCAGGGTTATGTTACATAATTGCATTTTCTCCCAACTTCTTGCCAGTAATTTTTTTTAAATGAATGGATTAGAAATGTTGGTCATAAGAGGAGCTGATAGAGAATTTGATGATACCACCCCTACTGGAAAAACCAGTGTGGCACCTTCTGGATTCGTAGGCAGGAATGGATTTTGAATTCTAAGCAATTCAAGACAATGATCTGGGGAAAGGGCTGGAACGGTGCAAGAATGCTAAATTTAGCTATTAACTTTTTTTTCTCTGTGCTCAGTTTACTTCTTTAATCCCTTGAGATGTCCTGAACCCCAGTCTCTGGTCTGGTCTGGGGGGGGCAGAACTGCATGCAAACTCCTCATGGCCCTGGCACATACACAGTTAACTAGAAGCACATGCGAGTCCAGTTATTTGGATTGAAAACAGGCCTGAATGAAGAGATATCTGTATCGTGTCCCAATACCTCCATGTCCAACAAGTTATCAGTGGGCCATGAGGGATGAAAAGGTCTTCCAGCAATCCGGGCTCATCACTGCCTAGCGATTTAATTTGAGTCCAATTAAATGGGACTTGATGTAAAACATCAGCCAAGGCTGAGCATCCGCCTGGGTGCGCTGGGCTTGCCTTGGGCTGACCTGACAACAGGCATGCTGTCACGCTGGGTCATCGGCTGTCAGTGGAGGCCTCCCCGTGGGAGATCCAGGTCACAAGCATTGCAGTAGTCTAGACAGGAGGTGACAGACACGTTGACCTTTGGGATGAGATTGATCTCTGTGTTTTTTGACAGGAGGCCTTTCCAGAAGGGGTGTCTCCGGAGGCACAGTCTGGAAGCTTCATCATCTGTGAGTGGAATCAAACCTCTGTATCTGCTCCAGCAGACTGGAATGCCAAAGAGAGTTTATCAGGGTGGTTTTTTTTGAGCTAAACGGGGATACTGTATTTGCTTTGGGCTTCAAGAGTGTGAGGAATGAAAAAGGGGAAAAGAATTTACTTTTGCTGTGTCAACTCAGTAGCCAACCCTAGGAAAGGTACCTTTCCACACAGTATTTCATTTAACTGATACAGTGTTATGAGGTTTGCATTGTTCTCTTCACATTCAAGAGGACAATGTAGAGGCTCAGAGATGATCAGACCTTACTACCCAAGGCCGTGTAGCAAGTAGTTGCTAAGGCCCAGATTTGAACTGTGGTTTATTTTGATATTATACCATGATACCTTTCCAGGGTCTAGGTTTTCTACTACAGTGGGGATAATTTCAGCTCCTCCTGGAACTCTGGGGATTATCAAAATGTTAAAATAATATGAAAAACAGACTTCTGCTTCTCCTCAAATCATCTAATTTTAAGTAAAATGAAGCTTGTCTCCTTATTTTGCCACCACCTGGTTACCCCTGAAAGAGAATAGAAATTGTTCAGTGAAGGAAGTGAAGGAGGGAATTGGTCTAGACTAATGTGTCCTAAAGTGTGTTCCATTGGTCTCTAGTCCCTGGGCATTCTCTGCACAAACACATTTGGGAAACCTGGCATAAATATCTCCTTCATGAAGAACCACGTGATTAGGTTTGCATTTTGTTGGAAAACCAAGTTTTTTCAAACTTAATTGATCAGGTAACCTTTTCCCCCTAGAAAACTAATTAACATCACATGGGTCTAATGTTCTGTGGACTACAATTTGCAGACAGCAGTTTAAGTTTTAATGGTAGTAATGTTTCCCTGGATTTAGACTCAGAAGCTTTATTCAGTTCATCCAGGATAGCATCAATTATCTAGGTTTTTAACCACTTGCTGTGGCCAAGGTTCTGAGCTATTAGCAAATGCAAGGACAATCCCAAACAGTTTGAGGACTATTTGAATAATATTTTGAATATGGTGAAGATATTTCAATTCTGAAAGAAATATACAAGGCTGTACATATAGTCTTCTGAAGTGTATGGTATGTGTTTCCTTATACCCGTAAGCCTGAAATATTTGCATAGACTAGCTTTCAGAAATGAATGATTTTCAAGTACAAATATTCCAAATCCAAAGGCCATTTACCTTCTGCAGATAAAAAAGGTCCCAAACCAAAATGCTCTTGAGCCATCTGGCAAAGGCAAATGTGATTTTTCTCTTTTCATCTTTCTTCCTTCTCTTTATTTCCTTTCTCTTTCCTTTCCTCTTCCTTCTTATTTCTCCCTCTACCCCTTCCCTCTACATCTATTGCATCTACAGGCTGGGGGAATGGATGTGATAATAATTCTTACATAGACAACTCTATATCCAAAAGTCTTTAACCATCTTCAAGCTGAACTTCAGACTCATCAACTTAAAAAGAGATTCCCATTGAGATTAACCAGGGTTTTCCAGTTAAGAAAAACCATTCTGTTTGAAAATGAATTTGAGCCATTATCTCATTCTATGAACTATCAAATAAAATTAGGCCTTTCCTTCAGTTGTTTGTTTTAGATTTGTTGGTATGTTTAATAATACACCAGAGATGCTTTTTGTTTGATTTTTTAAAATCATTATATTTACAAAGAAAAAGAAGTTTCAAAGCTAGGGGGAATTATGTAAGTATATATACTATTTCGGTTGCTTCAAGGTATTTATTGATTTATTCTACAATAAAACATTTCACACAGACTGCCTGCTTAAAGGGGAACAATATGTGGTCCAAGGATTTCCTTTAGATTAGGAGACTGAAATTTTATTTGCTCTGATAAACACAAGATCCAATCTCCAAGACCTTAAATCCAGCACTTAGAAGAGTGACTCCCTCCAAAGGGACTTTGAGACAGCTTAATTTCTCCATTGGGCAGCTTTATGTATGCACCACCCAGGTGTAACCTGGCATTTTGATAGCTTGATTGAAGATCCCAATTAAAAAATGTTTCACAACCACAACCAGCAATATACTCTTTAAAATACAAAGAGGAAACAAATTACCTACCTCTTGACTCCTTTACTCACTCTGAAAATGACTTACATACAAGACAGGGGACAAACCAAGTCATGAAGTAAGATTTGGAAGTTTGAACAGTGTAGACCCTTTACCTGCAAGGATTTTTCAGAACACTTGTAAGCTGATTGCTTGGTTTCTATTATCAGAGCAGAACCCTAAAGTTAAGAAGTAAAAGCTTGATTCTGTTTTTTTCCCCCCTCCTTTGTCCCTTTTCAGCAAGTGATTTTCCTATGTCATAGGAGTTTGTTTACACAGCGATGCAGATTACTATAAAATGAGGTAATCACAGCAGAGAGTAACAAATAAAAGTTTAAAAATATTTGCCTTCCAGGGTAAAATTCATGATTGCACACTTCAGGCAGCTGAGATAAAATATTTGGTTTTAGTGGCATTAAGAAGGAGAAAAAAGTGATGACCTCCAGAATGGTTTAGAGTATTTTCTAAAATGCCTACTCTTCACAGTATAGCAAATGAAGCTCCAGTTGCTCTAGAATTAGGGAAAGTTGATGGAGTACTGAAACTGCAGCACAAATGAGTACAGTAAAGTAAAGATAGTTCTTAAGAGTGCATATTGCCTGGCTTCAGATCTGGTCTTGGCCATCTACTAAACACACAGGGCAAGTTTCTTAAAACCTGCCTTGGTTTTTTCGTTTGTAAGATGGAATGAATAGTAAAAATACACATCCCAAAGAGTTTTAGTGGGGCTTGGAGAATAAGTGTATAGCCCGACAGAGAAGGCTTTCAGTAGATGATTTCTCTTACGTTTTTATTATTAAGTGCTCTCGATATCTACTCATACCTAGGCCTATGATCTCTCTGGTCTGTACCACATATTTTGTGTCCCTGGATGGGTGAATGAGGAGTGGGAATTACTGCCATGTTAGTTGACTTATTGAATCAGTTATTCAATACAATTTTAGTGAGTGGCTGTGGGCTCTCTTACTGTGCTGGGACTGGGGATGTAGCAGTGAAAATAGAAATAAGGTCCCTGTCTTCAAGAAGCTTACTGGGAGGGTAATCAGTAAACACATAAATAAATAATTTTATGTGGTGCTAAAAGCTTTGAAGAAAAGAAAATGGAGAAATGATTAGAACAATTCATTTTAGGTTACCTGGTCAAGAAAAGCCTCTTTGAGCAATGTTATTTAAGCTGATACCTAACTTACAAAACAGTGCAGTCATTTGAAGATCTGGTGAAGAGGGAGAGGGGACATTAAATGTAAAGGCCTTGGGACAAGTAGGAGCTTGAAAGTTTGAGCAATAGAAGATGAGCATGGCTGGGGCAGAATGATCAAGGAGGAGAGTGAGAAGGAAAAAGTCAGAGTCGGATCACAGCCTGAAGACCATGGTAAGAACTGCAGATTTTCTTCTATAATGCTTTGAATAAAAGTACTGTAGTCCTCCACATGCAGAAGTGACACTGTGGAGCTTCCTTAGAAAAGCTAAAGGCTGTTTGCTGAGCAGTGGCAATAGTTTTACATTGTTCTCTTTCTATACATACACATTTTGGGTGCAATCAACTACAAATAAAGAGGTTAAGCATTTGCTCAATAAATAAAGTGAAACTTTAAGAACATTCCACCTGACCTTAGCTGTATCAGAACCAGGCTTTAGCCTGGTGTTTTGAACCTATGCCCGCTTCTGATAAACACTCCAAACTTGCCCCACTGAAGATTCTCATATGTCCCTGGGTAAGGAGAGGGGAAATTGATTCAACTCTTTTTCTTACCCCTGTTAAGCAAAAAAAAAAAAAAAAAAAAAAAAGACTTCAGGTTCTCTATGCTCCCACTAGCCAAGAAGATGTTGTCCAGTTGTTCTTTCTGTGGTTTATAATACACAAAATATAGAGGTTTGTAGAATTTCCAGCTCTAACATTGTGTTATGATATTTTCACACCACATCCAATTCTACGAGGTTGAGCATCCGTGATCTAACCTGCTGAGAATCATTTAAATCCTGCACTGAGTTTGATGTTCTATCATCTTATGTCCTTCATGTATCTACACAAATTAGCCCTATGGAAACAGAAACTTTCAGAAAGATCAAAGGGGGTGATAGTTCTTATGCTGGTGGCAGGAGACCCTAATTCTAGACCCAGCTCTGTCTCTGTCTCCTGAGTATGTTGTTTGGTCTCTCTGGCACCTCTGCTTATCCCATTCTTCACTCACAGAATGTGAAAATTAGATCAGCTCATCAGTAAGTTTCCTTTCTGGAGCCAGCATCTATCCATAAAATTGGCTTACAACCAAAAAGAGGCAGAGTTGGTCCTAGACAAAAAGGGAGGGAGAAAAAAATTATCACTGTTACTGACCTCCTCATTCTTTTAGCACCACCCCAAAAGCACAAAGCTCAAAATGTGGTACCTCTGACATTATCCAGTGAATGGAAAAGTATTCTAGAGAGTAGTGAGCTTTCTCATGCCCTTAAACACACGTGATGCAGGCGATAACTTACTCCATCTCTGTAAAGAAGCTTACTGGAAGAATTCCCATATTTATGTGGGTGTCAGAGCTAGGATTGCTTCTTGCTTCCAAGTTCTGTGTCATCAAACTCAGTAAGACTCCCCAATCAAATTTCTTTTTCTTTCTTCCCACTTCATATTTTCTTTCTCTCCCATTTATCTCTTATTTTAGCAAACTGATAATAATGATTGTGGACAAGGTTCAGTTCAGTGGGTACCCAGCCATGATGATGGATGAATGTGATGAAGTTAATCACTGCTGGAAGTGGAAGCTGGTCTAAGGATTTTAGGATGCTGTGTTGAGACCCAGGTCAGCTAGTCTGCATGTCCAGCCCTGGAATAAAAATAGATTTGTCAGAAAAACATTCCTTATGCCACAAGTAAGCCATTTCCTCTCCTACCACTAGTCACTGCAGCTCATGACATAGGTTGTATCTTTCCTAGTCACTTTAAGGTGGTCAATTTTATAGTCAGTGTCCACTCTGTTTCTTGATATTTTAAACCAGGTCAAGCCACCCGTGTACCGTGTACCATGCCCCATGCTCAGGAAAGCAGACCTACTACTGAGGGAATTACTCAGGACTGCCCTCTTCCTGTTTGTCACCTGCTCACATGGTTCTCCTCTTCATGGTCCCATGTTTGGGTGACTTCAGAGTCTCTGTCCAGTGAGAGACACAGTGCTTGGTGTCATGTGGTATGAGTGGAGGAGGATGTTTTTACAGTAGGGAGACTGATTTCCCAACTTGAAAATGAAAATAATTCCTTGTGCTTTCTAGTTACTCTGCTACGCATTGGTTTTTAAAGGAAGGTTTAAAAGAAGAGAAACTATTTTTTTTAAACATCTTTTTTGGAGTATAATTGCTTTACAATGGTGTGTTAGTTTCTGCTGTATAACAAAGTGAATCACCTACATGTATACATATATCCCCATATCTCCTCCCTCTTGCATCTCCCTTCCACCCTCCCTATCCCACCCCTCTAGGTGGACACAAAGCACTGAGCTAATCAAAGAGGAGGAACTACTATGCTTTTTGTCATAAATTCCTCTATAAGCACATTGAGCTTGGGCATGAAAACAACTCTTTAGAATATGGTACAAAACTGTTTGCCCATATCTAGCTCTCTGAGACCTGGACATTTCTAGTAAAATGACTGTTTTATTATTATCATCTCCATAAATTTACCTGCCATACTTTCAGCAGACGACTTTTTCCAGTTCAGTGTTACTGTGATTACTTTCAGCTATATAACACACCAGAAGGAGAAATACAAAACATTCACAAATAAGTTTCCAAGAGAAAGCAGAGGAATTGGAGAATCACCTAGCTTGTATTTTCATTATAGCTAAAAGCAAGAAAATAGCCAGGTAATAAGGAGACACTGAATAAAACAAACCTAAAGAATTTATTATCTATAGGGTTTTCTCTGTTAATGAAGATAAAATCTTAAACGGGTTCATTTCCTGACTAAAATCATCATGAAAATGCTTGTGGTGTGCCTCTAAAAGAATTTTTTTTTATATTCGAGAGATACAATGAAATAAGGTAACAGAAATGGGCTAGAGCTATTTGTGACAAAAACACAGACTTAAAAATCTTCTAGGATAGAAGTACTTTCGGGGTTATGTATACATGTATTGTTTTATGCACAGCGTTGTTAAAATGAGTAAAAGGATGTGCCCCAAATAGGGTTGATAAGACTGTATTGGATATGGTCAACTAGATTAGAGATACTTTAACATATGTTTTGGTAGTAAGAATGCGTTCATTCATCATTTGTTCATTTATTGCAGTGGGTGCCATGATGTGCTGCTAGATTCCCCACTTCAGAACTGAAGCTCTCAACTCCCCAGTTGCCCCAAGTGTTGGCTGCTGATGGATCACAGCTGAGGGCTTCTTCAGCCCTTGTCCTGTCTGAAGGGAGTTGCCTTGCCCCAGATTAATCCCTAACCCATCCCTAGGGGCAGCCCATTACTATGACTGGTCCACGTGGAACTATAAGGCTGAGCCCCATTGTGTCTCCACCAGGAGAATCTCTGAAGGGCCATCCTAGCTCAGTTCATCCCTCTGTCCAATTCTGCTCCCCTCACTTCATTACACATGTTTTTCCCGAGGCCACTCCCTATACTTCCTGAGCACAAATCTCTGTCCCAGAGTCTGCTTTCAAGGGACAATGACTAAAAATATTCATCAAATAATTTTGAACACCTATCATGTACTTGCATGGTTCTAGACACTGGGAATACTGAATAAGACAGAAAAGGTCCTTGATGTCATAGGGATTACATTCTAGGTGGGGGGTGGTGGTGGTGGTGGTGAGGCTGACAGTAATGAAAGAAAAAATGTCAGGTAGTGATAAATGCTATCAAGGACATAAAACAAGAGGAAGTGTTTGAGATTGTTGCTGGTGTGTGTGTGTGCGTGCGTGTGCACGCGCGTACACGTGTCCAGGAAAGCCCACTTTGAAGAAGTGATATTTCTGCTGAGAGGCCTGAGTAATGAGAAGGACCTTAGAGAGTCTAAGAAACAATGTTCAAAGCAGGTACAAAACGGACTTTGGTGACCCAAATGAAACCACCTCCAAGAAGCCTTCCTTGACCACCCCATTTATTTGCCATCACATCACCCTCATCACCCTGCTTACTTTATTTTTAATTAAAATTTTGTTATTATTATTTTTCTTTATTTTTCACTTGAGTAATAATTAACATACAATATTATATTAGTTTCACGTGTACAATGTAGTGATTTAATATTTTTATACATTATGAAATGATCACCACAGTAAGATGAATTACCATCCATCACAATACTAAGATGTTACAATGCTATTGACTATATTCCCTATGTGTGTATTACACCCCCATGACTTATTTATTTTATAGCTGGAAGTTTGTACCTCTTAATTCCCTTCACCTATTTCATCCATCTTTCCAGCTCCCTCCCCTTTGGGAACGACCAGTTTGTTCTCTGTACCTGTGAGTTTTTTTCTGTTTTGTTTGTTCATTTGTTTTGTTTTTTAGATTCCACATATAAGTAAAATTATACATATTTGATTTTCTCTAACATTTCAGTTAGCATAACACCCTCCATGCAAACCCAAGCTAACATTATACTCAATGGTAAAAAGCTGAAAGTGTTTCTTCTTGGATCAGGAACAAGACAAGGATGCCCACTCTTGTCATTTTTATTTGACATAGTATTGGAAGTCCTAGTCACAGCAATTAGGCAAGAAAAAGAAGTAAAAGTCATACAAATTGGAAAGGAAAAAGTAAAACTGTCCTATCTGTAGATAACATAATACTATATATAGAAAACTCCAGACTGCACAAAAAAACTATTAGAAATAATAAGCGAATTCAGTAAATTTATCGAATACAAAATTTATATATAGAAATCTGTTACATTTCTATAGACTAATAATGAGCTATCAGAAAGGGAAATGAAGAAAACAATGGCATTTACAATTGCATCAAAAAGAATAAAATGCCTAGGAATAAATTTAACCAGGGAGGTAAAAAATCTGTACTCTGAAAACTGTTAGACATTGATGAAAGAAATTGAAGAACTCACAAATGGATGGCAAGATATAATGTGCTCATGGATTGGAAGAATCATCATTAAAATGTCCATATTACACAGAGAAATCTACAGATTCAATGCAATCCCTATCAAAATGCCAATGGCATTTTTTCACAAAACAAGTAATCCTAAAATTTGTGTGGAACCACAAGAGATCCTGAATAGCTAAAACAATCTTGAGAAAGAAGAACAAGGCTGGAGAAAATCACAATCCCAGACTTGAAACTATACTATAAAGCTACAGTAATCAAAACAGTATGGTACTCGCACAGAAACAGACACATAGATCAATGGAAGAGAATAGAAAGCTGAGAAATAAACCCACACTCATATGGGCATTTAATCTATGACAAAGGTGGCAAGAATATACAATGGGGAAGAGACAGTGTTTTCAATAAATGGTGTTGGGAAAGCTGGATAGCTACATGTAAAAGAATGAAACTGGACCACTTTCTCACACCATGTACAAAAATAACCTCAAAATGGATTAAAGACTTAAATATAAGATGTGACACTGTGAAACTCCTGGAAGAAAACATAGGCAGTAACCTCTTTGACATTAGTCTTAGCAATATTTTGCGGGGGGGTATATCTTGTCAGGCAAAAGTAACAAAATCAAATATAAATAAATGGGACTACCTCAAACTAAAAAAGCTTTTGCATGGGGAAGGAAACCACCAATAAAGCAAAAAGACTTAAATGAATGAGAGATGATATTTACAAATGATATATCTGATAAGGGATTGATATCCAAAATATATAAAGAACTCATACAACTCAATATCAGAAAAACAATCTGATTTTAAAATGTCCATTCAGAGCACAGGACCTGAATAGACATTTTTCCAAAGAAGACCAAACAGGCACATGAAAAAGTGATCAACATTACTAATCATCAGGTAAATGCAAATCAAAACCACAAAGATAAAAAAAAAAGATTAAAAGAAAAACCAACACAAAGAGATAACACCTCACACCTGTCAGAATGGCTATTAGTAAGATAAGAAACAACAAATGTTGGTAAGGATGTGGAAAAAAGAGAACCCTCAGGTGCTGTTGGTAGGGATGTAAACTGGTGCAGCCACTATGGAAAACAGTACAGAGGTTCCTCAAAAAACTAAAAATAGAACTACCACAGCATCCAATAATTCCACTTCTGGGTATTTATCCAAGAAAACAAAAGCATTAATTTGAAAAGATAAATGTAATCCTATGTTAATTGTAGCATTATTTACAGTAGCCAAGATAAGGAATCAACCTAAGTGTCCATCAATAGAAGAATGGGTAAAGATGATGTGGTATATGTATACAATGGCCTATTTACTCAGCCACAAAAAATAATGAAATTCTGCCGTTTTCAGCAATACCGTGCTTATCTTCTTGGTTTGTTTTGTTGTCCATCTCCTGTACTAGAATGGTATGCCCTAGGAGAGTAGATAATTTTTATGTCTTTTAAAAAAATTTAGAAAACAGATACTGAGTTACAGGTACTGGGGATATGATAATGAAGAAAACAGGTAGAAATCCCCACCCTGCTGGATCTAATGTTACAGTGGGAGGAGACATATGATAAAAGAGAGAACAAGAAAAATATATTAGATGGTGTTAAGTGCTATGAAAAATCTGAGCAGGGAAAGAGGATAGAGGCTCTAATTGGAGGGAGGGACACTTTCCCTGAGGAGATGGCATTTGAGCAGAGGCCTGAAGCTAGGGAAGAAGCAACTCAGGAAGCCATCTGGGGCGAGGGAGCTCTATATGCAAAGTAAACTCGATACAGACCTTTGGTAGCACACACTTCAACCTAGGGAAAGCTGATTAATCCTCTTCATTCTTGTTCCTTTGTTTTGTGACTGTGGCTTACAAGATCAGTGGATATTCCAAATGAAAATTCTGTTCCCCACGAGAGTCAACTTGCTTCACTGTTCAGTGTGGAAAATCAGTTCTCCATCCCAAAACCTGGAGCTGTTCACCTTTGCAGGGTTGGTCTTATGGGGATTTGGGGGAAAATGTGTTGTCTTAGTTGTATCTACTTCTGGAAGACAATTCAAAGGCAGGCCTTCCTGATATAATTTATAGTGAGATAAACTTAAAAAGCACAATATTCTTTTTAATATTGTAGAATAAATTGCTGCATATGTGATGTAACATTGTCTTTCTCCTTCTGCCTCCTTGACCACTAAGTATTCTTGAAAGCTTCTCATTACTATTATTAGTTGAATACAAATAGAACAGTAAGTGATATTCTCAAACTTTTTAGGTTTCCCTAATCTTCCTATTTCAACCTTCCCTGTCAGTGGCTTAGGGGTATACTTGCCTCTTAAAAAGTTTGAGCTTTTCACTAGGTATCCTGTAGCCAGATTGGCAAAGTAGGTATGAAGGGCTCTGGAATCCCTGTCATATGCAAAATAATGGAAGGAATGAGAGAGAGGACAAAGAAAAGTCTCCAAGGACTTTCTTCAAGTACTGGATGGTCTTCCTTGGGATGGTACAACAGTTTTTCTGTGTTCCACCGGTATGCCAAGTTAGGACAAAGGGTTGGAATCTGTGCTCAGCCAGATTTTGGCTCAACATGAGGAGAATCATTCTAAAAGTTGTAACATTCCAGTAGTGGAATTGCTTGCCTCTGAAGTAGTGAGTTTCCCATTGTTGAAAGCATTCAAGCTGAGCCTGGATTGCTGAAAGTATTCAAGCTTTCATATTGACTGGCAATGTGAAAGAAGTGTTCTGCATTTGATGTTGAGTTGACTTAGATGAACTCAAGGGTCCTGGTCATGCTTAGCTTTTGTGATTCTATGGCATGAGATAAAGACTGTGATTCAGTTTATTTCCTGAGTTTATTTATAAATAGAGACTCAAAGGATAGGGATGATGGTGTTGCCAGGCTCTTTCTTTGTGGACAGACCTCATGTTACTGAAAGGTGAAATGGCAAGACGAATTTAATGGAAGACTGTCGCTTTGACATCTTCCTGAGACAGTAACCACCTGTCAGCCTGTGGTGTGAAGAAGGCAGCAGGGGACCTGGGGGACCCACGAGGCTTCAGCTGACTTATGTTGCTGCTGCCTCCAGTTACTTCATCTTCTTTGCATGACAGCATAATGACATCACTATACATTATGGAAAGAATAGCACCAGAAAAAGAACAAGTTTCCCAACTGCGTCCTTTAAAAATTTTTAATTTTATTATCACAAATTTAACTTTACAGAAAAACGGTATTATAAACTTTACAGAGGATAGAGTGGCATAGAGGAAAGAGCCTTAGAACTTTAATCTTGACTCTTTCTTTGCAGTGGATCTATCACTGTTACCCCACTCTGCTTCCCCTCAATGTGGAGGATTATAATTCTCCATGCTATTGAGCCTGGGCTTGCTTTGGCCAATGAATATAAATGTAAGTGGAACATGGCCATTTCTGGGCAGAAGCTTTTAAAAGTCAGTTTGAACTTCACTCTGGTTTTTTTTCCCTCAGCCACAATCCTAGGCCATGGTCCCAAGGGTGTTGCTTCATCCACCTGGGTTGCAGAATGAGGGTGATGCAGAGGAGAGCCACAGCTGGCTGTGACAATCATGTTGCAAGAGTGAGAAAACATCCTTTGTGGGAAGCTGCTGAGATTTTGGGGGTTAGCTGTTAATGTGGTGTAACTGAGAGCATCTTGACAGGTACAGAAATATATTAGCTTTGCAATAGCTAAGAGAGAGTTTAAGTCTCTTAATGATCATGATAATCATAACAATTATACTAACAGTTAACTTTAATCGGCACTTTCTATGTGCTAGGTGTCGTCTTCGGTACTTCCCTTTTCACAGCCATTTGATGGAATATATATTATTAAAATAATGTATATTTTATAGGTGAGAAAACTGAGGCAGAGACTTCAAGTGACTTGCCAAAGATCAGACATCTAGTGAGTGACAGAGCTAGGATTTGATCTTATTCATGACTGAAGTCGGAATCCTGCCTCTCAACGCAGTTTCCTGAGTTGTCATTCTTCTTCATTGTTCCAGTTTTCAAACTTCTCATCTGTAAAGTGAGGCTAACAGTACCAACTTTCACATCACTTTTCTTCCTCTTGTTTGTGGTTTGAGGAAAGACCCAGAAGAAGGGAAGGCTTTCTGGTTTCTCCTTTGCTTCCCAGGATAATGGAGACAGAATCTGAAAACAGATCCCAGAAGGTATTTGGCTGTGGAACAGTTAAACTGGGAGTAACATACCCTTGTTTGACCTCTTTTGGCCATACACCAAAGCAAGGATTCAGTATGATCTGATTAAACACGGGGCAGGCTGTGATCAGCCACAGTGGAGCCCGAGTGGCTGTGGTAAGGTGAAAGGCCAGGACAGGTGCTAGTCTCACAGCTCAGTTATGGCAAGACCTTGAGAAAAGTGGCATGATCTCAGCGTTGCGATGGTTGGGCATAAGGGGACCGAAGAAACTTTTCTCCCCTACGGTCTGAATGAAAGCAGTAGCACATAGGCAAAGCACTTCAGAAGATCCAACAGAGAGCCTCCCTTGGTTGTTTCATGAAAGAGTCAGTGGGTTGGAGAGCATTATAACAAACCACAAATGACCACAGAAATAATTGGGCGCAGCTTTTACGCAGATTGTTTAGATATCAGCTGTTCTTTCTGAAACAGTCTGAAAAATATACCACACTTGGAATTTTTGAAGCCCCAGGGAGAGAGTTGAGAGGCCACTATTTTTTCCCTAGCAACCTTATCTTCCTTCTATTCTAACAACATTTTTCCTCACAAAACTGGCCATTTCCTTGGTTTTTTTTTCTGTAAAATTACTATGTATGTATGGGAGTTTGATCTACCCACTGTATAACTGCATTGCTCCTTTCTAGCAGGAGTTTATAATAGTTTTATGATGAATCCCATTTGTTTCGGACTTTTTAGGAATATAGTATTATTAGATTAGGTTCAAAGTAAGCGAAATTATCCACCTACCTGAATAATATCGAGTGTGAGTATGTGTGTGTGTAAGCGAAAGGGGAAGAGAGGAAAAGAGAGGAGAGAAAATGTAAGTGTAACATTAACTGACCCTTTTATCGCAATAACTTTAACATCAATATCCTTCCCAATTGGTATTCATCGCAGTTCTTTGGCAGAAGTACCAGGTTACAAGCCAGTGAAAATAAGTAAAGGAAGAGGGGGCTCAGGATGATGGAAGCAGTGGGGGAGATTTTTCCAATTGTCTCCGGCTAGTGAAACAGATTGTGGTTGTTCTTGCTGCTCTTCCTACTCTCTCTTTCTTCTGCTCCTTCCTCTTCCTCTTTGTCTTTGTCTCTGCCTTCTTTCCCTTTTGAATTCTGTGACATTAAGTACATTCAGTCATCATCATCATCCATGGCATCCAGAGCTTTTCTCTTCTTGCAGTTCTGAAACTCTGTACCTGTTAAATGATAACTCCCCATTTCTCCCCTGTCAGTCCCCTGGAGACCACCATTCTGTTTTCTTTGTGAATCTGACTACTCTAGGCAGCTCATATGAGTGGAATCATATTGTATTTGTTCTTTTGTCACTGCCATATCTCACTTAATGTCTTTAAGGTCCATCCATGATGCAGCATGTGTCAGAACTTCCTTCCTTTTTAAAGGCTGAATAATATTTCATCGTAAATCTATACCACATTTTGTTTATCCTTTCATCTGTGGATGGATATTTATATCGCTTCCACCTCTTGGCTATTCTGAATAATGCTGCTATGAACATAGGTGTATAAATAGTTGTTTGAGTCCCTGCTTTCAATTCTTTTGGGTATATACTTAGAAGTGGACCTGCTGGATTACATGGTATTTCTGTTTAAAATTTGTTTCAGAAATTGCCATACTGTTTTCCATGTTGGCTGCACCATTTTACATTTCTACCAGTAGCACACAGAGGTTCCATTTTCGCCACACTTGTTATTTTCTATTTTTTTTAATAACAGTCATCTTAATAGGTATGAGGTGGTATCTCATTGTGGTTTTGATTTGCAGTTCCCTAATGATTAGTGATGTTGAATATGTTTTTATGTACTTCCCATTTGTATAGATACTTTGGAGAAATGTCTTTTCAAGTCCTTTCCCATTTTAAAATTGGTTTCTTGTTTGCTGCGGCCTCTCCCGTTGCAGAGCACAGGCTCCGGACACGCAGGCTCAGCGGCCATGGCTCGCGGGCCCAGCCGCTCTGCGGCATGTGGGATCTTCCCGGACCGGGGCACGAACCCGTGTCCCCTGCATCGGCAGGCGGACTCTCAACCACTGCGCCACCAGGGAAGCCCCTGTAGGACCTTTTAATATATTCTGGTTATTAACCCCTTATCAGATATATGATTTACAAATATTTTCTTTCATTCTGTGGTTGCCTATTCACTCTGTTGATGGTGTCCTTCATGCACAAAAGTTTTAAGTTTTGATGTAGTCCAATTTATCTACTTTTTTCTTATGTTGCCTGTACTTTTGGTGTCATATTCAAGGAATCATTGCCAAATTCAATGTCATGAAGCTTTGATATGTTTTCTTCTAAGAGCTTTATTGTTTTAGCTCTTACTTTTAGGTCTTTGAGCCACCTTGAATTAATTTTTGTATCACCTTCTTTTTTTAAAGCATAAAGAGTACTACATTTTACAGATGTAACTTGCTCTGTTTAAGGCATTGTGCCTGGCACTGTGTGGGACTCAGATATATGAAACATGATTCTGACCTCAGGAGTTTAAAAGATGAGCACACAGTAGCCATGCTATGAAGCCGGAAGTGGACTTAAAGGACAGGTAGAAATAAGCTAACTTCACTCTGGTTTCTTATAGTAACATGGGAGCTTCAGGTTTTGTAGTGTACTTTGTGCAAATCATAGGCCAAAGACAGCACAGAAAAAGGTCAAAAAGTGGAAGATAAACTGACAAAGATGTGATGGATGACAGAGTCAAAGCCCCTTTGTGTAGAAGAAGCTGCTTATTGGGGTTTATCTCCTCCAGGCTCCAGCACTGCAACCATAACTATCAGTAGCTCTGTCCTGTTCAAACACCATCACATGGTACCTGAATGGGCTATTTTAATTCCAGATTCTACAAAGTGGCAAAAAAAGACTTGTTGAGAAAGCAAGCACAGACATATAGACTGATAACTTCGGAGCAGATCACTTCTTATTAAGAGTGGCTAAGGAAAATGCCTTTACACTACCTCTGTCTGGATCCTCTTCTGGAGGGCCTGGTTCCATGTGGTTTCTTGATTTGTTTCTTGGTTCTGTGCTGTTCCATGTCAGTCCATGTGATACTAGTCACTACTCTGACCCAGGACAGCTATACTTATTCATTACAGGGAATTCTCAGTTTCTACCTTGACATTTCTTGACATTTAAAGAATAAAAATGTTATCATATCACATTAACCCTTTTTATTTTTTCCGTAATTCTTTTTCTATCTCAAATTGTTTGTGTATTTATTGCACCCCTAAATGTAAGCTCCATGGAGGCAGGGGCTTGTGTCTCTGCTGTATCTAGCACTTAGAACCCTATCTGGCACATAGTAGGTACTCAGTAAATATGTGTTGAATAGATGAATGTATAGGTAAGATTTAGCTATTTTTGTTCCTGTTTGATACTGCACAAGTCTGTGCAGATGAGAATTTCTGAGTGTGCAGCATTGTTCCAAATGTATACTTCCTAAAAGTGTGTTCTTCTCTGTGTCCCTCTGTGCGAGGGTTTTTCTTTTTCCCTGGTTTTTTGTAGGAGAGAGATAACTTGTGTAATAAGCCTCATAAAGAGGCTTCGTACTGTTCAGATGTGTAATCCCTCTCTGGGCACTTCCTGTGCCACACCATTAAATGTCTAGCCTTGACTACACAGTTGGATTCTTCCACTGTCTCTTTGAAGTTATATGGTTTAGTTCCTGAATTCCTCCTGGCTGCATACACTTGAGAGCAAAGTGCCTGTTCTGTCAATAACCAACACCTAGGTAACCTGGGCAAGTTATAAAATTTCTTCGTGCCTTATTTTTCTCATATGTAACATGGTGATAGTAATAGTATCAATAATTAAAATTGGTTGAGTTGGGCCCTGTTCTAAACATTTTACATGCAATAGACTTTAACAATGTTTAATAACAATGAAGTGGGTACTATCATTATCCTCATTTTATAGAAAAGGAAATTGAAATACAGAAAGCTTAGGTGCTTGGCCCTAAGTCTCACAGATAGTAAGTGGTGGAGCTGGAATTCAAACCCATGGAGTTAGACTCCAGAGCTAGCACTTTGGGGCATAGATCTCTGATCAAGGGCTTATGCAGAGGATAAGATAAAAAGTGTAAATTTCTTGGCATAGTGTCTGGACCACAGTCAGCACTCCATAGATGTCAGTTGTTCTTTTTGCTAACGACTCATCTCCCTCTGTGACCAATACAAGGAAGCCCTTATGACGACCACAAATACCAGCTGAGGAGTGCAAAGGGATAAAGTGTAAGTGGGCAAAGAGTGAATAAGGATATTGTAATTGGGAGCAGTTTTAATGGAAGGGTGAATCCTGGGTAGAGAGTAGAAGATCTAAATAAACCCAGTTCTTACATAGTAAGAAGCTTAAGGCCTTAGATTGAGGTGAGTTTGAGAAAAGTCTGTGGGGACAGTGGCAGCTCTGCATGTAACACCAGTGAGGGAGGAGGGTGCCTGAAAATGGGGTAGTGATCCCACCCTCTGTTCTGAACACACCGGCTATGGGAAGAGAGGATTTCCATGACAGAAGTTCCAGGCAAGTGGGCGTTGGAGCAGGAAAGAGAGTTGCTCCAGTCCCTGAATAAAAAATGCCCACTGTTTATTATCCTCTTAACGTGTTTACTGTATCCTGCAGGTATGTATGTTCTTTGAAATTCCAGCAGCAAGATGAATGGGGGTGATTTCAGTAGGGGAGAGGCAGAGTACCGTGCATCAGGTAGATATGATGGTAAGATATGGCACCTTGGCACAAAGCAAGGAAATATATTTAAAGAGTTACAGGATAAAAAAAAAAAAGAAGAGTTATAGATCCTTCCCGTATATTAGGAAAAAATATGTTTATGTTATACTATAGCACATCGCTTAGAAGGTTGAGAGACTTGGGAGATGACACGCAAAATAGCATACAAAATAAATTATTTCAAAACTTGCTTTAAGAACATAGGAATGAAGATGTCTAGCCTTACATAACACACTCCAGAGCTAGAAAGTTCATTTTAGGAAGAGCAGGAGAGAAATTTAACTTGACAAAATCTAAACACACCCAAAAGAAAAAACTATTTAAAATAGGAAGTAAAAGAGAACAGTGTGTAAGTTTGGGATGTGGGATGGGATGACATCAAAATGCTTTTCTTTGTGGTCTCATATCACCACCCCACTTTTCAGGAGACTAGAACCTTTCTTGGACAAACCATTTCATCAAAGGATCAGATTGTCTAGTTCTTAGAGGAATGTAAGCCACAATAAGAAAACAAATGGGAGATCAGGGTGGTCGTAACAGAGCCTAGGGCGAGGTATAACCCTGGGTCTTTTGCTTTAGACCAAGCAGGCTTCTCTAGCTTTATTGTGCATGTGAATCACCTGAGGAGCTTTTCTCAAATGCAGATTCTGATTCATTCAGTGGTGGTGGTGGTGGTGGTGTTCTGATTAATTGTGTGTGTGTGTGTGTGTGTGTGTGTGTGTGTGTGTGAGAGAGAGAGAGAGAGAGAGAGAGGGAGAGGGAGAGGAAGTTGAGATCCTTTTGGGGCAGCTTTGGAATTTTAGTGAGGGACAGAATTAAAATAGGAAAAAAGACAGGAAGAGTGGGAACATGGTAGCAATTAGACAGTGAGGCCAGTGCCCCAACATGATCAGCATCTCTGTGCTCCGTTCTTACTGGACATCCTTCCAACATTCTCTGTTCCATCTCATTTCATGGATGTGTACACCCCATTCCCTCTTTTTGAAATGTGTTTTCCCTGCCTTCATCAGATCCCTTCATCATTCAGAGGAGACTTTTCTCATCAGGCAAGATCTTCAAATGTTCCTATAGCATATAGTCTTTTTATTACTCTTTTCATACTTACAAACGTTCATCATTTTTCAGGTACAGGAATGGGTCCATTTTGTTCTTTCCAGCCTCCTTACACCTAACCTAACATAGTTCCTGGCATGTAGTAGGTGTGCCATGTACATTTTGAATGAATAGATGAAATAGTATGGATGATCATATGTCCTAGATTTTCTGGGCCTTAGGCCTTTTAGACCATGTGTAACCCCAAATGAAAAATCTGGTCCTGGAGCCATCAGAAAATATTAACAGGATGAGTTGAAGGGTAAAGGAGGAAAAAGCAATGAGTGGACACAATTAGTCAAATTTAAGGTAGGAGAAAAACTTGGATTCAGCCAAAATATGTAAGAGGAAACCACCAGATAATAATATGAATGATACTATTTTCTTAAGCACCTAGTATGTACCAGACATGGTCATAATGGTCATAATATATTCAGTTTCATCTTGAATCCTTACAAAAATGTTGTTAGGTGGACCTTAGGTGGCAGAAACTGTGGCCTATAGAGGGTAATAATTTTCCCAGGTCACTTGGCAAGGAAGTCATGAAGAAGGTTCGAATTCAGAGGCCTTGGGCACTTGACCTTGTCATTGCATCAGTGTCTATCATCTGCCTTCTCCAGTAGCCTGTAAACCCCATGAGAGCGAAAGTGTCTGTTCTGTTCTTGGCTGTGTCCCCAGCACCCAGCATATTTTCTCACATGTATGTACTCAAAAATAATTGCTGAATGAATGGTCAGTACAATTTGAAATTACATGTCCTTTCTATTTTTTGTGTTATATAACCATGTATATGTATGTAAAATACTAAAAAGGAGCTTCGCCAAAAGGCACGTTTCCTTCTTTGACCTTGAGTTGTGTTTCTGAAAACTCTTCTCTTAGGTTAGAACTATGTTTTTCAACTTTTTTTCAGTATTTCCCCCTACCCCCCACCATTCAAAGAGCCTTCTGAGATTTTTTTTTCTAGAAGCCTCCCCCATGAAATTTTAATACCACAGTTACACTGTATATCTGTTATGTATTGTATACATATTTCAGTGTTTTATACATAGTAAGAGTAAGATTTTTTTTGCCCTCCTCTTCCCCTTGCAAGAACCAATTTCACTCCCTTGGGAGCCATATCACCCTGCTGAGAATGCATGGATTAGAAGGTGGCACATTGGAGTAAAACTGTGAAAGCACTTAAAATATGTTTTATGTTCAGTTCACAGAGACGCAGTGATGCAGGAGAGATTGTCAGTGATCTCCCCATTGTCATACTTCTCTTCTTCTTAAGTAACCAATTGCAAATTTTTAGCTAAGCATAACCATCAAACTAGAGGACTGTATATTCCCTTGTCTACCCTGACACCTCCTTCCCTTTGACTAGCTGAGCACAGTGACACTGAGCCAAAGTACTACCTTTCTTAGCCTTCCTTATAGACTCCCTTTGGCTACCTGACCAAGTTAGAGCTAGTGAGCTAAAAGCAGTGGGAGAGAAATAAATTATCTACATTAAGTTATTATATTTTGAAGGCCTCTGTTACTCACAGCTGAACCTAACACTAACTGGTACAATCCCATTTTCATTATACTTTAAATTATTAATTATTAGTTCTGTGTAATTAATTGACATTTATCAGGCCACACGCCTTATAAATTTTTCAGGATTTCTCCCTATGTCCTTCGTTTGTGTCCACCTTCATAATTTTAATGACTTGCATTAAACATTTGTATAGAGACAAAAAAAAATGTCATGGTATTTTGCATGTATAATATTTGCTACAAATCATGGTGACTACAATGGAAGTCCACTAATTTTGAATTTATGACTTACAGTCCGTATATAATTGAATTTTGAATAAGAGGAGTTCTCAATTAGGTAAGGATCATTAAATACTCAGGAATAATCGGGAGGTAGTTGGAAAAGAGAAAAAGGAGGAAAAATAATATTAGATAAAGTCAGGAACAAAAATCATTTATTCTTTAGATTCATTTAGGGAAGAAGGAAGAAGAGAGGAAGCAAAGGAATATTTGGAAATTCACTTTGGGTTGCTCTTGATTAGCAGGAAAAAATAAAGATCTAAAGGTCAAAGTAAGTGTCAGAGAGAAGAAAAATTCAAAAACATAAACCCGTAAGGAAAGAATGTGCTTGTGCTGATTTGAATTAGGGATTTGCCCACTGCTATAGGAAAGCCTCTGGAAGACCTGTCACCTGCAGGCTTGGTACAAGAGCCGTCAATTATTTAGCCTAAAAATGAGGGGTAAGAGGTGACATCAGGAATTGGGCATTATTAAGTTTTTTTTTGTTTTTTTTGCTGGGCATTTGATTGCAAGGCCTTTTATAATGGTAACCAGCAAAATGACTCATAGCAAAGTACAAAATTGGGCAATGAAAACTGTAGACCTTTCAGAGTTTTTAAAACAAATAACAAAACAGAAAAATTAAGAGAGAGTTTGGTTGCTTTGTAAAGCTGGATCAAGAGAAAACGTTTGACAGGATGGAGCTATTGCTTAATTTAAGATCGTGTAAACAAACGGGTTCTCTCCCCCAAGTCATAAATCATGCAAAAAAATGTTGTTAGTCATGCTATATGTACTGTCTGTATGGCAGACATTGTTAGTATGTAACCAACAGCCATTCCCCTCAACTTCCTTGTTAAGCAAACCTGCATTTTGGTCAGAAAGGTCAAGTGCCCTGCCTAAGGATTGAGTCAGCCTTGACTCACATGTCTAAGTGAGTCATGGAGCTTGTTTCCCATTTGTCAGATTTTCCCAGACACCACTGCAGCCAGAAGTGATCATGTGACTCAGTTCTGCCCAATAACCTGTCAGTAGGAAGTCTGCTAGGGAGCATTTGTGAAATATTTTCCTGTTCAGATAAAATGCAAGGATTTACAGAAGGAAGTTTGTCCCCTTTGCCCATTTTCCCCTGCTCGGTATGCTGGTGTGATGAAGTGATGATTGGATCTGTATGGGGCAGCTTGTGTGACCTTGAAGTGACAAACAAGAGATAAAAAGCATATACGTAGAGACTGATAGAGTTTAATTTTGTAAAAAGTCTGTTTTGTTTGGAGTCTGGGTTTTGGAAGACATTATTGATATGCTAACTTACACCATGGTTGCTCTTGGGTAAGATAGTGTAGGTTTGATAATGCAGTGAGAAATAGAACATGGAAATAACTAATTGGGGCAGCAAGAATTTCCTTATATGATAGCAGGGCAGACCATTTTGTGTGGTAGTTACCCTCTCTCCCAGCTAAATGGCAGTGAGCAGACAATTCTGATTTCCTCTAAGTTAGTGGTTTCCTTGTATTGACACCAAACTTGGAAATACTCTTGAGAAATAGGGGAGAGGAGGCATAGGAGAATTGCTAACTTGTCTCCCTGGGTTCGTGTACATTTAAAAAATATTTTTGCCAATTTGGTAGTAAGTGAAGGGCATAGTAAAATGAAACTAGCCAATTCTATTGTTCTCACCGATCTTTGAGCCCATACCAGCCTAATTCAACTACCCTCATGGTTTAAGCCTCTGAGAACTGGGTCATTTGTTACTTGTAGACCAAAGCATATTTAATGAATGCCAACAGAATTCCAACAAAGAGTGGCTGGATTGTAAAAGAGACAAGGGCCACTGGAGGGAGTGGCCAGTATCCAGGCACTCTCATTTTATATGTTGACAATGCCGATCAAATGAAAAATTACACAAATGAATAAGAGTCCTGAATGATGTACAGATATAGGAGAAAAGAATATGTAGATATTGACCTAAGTCCAGCCACGTCCTGGCACTAAAAGTGGTAGAAGTTCAATATAGTGGCAAGAGTTGGAAGACCTGGGCTTAAAACTTATCTCCACTACTTATTAGTTGAGTGACTCTTAGTAGATAGATCACCTCTCTGAGCTTCAGACTCCTTATTTGTAAAAAGGGAATAATAATATCCACTTCATGGGGTGGTTGTGAGATAGTTTGAGATGTCATACAGTAAGTTTATGGTGGCCAGTATGTACTAGATTCTGAGCAATAGAGGATAATAAGCTGTTTTCACATCTGTGATGAATATAGAAAGTTGGGGCCTTTGAGAAAGTTGCTTAAACATCTTTGGACCTATATTTCATAATCCATAGAAATTAAAGGTTTGTACTAGATGTTTCTTTTTTTTTTCATTTTCTGGATTTATGCATTTATTTCTAACTATACAGGAACAAATTCAGTAAGTAGGGAAAGACAAAGAAAGAGAAATATGAAGAGAATGAAGCCTGTGGGAGACTGGCCCCTTAAATAGGAAAAGGGCTGTAGGCAAATTTCACCTTTGTACTTTCCTTTGATCCTCACAGATCCCTGGCTGTGCCCCATCTCCCAATGGTTTTTTTTGGAAAAGAGAGCTTCAGAGGGGATGCATGAAGTGAGTGGAGGGGAGGATTGAAGCAGTGGCTCAAACACCAAGTCTTGTGTTTGGAGGTAAGAAAGCTTCTTGCTTCACATCTTGCTTCACACATGCACACACTGCAGTCTCAACACCACACAAGGGGGCACTGAGATGGGATTTTAACACTCTCTGCTGGGTCATTGTGCAGTCAAGTGTGGTGACACTGTATGTGGTTATTCTGACACCTGTAATATAGATTCTGCCAGGTGTGGTGGGAACTAGTGGGAACTTTAGGGAAACGGAGTGAGCAAAGTAAGCTGGGAGGCAAAAAGACACCTGGGGGAATTTTTGATGAGGATGTTGTTGGATGTGCAAGTGAGGAATGAAAAGAACCAAGTAATACTGAACCCTGAGAGTGAGAGACTGTGAGAGATGATGAGAAGTGGTGGAATCCATGAATCTTTGTGGGGATGGGTGTCTTAGATAAATGATGTTAAAGGATATTTTCATTCCAAAGTTGTGAAAACATACATTGTCTAGTGCTTAACATTTATTTCTCCAAAACTGCTAAAGCCTTGCGGGCTCACCTTTAATTCTTTACTCTATTTCAGCCCCTAGAGCTGCTCAGTTACCATGTATTTATCCCTCTTTTGGTGCACTGCCTGGGATTCCTTATTGCGTGGTCCTGAATTCACACCTCATCATAGGCTTTCTGGTTTATGCCAGAAGCCATCAAACTCATCTCTCTGTGAGAGGGATTTCCCTCCACAATGACATCTGGAGTCATAACACCGTTAATAAGAGCAACTATTGCTCTAAATGTGCTATTAATATTAACTCGTTTAGTCCTCCAAATAGCCCTGTAGGGCAGGTATTATTATTATTATTCCCATTTTACGGATGAGGATACTGAGGTAAAGTGACTCACCCAAGGTTACAGAGCAAGTAGGTAGTAGAGCCCGAATTCAAACCTAGGCTCTGCCTGGCTCCAAACCACTGTGCTATGTTGGATCTCCTTTTGTGAGATGCTATGTTCATGATGTTTCTTTCCAGCTTCAAAATTTAATCCAGCAATCGATTAAAGTTTGCTCAGAGTTTTTTTTTTTTTTTTTTTTTTTAAAACTTTTTTAAAGACTATTTCTTTTATCATGAACTAGGTTTAAAAGTTCTCTAACTGCGATGAAGAGTGGCCCCCGCTTGCCACAACTAGAGAAAGCCCTCGCACAGAAACGAAGACCCACACAGCAAAAATAAATAAATTAATTAATAAACTCCTACCCCCAACATCTTCTTTAAAAAAAAAAAAAAGTTCTCTAAGGCAAGAGCCAGGTCTTCTACATAAATCCAAGTTTTCCAGGTTTCAATTTTTCTCCTTTATAGCATAAAAAGAACTCCTAAGCTCTCGTACAGTTCTGGAGTTCTGTCCTGTTTTCTAGACGTGTTAGAACATGAAGCTAAGTGCTGGGAAGCAACAGATGGTTATTAAATATCCATTGGTTTGACTCATCCTGAAGCCCTGCTGAAACAAACCAAAGACCAAGATTTGTGCAGTTTGATTAGAAATTATTTTAAAGATTTATTTATTATTTTTTTATTTACTTTATTCATTTTGGCCTGCGTTGGGTCTTAGTTGCGGCACACGGGACCTAAGTTGAGGCATGCAGGATCTTTTGTTGTGGCGTGTGGGCTCTTCATTGTGGTGCACGGGCTTCTCTCTAGTTGTGGCGTGTGGGTTTTCTCTTCTCTATTTGTGGTGTGCCGGCTCAAGGGCACGTGGGCTCTGCAGTTGTGGTGCGTGGGTTTCAGGGTGCGTGGGCTCTGTAGTTTGCGGCAAGTAGGCTCTCTGGTTGAGGTGCACGAGCTCAGTAGTTGTGGTGCACTGGCTTAGCTGCCCCGCAGCATGTGGGATCTTAGTTCCCTGACCAGGGATCGAACCCGCATCCCCTGCATTGTAAGGTGGATTCTTTATCACTGGACCACCGGGGAAGTCCCAATTAGGAATTTTTGGAGCCTAGACTCACTGTAAGTTTTCAGCTCCTATTTTCCGTCATGGAAAAATGGAAGATAAGAATGATTGTTGGCTGAATTTGTCTGTCACTCAGCATCCCTTTCTAGTTTCAGCTGCTTTGTCAACAGCCATGGCTTGGGAGAGCAGGACTGGATTGTTCTTTGTGCGAGGAAGGTCTGGATCCGGAGTGTGCTTTAGACTTAAGGCAGCCCAAACCCAGGAGATGACCTTGAAAAATGATAGGGTTCAGTAGGTCATTAGCTGAGCATATTTGGTTGGCTGCCTCCAGAATTAGACTACAGGATGGAGAGAAGAGTAGGTAATAGGAAGAAAGTAAGGAATGAGAGAGATGCCTTTAGAGGTAGAGGTAGGGAGGGAGAGAAAGAGGAAAAAGAGAGAGAGAGACAGACAGACAGACACACTGAGAGACGGAGAACAGAAAGGATAGCCAGGCTGAGAGCTGTCCACATTCAGTGTAGCTTTTTATTACTTTGAATATACATACTTTCTGTCATTAAATTCATTTAATTAGCCATGTGGTAGTTACACAAATCTGCCACTGCAAATAGTACTTTGCATTAAAAACAAAACCAAACCATCTTTTCCTTAGAGATATCTGTTAAGCACCCTATATCTTAAATTAATTGTAATTCCAGAGAGAACATTTTATTAGATGTTTCCTTTTCTTTTTCTTTTTAACTCAAGAAACTATTTTAGAATAAGACTTCAAAGAATCTTCCAGGGGGAAAAAAAAAATCCCACAACTCATGAATTATAGAGAAAAAAGGGTTTTGTCTTTAAAACAATATCTTATGCAATTAGGGGCCAAGTGAACTTAATTACCATGTGAATAATTCAAAGAAGCAGATTAACTGCAATAGGAAAAATTTTGGTCCAGTGTGGTCCTCCGTATTCATGCAACTCAAATGATCTGTGATCTAATCCTGGAACAGTCAGTTTAAGGTTCTGAAACCTGGTTGTTACATTCAACAGGTATTTGTTGTTCACCTTCTATGTGTCCTTATAAGGAAACTGTCATGAAGTATTTTGGTCATTTAGTGTTCTTTTTGCTTTGCCTCTATTTACCCCTTTCCACTGGGGCAGGAACTGTAGACCTTCATTTCAGCATTTGCTTTCCCTCCATCCTCTTCATTTGCACCCCTGCAACCTTCCACTTTGCACCAGAGTGGGGCAGAAAAAAGGAGCATCAGAATGGCAGGAATGTGACTTGTCACTTTCAGCCAGGATTGAAGTTGCATAGCAGTGCTCCAACAAAGTGAATTCAATAAATATGTGTTGAGGGGGCTGCTTTGTAATA
Organism: Monodon monoceros; assembly: GCF_005190385.1. NCBI lineage: Eukaryota > Metazoa > Chordata > Mammalia > Artiodactyla > Monodontidae > Monodon > Monodon monoceros. Next base: position 69,058,861 of record NW_021703782.1, read on the forward strand.
GACCTCATGCCAGAGACTGTGGGGCAGTCAAAGAAACTAAAATACTGTAGTGTTTTCAGATATTGTATTAAATGGTAAAGACAACAGATCTGCCCATAAAGCACTGTAATATAAAACAAAGGGATGTGTGACTTAACAGTGGCCCAAAGAAAGGCAAGAAGACAGATGAGGAACATAGACATGGAAAAGGGTCCCTGCAAACAGAATTTCAGATCTCCCTCTGAATAAAAATGACAGGCTATTCACAACTGAGGATGAAGGGCAGGTAGTAGGATGTCACACGAAGGGAAAACAGGATAAGTAAATGTCTGGAGGCAAAGAAGCGAATGCACAAGCAAGCAAGTGTGTGTTATCAAACTTAAAGATTCTTTTGGTGGCTGGGCACAATACACTGACATTGGAGTAGATGAAAGGCAGAGCTCTTTGTTACTTACAGCTACAAGGAGAGAAGGCTGTTTGTAGGGCCACACAAAGGGTTGCACCATGGGACAGGGCAACACAAGCTAAGCTCTGGGTGGGGTTTGTGCATGGCAAGCAGAGTGGGTGTGGTAACTAGGTTTTGCAGGCTTCCTAGAGGATTGATTAATTTGAATAATTACATGGCTCTGGAGCATAGAGGCTTTCCTTAATTGTTTAGTACCTGGCCTGGGAATGTGGAAGCCTCATAAGGGGGTGCGGTTGGCGTGTATGCCTAGTGACCCTGGAGAGTGGGAGCCTGGTAAGCAAAGTGTTTGGTGTGCAGCTTAGCAAACTGCCCATGAAGGGGAATTGAGAATTTTTAGATATGACTTCAAAACTAGATCAAGACAGCACTTGTGAAATATATTACAGTGTACATAAGCACATTGCACCTAGCTTGATTCAGGTTAGGGGAGGGGTAGGTGGGAAGGCATGAGTTAGGACATTGGATTATAAAACTAATTAGATAGAGAGCAAATCTTAGAGAACATTGAACCCCTGGATAATAAATGATGTTCTCATAGTAGGGTAAGAAATGTGATTTTCTTGAGTAAATAAGGTAGATATAAAATATCAAATTTTCGTACAGTTTACCTTAAAAAAATGGACACATTAGGTGGCAAAATATTATATGGAATTCTGTAACCCTGAAGAACATTATTTGATCAATGAAGCAGGAAATGTTAAAGCAATAGTATAACAAATTGCAGACATTTTACAATGACTGCTGTATACTTGTGAGATAAGATGAAGTTGTGAGGAGAGAAACTCTCATCCGAGAGGCCAAAACTTCTCATTCCTGAATGCAAAAATTATTGTATTTGCCAACTGGAAAAATTGTTCATGTACTTATAGTGGTCCTCTTTGAAAATTACCATGCTAAAGTCCACTGAGCATCCAAGTTTCCAGATAAAGTTGTGAGATGATAGTTTCCATAAAGGCATAAGGAAGTTTTAGAAAACCTGGAAATTATTGATTCATGCTAATATTTGTTCTAAGCGGACAAAGTGAAAGTTTTAGTCCAACTAAATCAAGTGCAGTGGATATAGTGGTGCACCACTCAGACCCACCCATTCAGGACCAACATGTGCTCATTCCCTCAGTCGTTGCAAGTGTTGGCTGAGGATAGCTCACAGTTGAGTCTCTCCCACAGACTTGTCCTTGGCCTGCAAGAGCTGATTCACCCAAGGTGAGATTCCCTGCCCATTGGCAGTTCTGTCTGTGAGGATGTTTCTAGAAGACATTAGCATATGAATTGGTGGGCTGAGGAAAGTAGATTGCTCTTCCCAGTGTGGGTGGGCATCATCCAGTCTGTTGAGTCAGAATAAAACAAAAAGGTGGAGGAACGGAGAATTCTCTCTCCCTCCCTGACTGCTGACCTAGGACATCAGTCTTTTCCTGCTCTTTGATTGGGACTTACACCATCAGTTCTCCTGGGTCTCAGACCTTCTTGGTCCAGAACTACACCACCAGCTTTCCTGGACCTCCAGCTTGCAGACTTCTTTGCTTTCATAATCACATAAGACAATTCTTCCTTATAATAAATAAATCTCCATCTATCTAGCTATCTTTCCTTCCTATTGGAGGTAGGTGATACATGTATCTTCTGTTGGTTCTGTGTCTCTGGAGAACACTGGATAATACGAAGGGCAACCCTGGAGGGCCATCCTAGCTCTAGTGCCCCTACTCCTTTCAGCTTCCCTCTCCATGCTCCATCCTGCTTCCTTCACTCTTCTACAGGTCAGTGCTCCCAAGAGCACTTCCCAATAAATTCCGTGCACTCAGGTCTCCATCACACAGTCTATTTCAGAAAATCCAACCTATGACAAATGCATCTATAGAATGACTAAACAATTCCTGAAATAATGTATACATTCTGTAGTCTCCTGAAATTTCTTTTATTCCAAATTGAGAGATGAGTTGTGAAAGAAAGAACATATATAGGTTTTTCAAAATTTTATCTATGCTTTAATATAAAAAAATTCGATGTTATTCAAATTATTCCAGACCATAGAAAAGGAGCAAAGGCCTCCTGATTCTTTTTATAAAGCTAGCGTAACTTGAATACTAAAAGTTGATCAATATATTATAAAAAAGGAAAAACTATAATTTTCTATATGAATATAGATATAAAAATTCTGTATAGCATATACCAATTGATTCCAGCTGCATATTATGAGAACTGTATAATATAGACTTAGTAGAGTTTATCCTAAGACCATAAGGGTGGTTCAATATTAGGAAATCTATCAGTGTAATTTATTACATCAACAAATTAAATGAAGAAAGTCAATGATTATATCAATAGATGCCTGAAAGCCATCGTAAAATTAAAGTCATTTCTAATAAAAATTCCAAGTAATTTAGAAATAAAGGAAACTGTTTAAGTATGATAGATTCTTTTTACCAAAACCCAATAGCAAACATTATAATAAAACGCAAAATAGCTGAAACTATTTCCATTAAAAAATAGAGCTGGTATCTTGTTAAATTTCATTGGTAGTGAAATTGGTCACACCTTTCTCCTACCCCCACCAATCTAGGGCATACTCCTAATGCAGTGATGGCAAGGATGTATTTAAACATCTCTTCATCCCATTATACTGAGACTTCCCAGAGGCAGGTGTAGGCCTTACAAATTTTTGTATCCTTTGTCCCTGACAGTTTCTGGCACAAAAAAATTTCTAGAAGGCACAAGCAATTGAATGAGTATAATAGTAGAATTTATACTTTACAAAAGACCATTTTCCCTTCACCACAAGAGAATTGTGAGATGGCGAGCATTCCATGAGCATAATTTGCGAAACTTTTTCAAAAAGTTATAATTATATCAGAGTCAGGGAGTAGAGACCGATGAGCCCATTTTCACTTTTTATTTTATTTTTTCTTGAGATTTAAAAAATCTCACATAGTTTTATCATTTTTGAAACTCCTTTCATGATTGTTCTAGGGTTTATTCATCGTATTTAGAAGTGAGCTGTGAACAGCTTGGAAATGCAATAATCCAAGTCATTTAGCTTAAGTCTATATACCTTAGAAACCATAACAAGATTAAAAACAAACAAACAAATGAAAACCCCCGAATTACTTGGGAAATGCTTCTCTAAAAGGAATTTCAGTTTCACATCCGTCCCACTTTCTAAAACCAAATTTTCTTTTAATATGTTTTTCTTTCAAAGTGGCTGTTTAAATCTGAGAACACCCACGTATTTAACTTCTCTAGAACTCTGAGTTATTTCACTTAGTATTAATGGGCCAGGCCCCTTTGCCCATACTTGCTGCTACCTATTTAGAAGCTAATGCCTCCTCCTGTTGCATCTTTCTCTCAAGAGACAATAGATGTACTACCCTGAGATGGAAAACAGGTTAGATTCAGGATTTCACTCTGGAAGGGTGGCCATAGAATTAAGGGAGATTAAGGCAAGTTCCCCCAGGGTACAAGGTTAAGGGAAGTTCCTATATAATGCCCCCATTATATGAGAGAAGGATTGAAACATGTCTATGGGATTTAGCAGTAAGGATGATGTTACTGATCCTGGAGAGAGCAGTTTTAAAGAAGTGGTGTGGACCAAAGTCAAATGGCAGTGTGTTCATTCAGGAGTCAGTGGGGGCAGTGACAATTTTTAAAGAAGTTCAGCTAGGAAAGATAGGAGAGGTAGAGACAGAGACAGAGATAGAGATAGAGGCAGAGAAAGAGAGAGAGATGGGATGGAACCTTATCTCAGAGGCTACCCATTACCCAGCGTAGTGTAATTATCTCTTCTAATAAACGTGGTAACTTGATATCACAAAAGTTGCCTTCATAGTTCTTTACTCTTATGTCTCCACTGCCATTTAGATTTAAAGACATAAAAGCATAGCCTGTCGGGAAGTTTAAATTTGAATCTTGTGCTTTAAAGAGGCTTACTAATTTGCTTTGTTTATGAACTGAGACCCAATCTGTGTCATATATAGTCCCTCATATTTTCTTCCTGAGTGGAGAGAAACATCTTACTGGCATCATCTCTTCGATAGCTGGAGGCATCATCAAAAATTGAGATAAATACCCTTAACAGGAATAAATGAATTTTGAGTATATAGGCTCCCACCTCTTAAAGCAGGGCAAAGGAGGTTAACAAAACAGAGCGACTCTTGGCTGGAGGAGTGCATGTAAGTCATTCTTAACTGGAGGTTTCACCTTTGTTCCTCTGAGCAGCTGCCAAGGAACTTTCTACATGTGACTTGAGATAAATGAGCGAGTCAGGGAACAGTTTGCATCTCTAAGATGAACTGTTAGGCTATTCCTTTGAAATCCTAAAGGGGATGGTGGTGATTAAAGGTACATTTTTTACAACTTAATGTAAAAGACAGTTAAGAAGTCCTGAAGGAAGAGGCAGGGCTCAGGCAAGTCCACTACCAGTGACTCTGGGATGCTGTATTTCACGTTGTTTTCCTTATTAATGCTAGAGGGAGGCTGATTTGGAAGATACACCATAAGGAGAACTGTAGAGCATGAATCAAAGCATCACTACTTTTTTGTTGAAGAACCAAGGAAGCAAAAGGAAGCCCTTGAAAGGAGAGTTATACGAACACACTTTCTTCTGCAATAATCTCTTCTCCTTGAGGGAGGAGACTGAGCCATCTTTCTTTCAAGTCTCTAGCTGCAATAGCTACTGTCAAATGATGCCTTAGAATGCAGTCAGATGATGCCTTAGAAACAGTTCTGAGTGGAGAGTCAGGGATCTGAAGTTACAGGTCTAGCCTGTTCACTTCTCTGTCACTAATTTGGCGACTTTCGGCAAGACCCCTCAGAACTTCCTATTCTCCCATGTGTAAAATAGTAGAAAGCAAATGGCCACTGGGATTCTTGCCCATTATGGGGTTCAAAGCATCTGGAAAGATGGACAAAAGAATGTATATCTGTAATAAAGAGGCTCAAAAGAAAACAGCTTCTTGCGTATTTTGCTTTGGGAATAGTATGTGCCATTTGATTATATGGAAAAAGAAAGAATGGGTGTGAAACCCAGACATTGGCACATGCAGATAATAATATTCTTATATAAAGTTTTGGATAAACATTTATTATACACTTGCTTTTACCCCAAATATTTGGATTTCAATTTCTTAATCTTCTGGAATGCTGGAAATTACTTTTGGCATTTTCCCCATTCCTGGGGTACAACTTTATGCTATTTGAGGCAGAAATGGTTTCGGCCTCAAAATAGCACAGTTCCTGCTAATCAACTCAAAATCTTCCAAGGCACACAGGCTTTCGGAAGCCAGAACCGATTTTTCTGGACAGGGAGTATATTTGCTTAGTCCATGAAATTGAGATCAAACTTGGATATTATTTTCCAGATCCTAGTCTTTGCAAAGCAGATGGAGAATACCCTGATGGCATGAGATGTTTGGTGAATAGCAAACTCTATAAACATTTTCTTAGGAACCACATTTTGTCCTGTGAATAAATTAGGTAGGTCGTATGTATATTTTCATGAACTTATTTTATGCTTAGTGTGGGGCATGGCACATATTTAGCACTCAGAAATATTTGTTGAATAAATGAATGAATGCATACATATATGGCATTTAAAAGAGACTGTGAAATCTATCATTAGGCATTTTCCTAATTAAAATTTAATTATTGCTATCAATTTTTATCTATTATGTATATAAAAGGATTGACAGTTAATGAATTTCTGAGTAGATTCTTCTGAACTCTTCTTGAGATGGTCTTATTAACTTTGAAAGGCTTCTAATGGCACTTGGCTTTCTTAAAAAAAAATCAAGAAATAAGAGAATCAATCTGGTTATCCAGACACCTATGGGCTGGTCAGAGAATGATTTAATCTGGGAATAGCTTCCCAAATTAAGTGGCCTCTCTGAGAGGCCTTTCTCAGTTAAAACTTTCTTGAGTCCCTGATGGTACCATTTGAACTGTGGCCACACTTAGATTCAGAGAGAGATCTGGAAAGGAAAAGTATTGATTAAAGGAGGGTCTGATCACTTTTGACACTAAGAGAGCACATTCAATGATATGAGTTGTAGGTGCTAACTATTTATTTATTATTCTGGCCTCTGATTAAAAATGTGAGAGAAAAGTCCTCTCTGTATTCCATGGGCTGCAACTTGGCAATATTTAATTTTGATCAACTGTTTTCCTTTTTGATTCAGACAACTTTTCCTGGAGGCTTTGCCTATGGGAAATAAGTGCTGAGATTCCTCGCTAGAACGGAGGTTTCCTCTGATCATTGTGTCTGTGAATGAATCCACTGAAGGTGTGCACTACAGGCAACTCTCAGATTGGGACCAGAATGTCTAAAGGACCTTTTCGCATCTTTTTTTTTTTTTTTGCGGTACGCGGGTCTCTCGTTGCCGTGGCCTCTGCCGTTGTGGAGCACAGGCTCTGGACGCGCAGGCTCAGCGGCCATGGCTCACGGGCCCAGCCACTCCGCGGCACGTGGCATCTTCCCGGACCGGGGCACGAACTCGTGTCCCCTGCATCGGCAGGCAGACTCTCAACCACTGCGCCACCAGGGAAGCCCCCTCTGCATCTTGACAGTTGACATTTGTAGGTTGAAATCATTCCAGGTCTGTTTGATCACACATGTTTATTAGAAGAGTAAGATGTTTATTTTTCCTCCTAGAACACCAGGGTTAATCAGCCAATCCAACATCCTCGTTTTATGATGTGAAACTGAGGCCTGGAGAGGTGAAGTTACTTGACCAAGGGCACTATTAACTAGAATTGGAATTCAAGTCTCCTGATGTTTTTGAAATTTGTAACAGGCTGTACTGCCACTTCTTAGCAAATTTTATATAAGTTCAGTACTTTTACTGAGGTTTTACTTGAGGTAGAAAATGGCATTTTGAAGAGCTCTCAAAGTGTGACTATTCCTGTTCTACGATTTTTTCCTAATAAGTCATAAGCTCATATAGCTCAGGATACCTTCTTTCTTTGAATCTGACCCCAGGTCATAGCAACAACTAATCTGTGTATAACTACAAGGACAGCTGCAACAGCTTTTGGTGTGGTAGCAGGGTCAGATTCTAAGGGTATATAGACTAACAAGTCTGCAGGTAAACTTTGGGACATCAAACTCGTTTGCCTCATTTTCAGCTCTTATCCAGTTGATCTTCACCTTGGTGAAGGGCTGTAGACTTTGACTTCAGATCAAGTCCTCACACCCTGGTTCTTGCCCCCTAGGATTGGATGGCAGTGGGGGGGGCGGGGAGTTGTCTGGTCACCAGCACTTACCAGACCCAGTCTCAGCATTTCCACTGGGTCAGGGTGTTGCTGCCTGCTGCACTCTCCCAGCCTGGTAGGAAGGCAGATACTAAAGTGATGAGGCTGCACAGAGCAGATCTTGGGTACACTGTCTCACCTTTTTGTGTCTTGGTTTCTTCATCTGTTAATGGGTATAATAATAGTGTCTAAAGAATAGGGATATGTGGAATGATATGCAGGTTTGTCCAAAAATGGCCTTGAGTGACTGTTCCAGATTGTCTGGTGCAAGGTGGCTCAGACTGCCTGTTTGTGCTAGATGAAGCTCATGCTTTATGAAGACAGAGCAATAGGCTGTAGCACCCTTTGCTGGAGCAGGGTCTTTTTATTGGTGCAGAGTGCCTCCAAACAGGGCCCTCTGCAGAATGCTACAAAATCAGTCTGTTGTCCAAAATCAAAATTTGTTGTCCTGGGCTTCCCTGGTGGCGCAGTGGTTGAGAGTCCGCCTGCCGATGCAGGGGACGCGGGTTCGTGCCCCGGTCAGGGAGGATCCCACATGCCGCGGAGCGGCTGGGCCCGTGAGCCATGGCCGCTGAGCCTGCGCGTCCGGAGCCTGTGCTCCGCAACGGGAGAGGCCACAACAGTGAGAGGCCCGCGTAATGCAAAAAAAAAAAAAAAAAATCTCTTGTCCTGATGTCCAAGTGATGCTTCTAGTGTTTACCCCAAACCCTCAGAGTATTAGGCTGTTGTAAGGATTCAATTAATACATAAGAACCACTAAGGACAGTGCCTGTTGTTCTTAGCTTTCAAAGGGACATAATCATTCAATTGAAAGTACCATAGTGAGATAACAGATGTAAAAGCCATTTGTAAACTGTGAAGTGCACACATACGAGTATTAGCTCTTATTATTATGTAGCTGTATCTATTTTTTGTATCATAAAATCCTCTTCATCCAACCTGCGGTATAAAAAGAAATGGGGGCCATGTCAATATTTACTGGAGAATGGAAAGAAATGGGGTGTATATGATAGTGAACAGTTAGGCAGGAGGACTTCCCAATTAATTGGTTTTCCTCCCAATATTAACGTCCTTATTTTTAAAGGATCTACATGAGTTGGAAGAATCAGACTTGTGTTCTGTCTTAGGATGAGAAGATTCCTTTTTTCTCCTCAGTCAGTAATTACCAAAAATCACATCTTTGCCTTCCCACAGAAGGTGGTTAAAAACTCAGTTCTTTCTTCCTCACACTTTCAGATGTATACACATATCTTTATTGCTCTAACACAATCTCAATATGAATATGAGAAGGATAAATTCCTGCTAAAAATACCACCAGGTTGCTACTGCCTAGAATAAGAAATGTGTCAATAAGCTTGGAACATGAATCTGATTATCTCAAGCTATGTGTACATGAGGGCTCTACAGTGACTGCAGCATCAAGGAAAAGACTCAATTGGCTAAAATTACCCACAAACAACACCTCCAGAATCCTGAGAGCCAGGCTTGATTCCCATCCTTCCCTCACCCTCCACATGGAGTCTTTTCATTTCTACCATCAGTACATCTTTTTTTTTTTTTAACATCTTTATTGGAGTATAATTGCTTTACAATGGTGTGTTAGTTTCTGCTTTATAACAAAGTGAATCAGCTATACATATACATATATCCCCATATCTCCTCCCTCTTGCATCTCCCTCCCTCCCTCCCTATTCCACCCCTCTAGGTGGACACAAAGCACCGAGCTGATCTCCCTGTGCTATGCGGCTGCTTCCCACTAGCTATCTGTTTTACATTTGGTAGTGTATATATGTCCATGCCACTCTCTCATTTTGTCCCAGCTTACCCTTCCCCCTCCCCGTGTCCTCAAGTCCATTTTCTATGTCTCCGTATTTATTCCTGTCCTGCTCCTAGGTTCTTCAGAACCATTTTTTTTTTTCGGATTCCATATATATGTGTTAGCATACGTCCACCATCAGTGCATCTTAAGGCCGTTCACTTCTCTGCATTACCTCCACTGCTGTCTTAGCCTAAGCTCCGTCATCTCCCACATGAACTACCACAAAAGCCTTCTGTCTCATCTCTCTGCTTATATTTTCATCCCACTTCAACTAATTCTCTACAAAGAAGTTAGAGTAATCTTTTAAAACATAACGTGTTTTAAAACATGTCTCTCCCTGTCTCTGGTAGCCTTTCACTTCAATATGGCCTACAAAGACCTGCATGAACTCACAACATTCTTGGCCTTTGTGCAGGAAAGTGCAGCTACACTGGCTTTCTTTTAGTTTCTTCTTTAGTTCCTGCAAAGTGTTAGGCGCTCAGAGTGTTTGTACATGCTGCTCTTTTTTATAGGACTACTTTCTCCCCATTTTCCTTCTAGATCCTCTTTACTCCCCTGCTAGTGTCAGCTCACATGCCTTCTCTGAGACGCGCGCGCGCGCGCGCGCGCACACACACACACACACACACACACACACACACACACACAACACACTCCCATCTAAATAAGGTCCCCTCCTTTATCCTCTATTAGAGTACTCTGGCCTTTTCATCCACTACACTTAGAGTATATAAATGTATCTGTATTTGCTAGTGCATTTATTTAATAGTTTTCTTCCTCAGTGGATGGCAGGATCCAAGAGGATAGGGACCATGTCTGTTTTGTTCACTTATGAGTACTTAGTATTTAGCACAGTGCCTGGCGCATTGTAGGTGCTCAGGAGACTTTGATAAGTGAACGAATATTCACATGGTTACAAGTTGTCATAGTATGCGCTAAAAGCTGAGGAGACTCAGGGATTTCCATTGACCTATCAGTCTGATGTGTACAGAAGGCGAATGTATGGAACCCATTGGGAACCCTGGACTCTAGATCTGTCAGACCTCAGGCAAGTTACTAAATTTCTTTGAACCTATTTTTATCATTGATAAGTTGGGGAAAATAAAGAATCATAATACTCTCCTTTTCCACCCCTTGGAAGCATTGTGAGGATCAAATGAGAGACTTGTTATACTGGTGCTTTAGAACCTTAAAATATTTATACAGATTTACATTTTGTAATTTTAAATGGAAAATTGTGTCTGAAAGCACAATAGGAAAAGAAGGAAAGGCAGACAGAACAAGGAGGGACAAACGGAATGACAGTCAAGAGGTCACTGGGAAATGAGGACAGTGGTCTGGAATTTGTTGTCCATCCTTTTAAATACCATTGTTCGAGAAAGCCCAAACCAATCAAATCAATCAGAAAGCACTTATCATATGTAGATTTTAAGGCTGCTTCCATCTTTGGCAAATTTCCTCACAAATGAGTCCCACTCGAGTGAGAGCAGATGTTATCTATATTTTTAAACTTCTTAGATCTTCAGGATTTTAAATATTGCACCAACATGCAGTACTTACTTTTGTCACATGTTTTTTCATATCTTTCCCAATTTTTCTTTCCTTTGGTAAATTATATGCTAATTTCTAAACCTGTATGAATTCTTTTATGATGTTAATGATTCCTTTTCTTATGCCCATTTAATATACCTAATTCTGAAATCCTCAACTCATCAGGCAGTTTAAGCAAAACTTATAAAACATGCATTGTAATCTGCCTCATTGCATTTACTGTAGATGATTTTAGCTCAGAGGGTATTGGTTAAGCCTTAGCTATAAGGTTTAATAGTGACGTCATTCGACTCCTGATTTCACAGTGGATTTATGTGATGACCATCATACTTATTTCTGGCCTGAAATACTGTACGGCTCAAGTATGATGGAGAAACCTCATCTTTGGTTTTCAAATGAGAAGGAAGTCACCGTGAATGTAACACTTTAATTAGCTGTCATTTTTTCAAATAATGAATCAAGGAAGTGTCTTATTTCATTTGCTCTGAATTTAAACTCTTTAAAGAAAATGTAGATTTGGCATATAGGAGGTGCTCCAGGTATACTTATGAATTCACCCATCTATTTATTTGGTAAACTACTTATAATGTGCCAGAATTATTCTAGGTGCTAGGCATTAAAAAAAGCAAACAAGATGACACTTGACTTTTTTTTTAACTTTCCTATTCATTTTCATCTTTGACGCAGATTTCAGTTAGGTAAAATTCATAAAAATCAGACTCGGTAAGAAGATTGTTGATCGTCTAGAGACTTATTAGGCCATTAACGAATGCTTGATGGTTGATTCCCAATGCAGGTTTGCAAAACCTGGGTTGTCACTAGTCACACACTAGTGTACACAGCCCCTCACACACCTAACCACTTGTTTAAATTCACTTTAATTTTCCAAAAATAAGGATGCCACAGAGTACCTTATTGACAGGCTATATTAGTCGGGATACTGGTTTGGCCACTTTAACAGAAACCATAACAGCAGTGGTTTAAACTAGATAGAGGTTTCTTTCTTTCATATATAAAAGTCTAGGTTGGCAGGGTGTTCCCGGGGGAGGTTATCCAGGGATCCAGAGTTCTTTCTGTTTTGTGATTCTCATCCTCTAGGACATTGCCCTTCAACAGCCTTGCTACCACATTTCTGTGCTCCAGCCACTAGGAAGGGGAAAGATAAAGTGGAAGACACAGTTTGATTTCAAAAACATAACCTATGATTTGCTCAGGTTACTTCTTCTCACACCCCATGGTATAGACTATGTCATTTGACTACACCAAGCCACAAGAGAGGCTGGGAAAGTTAGTCGTTGGTTGAGCAATTAGTTGTGGCCAGCAGAAGTCAGGAAAAAGAGTAAAATGGATTCTGGGGAAACACTAATAATCTTTAGAAGATGTCCTGATTCCCTCTCCCACCCGCCACATATAAGGAGATTTTGATTTTATTTTATAAAACAAATTTAAATATAAAAATGTTATATAAAGTTTTAGAATACTCATGATCCCAACATCCGTGATCTACAAAAGTTTCATCCTACTTTTTGGCTGAGTCCCAAAGTGTGAAAGTTCAAACTCCCTGCATAACTTCACTTGTCCTCTTTAGTCTTAAAAACTAGTAGTATGGGTATTTCCCCCCTCACCAGTCAGGGACATGCCCATTGGGAGAAAGAGGGCTACAGCAGAAGCAGCCTATTACTGACAAATTATATGAAGTTTTACATACTCATTAAAAGGTATGTAAATGGTAGCATATCTGGAGCTGGGGCTGAATTTGATCACCTCACTAGCTGAATCCTCCTTGCAATCATTTATTATTTCTCTCTGAAATCAACCCTGGCTTCTGGAGACTCCTTTGAGTATTCATTTATTCATTCACTCAGTCAATATTTATTGAATAGCTGCTGTGTGCATGGCACTGTGCTGTCTGTTGGAGGGGTGTGGATAAGAGTGAAAAAATAAACGATCCTTTCCCTTACAGTACCTGTCATCAGAAAGAGAAGACAAAGTATCTACACACTTAATTAATCCTGTAATGTGTGATGAATATCAAAGCTATGGGGAGGGTGGCAATTCAGAAGCAGACACAGTCTTATCTAGTGTGGTGATCTGCTCTAGGAAAGAAATGGCTGGTTAGAATGTAGAAGTTTTTTTAAGGTAATGGCAATAGAAGACTCTCTAGGAAGTGGGAACAATATGAAGAAAGTGGTAGAGTTGGCGAATCTAGGAGTGATATTACCCAGGCTGAGATTCTTCTAACCTAGGAGACAGGTGGGAGCCCTGAATGGCATGGTAGACACAGATGGTGACCTCTTAAGGCAGCTCTTAAGTGGTGAGCTTAAGTGGTGCTGGGGCAGGCATCTTGAGGATTGTGTCTCCAAACTCAACGCTACCTGTCCACTCCACAGGCTCCCAAGCCACAGTGCCCTGCGCAGGGACTCTCAAGGCCAACTTCCATGTCCTCACTTGCCTTCTCAATGTCCCTGCAGTCTCCCTCCCTTCCAGCATAATTGAGGTCATTATTTCTGTATGTAAATGAAAAGTATTTTAAGGCTTGGCTCTCCGAGTTAACTTCCAAACATCAACATGGTCCAATACACTTCTTCTTGAAAAATAGAAGGTTCAGTGTGTTGCATTTTTATTTTTAATTTTGTTTTTGTTTAACTTGCAAATGACAAATCTTCCTCTACTGTAAAGCATAGGAGGACTTGTCCTTCTGCCACTGTTTGGGCAAGTTCTGTGAAAACAGACAGACGGATGTGATTTAGGAAAGTAAATTATCCAAAGGTCACTTAATAAACATATATAAAAGAAGACTACTTTTATAATCTTTCAGAGTTCTCAAAAGTGAGACTCTCATGAGTTAACTTCTCAGATATAGGAGAAACACCAAATCCTCAGAGTGTCCAACAGTCTTAAAAGTTAAGTAAAAACATTTGAATTTCCATGCTGAGCATAGAGTATTCTGCATGTGACTCTTGCCTAAAACAGTGCTGGAACCTGAAACAGAACAGAGGCAAAATTTTTAAATGGTATTAAAATGATAATTTCTCTCCAGTATTTCCACTTTTAACAGTTTCTGAACTCACTGAGTTGAAAAGAATGGTTTCAACTTTGCCACAATAGGACAACGTCTGACTTTCAGTCTGGAAGAAGTTATTGATTTTGATTTACATTTAAATGAGGCTCCTTGCAGATAGAAGACTTAAGAGATGTCCTAGCAGGAGATACAGATGCTGACTGAGGAGGAATCCAAAACAGAGAGAAGGAATAGGAGGGCCTACCAAGTAGCTGATTATCTTGGTCTTATCTTCTCATCTCAAATCTCAACAGGCATAAATGCTAGTCTAGGTGAAATGATTTGGCCTTCCAGGAAGAAAGGGAGTAGAACAACCCAAGGTGGCGTGGATATCTTTACCATTATTTATGAGGTTTAAAGCTGAGTGAGGAAGCTCCAAGAAATTTTAATGTCGGTCTCATCTCTAGGTGGGAAATGCAGTCACCTAGTGAGTGGGAACAGCTAAGTGCTTTTTGATTTCATAACCAAAGCCCTGTTTACTTATTTATCGGCTCTCTTCTAAGTATCTAAGGCTGAATGTGTAGATCGTTTGTGGGGCAATTTGGTGAGTAACAGACCCATGAACAATAGATCAGCATTAATATTCAAATTAGACTCTTCTAACCTTTCCTACTGCTCTGTTAAATGCTTCTTGAAAACTTCTGTCTCCCAGGATATTACTGTATATCGGAGGAAGATTTGTGTGTGTGTGCCAGACAACATTTGGTAGACTATCGAAATAGACTCGTTTCGTCAGTTAGGTTGACTTGCTTCAGTCCAGCTGAATGACTGAAACTGGGAAGGAAGGAAGGAAGGTGGATCTCAAATTTCAGCTCAGCTGACTCCAAGTACCCATGGGATGAGTTCAAGGCAAATATCTTGATATATGATGGGTTTTGCAGCCGAAGCAGATAGCTTGGGCTGCTTTCCGACCGGCCCATTTTGAAACACCTATAAGCTGCTTTTCACAATGAGGATAAAGCAGCAGTTCCTGGGAGACTTAAAATGACCTGCAAGCAGACAGAAGATGCCTGTGTTTGGCTGTAGTTTTTTATCCTTTATATTGATTTCTGATGGTCAAGCCCCATGTCTTTGGGAAACCTACAATACAGTTCTCTACAGTAATACTCATTCGTCCTAACTAGATAAGACCTTCTGTAACTTCTGAGACAGAGGTATCTCGGGTTTGTGGGCCCCTAGAATTGGTAGCTCTTGCTTGTGTCTGTTGTGGAGTATCTTTCATGAAGCCAGCAGAAGCAGCTCCTGGGACACTATTAACCTCGTTTTCCACTATGGGTCTCATGCTATGAGTGTGTAGAAAAAAAAAATATGATGGGATGGAGGGACCAAATAGTGAAAAGAAAAAATTTTCTTTTATAGACAAAGCCTGAGGAAACCCCATTCAAACTCTATTAGATAACCTGGAGACCGATGAGCACATCAACCCGGTAACAGTGACAGTGGCTAGAAATGATCCTCACTGACTGAGCCTCACACCCATGTTCTGAGCAGGAGAAGGCTGTTGTATGATTATTCTAGCATTTTCTCATTGACTAAAGGGCAATGTGAACTTACTGTACTTAGGAGAGAGGAAGCATTACTTGGCTAATATTGCAGAGGACTTAGTTTCACAGCCTGGTATCTTGACAATTTCCCCAATCAACTTTGTATAGATTGTATCAACATCCACCTCTATAGCTTCTTAATCCTGCAGCTCTTCAACCCTTCTGAGGACTGACCTCCTCCAAGATGTTGACACCAAGTTCAGAAACCTGCCATTCTCTGTCCCCTCTTAGTCTCTGGCTATCTCTTCACTTTTGCATACATTTTTTCCTCAAAAGCATCTTCTCATGGCCACCACTGGAGCACACTTCCCCTCTGGAGTATAATCTCTCGAGAGAGTTCAGGCTTTTATTGTAGATGAGAATAAACTATGAATTGAAGAAGGAGCATATGCTTTTCATACTGAAAAAACATTCCCAAGGCAATGAAATACAAAAGAGTTGGAAACCTGCTTAGAATGAGGGGTGGGGAGGGGTGCATGGGAAATACAAAGAGAACAAACAAATAAAACACCTCAAAAATTGTTCTGTCATACCAGTAAATTTCAATTTAATTCAACAAAAATTTATTTTGTACCTTCTGTATGCTAACCAAAGAGACATCATGATTAAGGGTACGTGAGCTTGAGTGAACAGGTTGTGTTTAAAGATCAAAAGAGTGCCCAAGATGGTCAATATATAAGCCACAGCAAGTGGTGATTGTGGTGGAGGGGGAGAGGTTCATGGGAGGAACAATGAGTAGGGCCTAGCCAGATCGTAAGGGACTCTGAGTACCCAGAGTTTGCTTATGATATTATAATCAACAGATGCTATGGAAATATTTTAAATCAGACACTTGATAAGATCATGTCTGTGTTTTTAAAGAAGACCCTGGTCACACTGTGGAGGATGAGTTAGAAGGAGGCAATGAGTCCAGTTATGAAGCTTTGCTTCTTGGGAGATGATAGAGCCAGTCTCCCACCAACATTCATTTTATTTGCAGGGCGTGGGGCAAGAGTACAAATGAAGACCACTTCCCCACTCCCAAGACCCCACTCCACCAAGGCCTACCCTCTTTTCTTCCCATCTCCTGTTCAGGGCACTCACATGCCTGCATCCACATGTCCCGGCTCCATCTGTCTGCCCCCCAACCCCCATCCCACAAACAGCTAGCTCTTTGTCACAGCTCAGACCTGGGGGCATGCACATGGGTTGCATTGTCTGCTCTCAGAAGGATACTCACTTGTAGGAGGCTGTACAAGCCCCCAAATATATTCTGGGCTATTTGGGCTGGGAATTCCAGATCACAGGTACCCAGAATGTGGTTTACAATCGGGTATGGGCTCCAGATCGGCACATACCCTTCACCCTTTGGACTCCTAGCTCTTGCCCCATAGCAGACCCAGACAGGGCCCCCTAAAGCACAGGGCCCCTGGAAAGGGCCCTAGTTGCCTGGGCTCTGGATTTAAGGGAGGTACTGGCGAAAGATCCAAAGTGTATTTTTAGGAAATACACCCATTACCAATGTGTAGAGAAGCCACACAGAAAAAGCACACCTTAGTATATCTGAATATGAATTAGACAAAAAAAATGATGCCTCTGACTACGGTCTGGTTGCCATCATGCTATTCTCCTGTTATAAAGAGATAATGCTAGAGAGATAATAACAAAGATTCCATGCTCTTCTAATAGACTCTCAGAAGGATTCCAGTTACTTTTTTCTCCTTCTTTAATTGGCCAAGGCGTTAGCAGATTGAATTTCCTCTTTATCTGTCCATTGGATAAAAAGGTCTAAAAGAAAACCAAGAGTTCTTGCAGAACGCAACAGATCTCAGTGTACCAATTCAATTCCATTGTGAATGTTTACCGTATTCTCAATGCAAGACATTCCCTACCTCGATCCACACCCAGCAGCTCTTACTTCTCTTTACAGAACCATTGCTTTAAGTATCTATATAATGGTGTATGTGTGGTTGTGTGTGTGAGTGTGTATGTGTGTGTGAGGGAGGGAGGGAGGGAGAGAGGGAGGGAGGGAGGGAGGGGGAGAGAGAGAGAGAGAGAGAGGGAGAAAGACAGCAAGGATGAGAGGATAAAACAAAAATGCTCTGGAAAAGGAAGTTCCCTCTTTATTATCCTCTTTCCATTTGTCCAACAGTAATATAGAGATGAGTATTAGAGGAGCAAAGTTCTAGTTCTGAAACCCAATAACTACCCAGTGACATGGACCAGTCACTCACCTTCTCTGTTTATTTTCTTCTTTTGCAAGATGGGAGTAGCACATTGAACCAAATGAAAGGTGAGGCTGACTTTGAACAGCAAAGGAAGCCAGGACTCTGAGCATCACCTTAGGACTTCCTGCTATTGCCCTCTTTGTTTTTCTCCAGTTCCAGCAACTGAGTTGGGTTGCTGGGATTGAAATAGAGAGTGAGGGAAGACAGAATCCTGGATGGTGGAGCATTGTTTGTTTTCCAGGACATATGCTCCCTCTGGTACCAGGAAGGCCTCACACAACTATATCATGAAGCATTCTCAAGTCCAAGTAAGTTCTTATAAGTCTTTGAATCCTCTTTATTTGACCCTCCCCTCAACAAATCAGTTCTTTGTACGGGTTTATCCTTACCATCTGGTTGTGTTTCTGCTGTTTGTCCATGTGATTATCACCCAGAGTTGGGTTTGAGAACGTGATGTCCGTTCTCCTTCACAATCCACTCTGACTAGTCCTGGGCTTTCTACAGTGTTCTAGCTACACAGACAGGGTCTATGCTTTCTCCAGAGATTCTAGAGGGGGCAAATCAGCAGTCAGTATTCTCCCCCAAATTGTACTGTGGAATGTAGTGAAGAGTAAATGAAATTGTTCCAAAGCAATCTCTTTTAAAAAATTTATTTTATTGAGGTATAGTTGATTTACAGTGTTGTGTTAATTTCTGCTGTATAGCAAAGTGATTCAATTATACATATATACACATTCTTTTTAACATTCTTTTCCATTATGGTTTATCACAGGATATTGCATTTTAGTTCCCTGTGCTATAGTAAGACCTTGTTCTTTATCCATTCTATATATAATAGTTTGCATCTGCCAGTCCCAAAGTCCCAATGCATCCCTCCGCCACCCCCTCCTCCTTGGCAATCACAAGTCTGTTCCCTATGTCTGTGAATCTGTTTCTGTTTCATGGGTAAGATCATTTGTGTCATATTTTAGATTACACATATAAGTGATATCGTATGGTATTTGTCTTTCTCTTTCTGATTTACTTCACTTAGTATGATAATCTTTAGGACCATCCATGTTGCTGCAAATGGCATTATTTCATTCTTTTTTATGGCTGAGTAATATTCCATTGTATGTATGTACCACATCTTCTTTATCCATTCATCTGTCCATGGACATTTAGGTTGTTTCCATGTCTTGGCTATTGTGAATAGTGCTGTTATGAACATAGGAGTGCATGTATCTTTTTGAATTATAGTTTTATCTGGACATATGCCCAGAAGTGAGATTGCTGGACCATATGGCAACTCTATTTTTAGTTGTCTGAGGAACCTCCATACTGTTTTCCAGAGAGGCTACACCAGTTTACATTCCCACCAGCAGTTTAGGAGGGTTCCCTTTTCTCCATACTCTCTCCAGCATTTGTTATTTGTTAAACTCTTTAATGACAGTCATTCTGACCGGTGTTAGGTGGTACCTCCTCATAGTTTTGATTCCAAAGCAATCTTAAGAAAAAAAATTACTTGATTTTTTTTGTTGTTGTTGCTCCAACTCAGTATGAGCCTCCCATTTTAGGAGCTAGGAAACCAAGCTGCTTCTTGTCTTCTTACATATCTGTAAGCATCAGAATATGGAGTGGAAAAGAAGTTGAGAATTCAAATTCTGGCATCACAATTTGCTATTTGATATTGAGTTTTTTCAACCTCTTTGAACCTTAGTTCTCTCATTTATGAAATAAAGTTAATAAAATATATCTTACAAGGTTGTTGTGAAGCTTCATATAAATGGTACAGATGTACATGAAAACACAAACAGTAATCTACTAAATGTCTAGTACATTTCAATCTGTATGTTAATTTTCAATTCTGTCTTTTTGCTTACTCTTTGATTTGCACAAAATTTATGGAGCAAATAGTAATAATGCATGTTGGAGAGAGTATTTGCAGGGACACACAGTGTTTGGAATGTCATATTATTTGTGTGTGTGTGTGTGTGTGTGTGTGTGCACGTGTGTGTGGGATGTGCTCTTAGTCTAGCAGGATATCCCACTTTTGATTGAACTTGGATTATTTTTCTGCTCTAATAAAAGAGGTAACAAAGAATCATCTTGCTCATTATAAGGAGATTAAATCATCTTTCTCATGCTTACATTGGTTCTTCCCTAAAGAAGGGGAACCACTTCCCATCCCCAAATCATCAGGGTGGTATACACCTAAGGAGGTGGTTGGCAAAACTTAAAATCAAACCTCTTGTGTTTTGAAGCTAATGGATCCTCTAGAGGCAATCTGGGTGGCCCATTTAGACTGTGAATAGGTGGCTCTCTTGGCCACCAAAAGTATAGAGTGAGGCACTTTGTGTTTCTGGGATTAATGGGGAAAGCTACTTGATCTTAGGGAGGAAAGAAGTAGTGGATCCCTGGGAAGGAGAGAAGACAGTAGCTCTGGTTCCCTAATAGGCTGAACCTTGAACCACTGTGACAGTGCTGGGAAATGGGGCTGGTCCTTGCAGGGATGGCTGTGCAGGGAAAAGCTAAGTACTCAGCTGTGATTCTGGGAACCCATGATGTTCTGGGTCAAAAGCACTCTTGAGGGAGCAGGATCATATTCCCATGAAGATCCAGGGTGATCTCTCTAGGGACTCAGGTCAGCAGCAGGCCAGGGTAATGATGCAGGCCCAACACCAGGTAATGGTGAAAAGCAGAGGTAGCTGTGGACCCATCTAACTTCAGGATCTTTCTTCTTCAGGTGAGGATGTCAGAATTGCCTCACCCCTCTCCCAGGCCTT
This sequence comes from Monodon monoceros, assembly GCF_005190385.1. Lineage (NCBI taxonomy): Eukaryota > Metazoa > Chordata > Mammalia > Artiodactyla > Monodontidae > Monodon > Monodon monoceros. The sequence goes on from NW_021703782.1 coordinate 69,079,492, forward strand.
CTGAATGTTTTAAAGAGGGTGACAAGAGGAAAATACTAGACATTCTACTAATTTGGCACCAGGGGCTCAAGACAGATTTATTTAGGGAAAAATAAAAGATGTGTGATACTAATTGTACCTTAAAAGTGTGGAGCAATTTGTTTCAGTGACGTGGATCTGCATTAGCATTGGTTGATTTTTCCTTTTGCCCCGTATTTCGAATTTTGTTGCTGTTTTCTTTTTGGTCTGTGTTCATTTTATTTTGCACACAAAAAAATTGTGGACTGGCCTGTATGGCAGACAGATCACGTTCGGGAAACAGGACATGCTATTATTGTTGGTTAACTTGTCTTTCACCAGTGCTGGTCATGGGTTATGACCTGTGCTCTCAGCTCTTGCTGGGAAATTACCCTTGTAGACCACGTGAGCAGCTGTGCCTTGCTGCTCTCCCTCCTGTGTCTCAGAGCCAATACACGTGGAGGAAATTCTTTTGTTCTTCCTAGGAAATCCTATTGTATTATTAACATCTTTTTCTATTAAGTTGCAAATTACACTGTCTTATTGCAGTGCTCTCATTAAATATATTGAGCCTCCTAGGAAAGATATATCTGAAACACAAATAAGAGGAGTTATTTTGTAAATAAATTATTAGACTACAAATAATTTTGGCTGGCAACAGGAGAAGGAATTCCTCCCCACGAATAAAATACCAGCTGTAAGATGGCGAGGCAGGGCTAGTCTTTTCTGCTGAGGAGCATGGTGAACGATTCTGTTTTGTAGTTGTTTCTGAAATATAAACGTTTTCAAATCACTGATACAATGTTTGGTCCCAGGAGAACAGTAAGAATTTCTGAAGATAGTCTCACTTTCCATGTACAGATTGTTCAAAGAGGAACACTGTGTCCTGCATACTGGGTTGGACTAGTTGTGTCCTTTGAGAACAGTGTAGACTTGATGTTGACTCAGAAAGATCAGTGATGCTGCTGTAACTTGTTATATGACCTTGGTCAAGTCATAGAACCTCTTTGTTTCATTTTTTTATTGTTTTAATTTGTATAATTTGGGCCTTTGGGTAGCTTGAGATTTTTTTTTTCAGAACTCTACAAAATCTGTTCCATTGATGGGAAATAGAAAACATCCTTCTGGGACTTTTACAGGTATCACTTAGGCATCGAGACTGTATGAGTAGCTCTGAGAGTCCACATCCCAGGAAGACACTGTGCAGCCTAGGGCAGAGGCATTTGGACACAGAATCATCCCACAGTGTTTTGAGAGGGACACTTTTACCTTCTCTGCTCAGATCCCCAAGAACGTCATGAGATATCAAAAATGAGAAGTCAAAATTTCAATAGTTTACTTTTAGAATAAAAATATACAGAATAACCAAACATCTTTATCTTTTCCTCTTTTTAAGTGTCTTACTGTCTTCCTCTTCCCCAGGTCATATGCTCTGGTAGATAAAGGAGCACAGGGGAAGGAGGTCACTAGTATTGACTAATCTTCTCTAATGTGCCAGGTACTACACCAGACCCTTAATGACAAGATTTTATTTAATTCTTGTCATATCTCTTTAAGGTAGCTCAATTACGATCTCCATTTCATAGATGAGGAAACTGAGGCTTAGAGCATTAGTGTATCTTGCCCAGAATCATACAACATAAGAAACAGAGTCAGACTGAAACCCAAATATGTGTCAATCCTCAATATTTGCACTTTATTCCTGTACTTTTCCTTTTTATTAATTTTTCTTCATTTTTTTGGTAACCCTTTTTTCTCCAGTGACTTTTCCCCCCATTACTCTAATCCCGTCTGTTTGCCCAGAGATCAGCATTTCTAAATCTCTCCCTGCCTCTTTCTCTCCCTCTTTGCTGTCCTATTCCTGTTCATTTAGCTGGCTGCTAGCCAATCTAATGAGCTCATTTCCATCACAGTGTTTAGTGACAGGCAAGGATATAACATTTTGCTCTTCCAGCATAAAGTCTACATTTTATAATAATTTTCAGTTTCCACGGGAGACTAGATGTGGCGATGATCTGGAAAACCACAAAGTCAGTCCACCTCAGTGAACCCACAAAAACTGCATGAGTATGTATTTCTAGTGATGCCTGGAGGAAGGTCATTTCTAGTTAATAATGGTGTATCTTACTACGCAGGGGACCATGAGAGGATATTAAATAAAGATTTTCCTTCCCTCTCTGGTGTGAGGATATATATAAAAAGCCATTTTGAGCATGTAAAGGGATTTTGACTTCTAAAAGACTTCCTAATTGATTTTACTTTTGATCCAGGTACACCCCATCCAACTGTATGTGTATAGATGTCCCCAACTCTGGTCTACGTGAGGCATAGGCCCTAAATGCACCAGTCCCCCATATTCACCCCAAGATTATTCTACTTCTTGTGTGATATCATGTAGACGTGAAAAAAACTTCAGTTTTAAATTTATTTTCCCTTAGATAAATGGTGTGAATGTAGTCTTTGAATTTCACAAGTCTTCCACAAAAAGAAAAAAAAAGGAAAGAAAGAAAAAGAAAAAGAAGTTTAATTAATCTGTCCCAAAGACAGGTTTTGGTTGACAGAAAGGAAGAAATCCTCTTCCTTTGCCTCCCCTTCATCGACTCCCCTTCCCTCCCACACTCCTTGGAGTGATTTTCTACATAGGAACATTTCCTCAACAGAGGGATTCTCCATCCCTGGAGCATAAGAACAGTGTCAGGAAGCGCAATATCTTGTCCTGCCTTGTAGCCTCCTAACTGGTTTTGCATTGTCTATGCTCATCTTCCTCCAGTGAAGTGCTCCTCAAATATGAGTGTGCATCACAGTCCCCTGGAGGGTTTGTTAAAGCACTGATTGCTGGGCCCCACCCCCACAGTTTCTGATTCCTGAGGTCTGGGGTGGGGCCTGAGAATTTGCATTTCTATATAGTTTCCAGGGTGATGTTGCGGCTGCTCTGGGAACCCCTCTTTGAAAACCGTTGCTCTAATCCATTAGTATGCAGTGTCCAGAATAATCTTTAAGCATATAAATTAGATTATGTCATCTCGTTTAAAATCCTTGCATGTCTTTCCATCGTACTCAAATGCGTTTCCATGCCTGCAAGGCCTCGCATGGTTGCCGGCCCCTTACTTCTTCAGGCTTATCTTCTCCTGCTCCTTCCTCTTGCTCCCAAGGCCCAGGCCCTCTGGCCTTCTCCAGGTTGCCCTTGAAATTGTAGAGCTCTTATTCCCCTTCGAGACCTCAGGCTCTTCATTCCTCCTCTATTATCCAGCAGATTCCTTATCAACCCTCAGGTTACAACTCCAATGACCCTTTGTCCAGAAGCTTTTGCTGACAGTACCATGAAGTGGAATCACTGCAGTCACTCTATCATATCGCCTTATTTTCTCTATAGCAGGTAGCACCACCTGAAATGAAAAATGAAACCATATTGATACAATTATTTGTTTATTATCTGCCTCCTTCGTCTAGAGTATAAGGTCTGTGATGATAGGATCTTATCTTGCTGACAGCAATATCCCCAGTGCCCACAAGAGGTATTTGATACATTGTAGGTGCTGGGGTAATTTCTGTTGTATGAGTAGCGGGTTTAAACAAGGAGTCTGAATTACACTCCATAAGTAGGGCAGGCTTTGGACCTGTGTGCCTTCTACAGTGTGGCTGGAAGTAGCCAATCAGTGAGAATAAGCCAGTCCTTTCTAATGGTTTAAGCGCACTGGAAGCAGGACCAGCCCAGAGAGGCTAGGCTGGATAGTGGGATCTTTGAAAACCCATGATGACGCTGGTGCTGTTTCCACCACACAGCAGTCTACTAACAGTGGGGAGGCTTGGAACGACAAGGTTATCTCCTTTGCAATTTTCCCAGCGTTGATCCTATAGCCATGATGCATCTTGGAGTCCATATGGTTTTTAGGAGGGGTGTACTGAAAAGTTACAGCTAAGACAACACTAGATCCTCTTTGATAGCCTTAGGAGAAGAAGGAGTCCATCCTATTGCGCTGACTGCCTTGCTCCTGGGCAGGAAGGCTAGCATTCCTGTCACTGGACAAGACTAAGACTGGAGCTTCAGCACTTCACTCCAGGAAAGAGAACGGGTGAACTTTCAAAGTGGGCATGGGGAATATTTTGAAAATGAAGATTTTTCAGTGTTCTTGGGTTCCCCACAAACACAATGAAACAAAAAAGTGATCCTCCCACCCACAAGCCCTCAGAGACCCTCAGGACCTCCGATTCTACTCCATCCCCTCGAGCAGCGCGCTATTTGGTGTAACTGAGTTAGTGGCCTGCGGCAGATGAAGTGACTTTAAAACGCTTGTGTTAATATTAGAGTCTCACATCAGAAAAACTGCTGAAAAACAATCCTGTTTCCCAGCACTCTGCTCACTTTGGAAGAGAAGAGTCTCATCTAGGCCTGACCCAGGGAAAACACAGATCCGAATATGGCCTGGGATCCTCTAAACTGGGAATAGTCCAGCACCAAGAAAAAGTGAGTGGTTGCAGTTCTTTCTAGAAATAGGCCCATTTCTGGAAGAGAATCGCTTTTTTAGGTGCTAGTCCTTTCAGAAAGAAGTTCTAGTTCTAGTTGTATCGATAAAAGTAATAGATGCCCATGCACAGCTCCAGTGGGCACTGTTCAAATTGAAATCCACCACAAGTGCCAGGAATAACATGATGACCAGGGTGACAGTGTGTCCAGGTTTGTGTGTAATCCTGAGATGGCTAGTTTTGTGTGTCAACTTGGCTGAGCTAGGGGGATACCAGATAGCTGGTAGAACATTATTTCTGGGTGTCATTGAGGGAGTCTCTGGAGGAGATTAGCATTTAAATCAGTAGATTGAGTGAAAAGATCACCCTCACCAGTGGGGTGGGCACCATCCAATCCGCTGAGTGTCTGAATAGAACAAAAAGGGGGAGGAAGGGAGAATTCTGTCTCTGCTTCAGCTGAGATATCCATCTTCTGCCCTCACACATCCTTGCTCCTGGTTCTTGTGCTTTCTGACTCAGACCAGGACTTACGTAATCAGTTTTCTGATCACAGGCCTTTGGACTCAGACTGAATTATGCCATGGCTTACCGGGTTTTCCAGCTTGCGAATGGACTCCTTGGCCTTCATAACCAGATGGCCCAATTCCTATAATAAATCTCTTCTTGTATATATCTATATATTTCTTACTGGTTTTGTTTCCCTGGAGAACCCTGACTGATACATCCCAGCATAAATTTTTCATGGTGCCCCTTTTCACACTCTGTAGTCTCGGGATAATCATTAATGCCTCTTTTCTCTCTCAGAAGTGTTCGGACAATAGGCTATATCGTCATAATACTGATCATACATACTCATCCCTCTCTTCATAGTTACTAACCAGACCTTCATCTGGAACCTCTAGAGCAGTGTGTCCAATAGAACTGTCTGCAGGGACAGAAATGGTCTGTATTTATGCTAACACTGTAGCCCTTAGCTGCATGTGGCTATTCAGCTGTGTGAAATGTGGCTAGTGTGACAGAGGAACGAATTTAAATTTTTATTTAATTTAAATTAGTTTCACATTAAATGTAAATAGCCACATGTGACTGGTGGCTACCACATGGGACAGCACAGCTCCTGAGGCCTTTTGTTTAAGCCTCCCCATCTTCATATCTCCTCTCCTCTCCTTTGGTAAATTCCTCCTGGAATGAGCACTATTGTACCCGCACCCCACCCCCCAAAAAAATAGTCAGGTAGCACACAAGAAGAGATAAGAGCCAGAGTATAAGGGGAGTGGAGTACAGTGACATTTGTCTGGTGGGTAAAGAACCAGAACCAAGAGTTTTAATATTCCTGTTATTTTCGTTTGTGTGGGTTGAGCTGAGGAGGAAGAGCCTGCTGAGGTTTGAGGTTTTGCCAATATGATAATCCACACATGTGACAGTGGGGGAGAGGACACACCCAAGCTTTACTGTTTCCCCGTGGTTTTCATTCCTCTTAGCAAGCCAGATTTGCTAAATTGAGGTTGGGGAGGGGAGAAGTTGGTACAATTTTGTTACCTGGAAGTCTTATTTTTAAAACAGACTTGGATAAAACTACTACTAAGAGCATTGGTGGATGAATGGATAAACAAAGTGTGATATATACAAACAATGGAATATTGTTCAGCCTTAAATAGGAAGGAAGTTTTGACACATGCTACAACATGGATGAACCTTGAAGGACCTTGTGCAAAGTGAAATAAACCAAACTCAAAAGACAAATACTGTATGATTCCAGTGAATGAGGCATCTAGAGGAGTCAGGTTCATAGAGACAGAGAGTAGAATGATGGTTGCCATGCTCTGGGGGTAGGGAGAGGGAAGAGTTATTGTTTAATGGGTATAGGATTTCAGTTTTGCAAGATGAGAAAGCTCTGGAGATAGGTTGTACAACAATGTGAAAATATAACACTACTGAACTGTACGCTTAGGAATGGTTATGATGACAGGTTTAATTTTTTTTTTACCACTTTTTAAAAAACTGCTAAAACATATGGTAGTTCTGAGATTTTTTTGGCTTCTTCTTAAAATTTGAGTGGTTCATTTAAAGAAGGAATTTTTAAATGAATAAACAAAAGTTTATAGTGAGCTAGGTACTATAACCCCTTTTGCTTCCCCCAAAGATCTTTCTATGGAAAAGAGATTTTTTGTTTGTTTCTTTGTTTGTTTTTCCTAGCCATAAACCCATACAACTTTGGGGAAGAAAGAAAACATTTATTGAGCATCTACAATTTGCTTGGCACTGTGCCTGGCCCTTTCACAAATGTTATCTCATTTAATATTTATAATAACTATTTAACTCAGTTTATAAATAAGTAAATCCGAGGGACAAGAAAGGTTCAGTTATTTGCCTAAAGTCACACAAAGTGTTGATACTACTAAGAATACCAGCAAGAAGAGTGTTTGACATTTATTGAGCCCTGACTGCTGGACCTCTGACTGCCATCCTCCATTTGTAGGTGACGTGACTGAGCCTTAGATTCAGTGATGTGCCCAAAGTTACACGTAGCTGCTTAGTACCAGAGCTAGGCTAGGACCAGAGGCCATATCAGTGCTATTTCCAACTCATGCTCTTTGCTATCCTGACTTTGGGGAAAGAAGTATAATCCCTCTTTAACTGGAAAACAAATTTATTGGGAAATCTCCTTCAAATGAGACATTTAGTAAACTGAATCAGTTTCATGAGTTGGTATTTCCCTTTGGTGTGATACTTACCAAGAGTCATCTAGACCAAGAATGAAGAGACAAAGTGATCACTTTCCTGGATGCGATTTCAACTCTCAAATGGTATACAAAATGCAACTTTATAAATATACTGTTCTTAATTTTCTGGGTTAATGTGGTGATAACCAAGTAGATAAATAAAAAATTATTCTTATTTGTATTACAAAGCATTTTTAGTGGCTCCAGTGTGTATGTCTGACTTATGAGAAGCTGCCGCATCTCAAGAGAATAATAAATTGAGGCATGAAGTCCTTGTCTAGGATGAACTGAAAAGTTTTCCGGTTCCACATTCTGCCTCATGACTAATTCTTTTTTGGTTTTGAGTAAGTGCCATTGACTCTCAGACCAAGGCCATGCACCAGCTTGAGCTATGCTGCTTTTGCTCTTTCTTTGCCTTCCTTGCTTTGTTTTTGCTTCTCCTCAGTTCAGGGTGGTAACAATGTGCTTTTATTTTATGATACTTTCTTGGTATCAGAGCTAAACATAGCATCTACAGAAACCTCAAAAATTCCAGTTTCCTGCTAGAGTCAAGAAGAATTCAGATTTGGAATTAATACATGATATGTTACAAAAGAATTAAACAGAGGAGTTGGTAACATAAACATGTCACTTTCCTCCCTTAGGTGTAGCTTTGTCTAAAGTGATAGTAAAGGGGAACTTACTGTGAGAAGGCAGTTTACCCCATTGCCATTTAACCAGACATTCAACTGGTTTTACAACCCAGATTGTAACATGAATTAAACCAACATTATTTATTTGCTTTCAGCATTAAAAAATGAATCTGTCTGTTTCTAAGGTGGTTATTGCAGTATTTTTGGAAGAAAAGTCACCCTGAAATATTACCTTTTCTGTGTTTGAAGCATAACATTGCCCTTCTTTCAGAAAAATCACATGTGTGTGTGACACACACACACACACAAGCACACAACATGCTTTATTAGTTAGTCCCTCTCCTCTCCCCCACACACTGAAGGGATATATAGACAGTAAAATGCCTTCCACACAATTTGGCAACATTCACTGTGGGCTTCTATCAATACTTACTTACCGATGGGCCCCGGGGCTTCTTGCAAAACTACCTCTGGCCTCTAGTCAAAAAACCTTTGCATTCTGACTCTGATTCCAACACTATTCAATTTCCTGACCGTGGAAAAAGATTTTCATTAAATTTCCCCTGCATAAACCTGGAATTGTAATAAATGTATGTTTCCTTCTCACCACCTCCTACCTCAAGGACCTCCTGGTATCTAGGAGGATTCAGTAATATCTGTGAGAAACCTTGTACCTGGGATTATCTCTTGTAAGTATGCTGAAGTTCAGGTCATTTGGTTTTTCTGCTCTATTTAAGGGTTTATTCCCTTGGATCAAAGCTTGGATAGGACTTCTCAGAGATTTAAGTTTCTGTCTTTTGACATAGTGCCTGAATTGGAAACACTCTACTTCTGCATTTAATCAAAAGTCAGTCTTACTACTTTATTTACAGTCAGTTTTGATACTGTCCATTCTACTTTCCATTTAACTTTGTGTCATCTCCACGATCTGGGCAATCTCTGAAATGAGACCAGGTATTTACTCTTCTAATCCCTGGTGCAGTGCTGACCCTGCTACTATATGGGTGGTGGAGAGAGGGACATGAAAGGACACAAATGACTGGCAGTTCTTTTTGTGGCAGAAAAACAAATTGTTGAAAATGAGACAGTTCCTTCCAAACGTGATAATATGGCTGCCTCCACCTCTTCTCTGGTTGGCTTTTTCTTTTGAAGTAGGGCAGACCACAGTGATGTTTGAGCTCCCAGAAGACCTAGGCATACGTAGTAGGAGAAGATGCACAGCCAGAACGAAAGGAACCAGTTCAAGACTGTGGTCCAGGACTTGGAGGTCACGTGGGAGCAGACTGAACACTCTGGATCCCCAGAGGGTCAAGGCCAGCATTCTCGTAGTTTGTGATGATATTCTCCTACTGGTCTCCTTGCTTCAGGTCTTTCCCTTGACCTTTGAATAGTATAAGTGGGATCTGCTATTGCTTCCGTTGCCTTAGACGAGGACACCGAATTCTTAACTAAGGCTAGAACGGCCTTGTGTTGCCTTGTCCCTCCTAACTCTCCAACCTCATTTCACTTTCTTTTTCTTCACTACTTTCCAGTCACATTAACTTATCTTAATTTGTTTGAATTTGCCAGACTCTTTCCTGCCAGAAGATCTTCAGTCATGTTGTTTTCCTTGCCTGGAAAGCTGTTTGTCTGTTTTGACTACTACTCATCCTTTAGGGTTTAGCTTAAATGTCACTTTCTCGGAGAGGCCTTTCTTGTTGATCTATTTCAAAGCATTTTGGTTTTTTCATGGTACTTATCATAAATTGGAATTACGTATTTATTTGACTTTAGGATTAATATTTGTTTTAATTGTTGGATTTTAAGATTTGTAAAGGTAGGAAAGAGAGTTGTTTGTTCACCACTGAACCTCCGATAACTGGCACATAGTAGGTACTCAAATAATGTGTGTGTGTGGATCTTGGGGTTAAAATCAAAATAAACAGTTCAGACTCATATCACCTACAGCACAGGGCCAAGAAATGAGATAAAAACAGGCAAGCTGTCAAACACCAGGGGACCCAGCTCTTCAGAAGCAAGGCTGCATATCAAAGACCTGGCAAATAGTACAGGACTAGGAAATTTGGGCACTCTGAGTGCAGAGTAGAAGTCCAGATAAGCCCTTGGGAAAGCTGGATGTGCCAGACAGGGTCAGAACCTTAGCAGAACAATGTAGTAAACACATGGCACCAGCAACCAAGGAGACCACAAAACAGAAGCAATGTTGTGACTCAACAAGGAAGAGTCTTAGAAGATGAGAGCACCTGGATTTCACTGCAGTGATTCAGCTTCCAAGGCCTTGCTGAGGTTTTCTACAACAGCTACCAGGCCTGGTGGGCCTGACATCCCTTCCTGCCTTACAGACTACCTGGAATATCTGCATTTGATCACGCATCTTTGCTGTGAAAACTCAGTCTGCACACGCCTCATCCTAGCTAGCGTCAGTCATGCAAATGCCGCATGACAATTTCAGTATTCACCATACAGTTCGCAATTATGACAGCTCCCTTCTGTTCCCAAAGGCATTTAGACGTGGTGATAGAACGTTCTCATCTATTTTGAATGGGTTGTATAGGATCAAAAGATCCTGGGGCTGAAAAGCCCACACAAATAACAAAGAAAGAAAAAAACATTCCAGGGTACTTTGACAAAATGATTTTTTGCTTTGTGAGGGCTAACCAGCCTGATCAGCGAAGAGAGAAGCAGAAAGGAATGGCCTGGCATCTTACTGGGTTCATGAAACAAAGGCTGTTTGAATAGGACCTTCTAGACTGTTTTCAAATTATTTATCTTGGACTTCCCTGGTGGCGCAGTGGTTGAGAGTCCGCCTGCCGATGCAGGGGACACGGGTTCGTGCCCCAGTCTGGGAAGACCCCACATGCCGCGGAGCGGCTGGGCCCGTGAGCCATGGCCGCTGAGCCTGCGCGTCAGAGCCTGTGCTCTGCAACGGGAGAGGCCACAGCGGTGAGAGACCCGCGTACCGCAAAAAAAAAAAAAAAGAAAAAAATATATATTGTTTATCTTTCTTGGGTAAACTTATCAGCTTTGAATGAATGGGTTAGTATTATCATTATTGATCAATCTTTTTTTTTTCAGGGTTTTTCCTCAACTGTTCCTAAAGTAGGAAAGGCCACAAAAACTAAGATAAGGTCAGCCCAGTTTTCTTTCCATTTCTCCCTCTAATTCAGTATGTATTTTAGTTTTCTTGAGAAGGAAAGCTTTTCACTTCCTGACATAAAATTGGCCCAGTAAAGTGCATCCCACATCGCGTGGTCCTACCTTTTGCCTGTGTGGACACTTTGTGGGAAAGCAGCATCCATTGTAAAAGCAATAATGTGTGAACTAGGATGGGCTTTCCGAGCAACAAGTTTTTATGGGTGATCCAACATAGCAAAACCAGAGGGGGAAGAAAGCAGTTGTTAACTTTGGCCCTGAGTGAGCTCAAAGCCCTAGGGGCTGAGGGCTGGCTGAACATTCTGGACAGACAGGCTGACCTAGCTGAGTTGAATACCGCATCCACTGCAAATAAACACCCGAGGAGCCATAAGCACTCATACTGAAGACTTCTCATTGCAGCATCTCAGTGCACCTCAGCAGGTAAGCACCAAAGGCCCAGCGCATGTGCACCCTGTGAAAATAGGCCTGGAGTGGGCGATGGGATGGCCACATATTTCAGAAGGAAGGTAAAAGTGTTTAAACAGAAGGTAACGATGACTTCTGAGCTGTAGTTGGCAAGACACATGGAAGAATACAACAGATTCTCATTTTCACTGCACACTCAACCGGAAAGGAAGGAAGAGACACAGCAGTTACTTCTGGAAGTAGTGCACGTTATTTATTTGCTGTGGATTCATCAGGATATTGCACTGTGTGGTTATAGAATGCTTCTTAATGAAAAGCCTCATGAGGAGATGGATGCCCTCTTGTTTTATAATTTAATACATGGTTCTTCAGTGAACACAGATTTAACAAATGATTTTTGTCTTTAGGGACAGAAGCAGAAAATGTTATTTACAGATGTATATCTATATCCAGGTACTTGTAAGTATGTTTTGTCCTTTTTCTTGCCCCATTCCTTCCTCTTCTCCCTCCCCTCTTTTCCCAGCTGCTTCTGAAAATAGCCCAGGATTAGATGACTCCCTTGGTATTCCGTAGGGATGGAACAGTCATTTCCAGTCAGCAATTCAGCTTATCAGAGGAAGAGTAAACAAGAAAATAACCGGAAGCCCATTTTGAAGTTCTTTATTGACAGGCAGGCACATCTTCTTCCTCTGCCTTACAAAGAGAACTCTCTCACCCACGTCTTTCGTCTGCCTCGGAGCCATCCCTTTCCTACAACTTGTCCTGCTGCTCCAAAGAGAATTTGCAACATCTTCTCACCCAAGCATAATTTTTTATAAAAAAAATTCCCCCAGCTTTAAAATGACAGCTGAGCACACAGCATGCAGAGCTACTTGGAAATTATAGTTCTTGCCAGCTTGGATGGCCCAGCCTAGACTATTTGAGTTGAGTCTGAGGGCTTATAAACCACGCTTTGTTGGACTCTCAGAGGGGTGAGAGGAAATTTCTTAACCAAGAACTCCTGATGGAAAACATTGTTTCTGTAACAGCCTGAGGTCAAACTCTGGGACTAGCTAGCAAGAATTCCACTGGCAGTGTTCAATTGTCTTGAGGTTATAAAAGGAGAAAGGAATCCCTTTCCCCCTCTCTCCCCTCCAACATTCAGGGGGGCCTGGATTCTGAAGAATTTCGTCTGCCTCAGCCATTTTTGAAGTGTTCATAGAATCAGACAGTTTGAATTGCAACCAAGGTTGTCTTTGTGGTTAAAGAACTCTTGGGCCTGAGGAAACACTGTTTTTTTAAATTTTCAGGTAAGAAAAGATAGAGACTGGAGCTCCAGAGGAGCTGCAGACCTCCAAAGATCTTGCTTTGTGTGCTTAGAAAATGGTAGAGCATCATATGTATTCAAAGGTAGTTATTTCCTATGAAATAGTCCTACCAGGATACTCTTAGAACAGCTTGAAGTCAACTCCTTTGGAGACCACAGTCATAGGCATTATAAAATCATCAGGGGGACTTTCAACTGTTTTCAAATCTTATTGAAAGAAGTGAAGAAGAAGCGGCTCTTACCAAGTTTGGGGCTGAGAAATCCAAATGTAAGGAACCAGGGTATTTGTGGCGGGTGGGGATACTCACCTGGGAATGAAGGTAAAGCACCATGAGAAGAATCTCTGACTTGGTCAGCAACCCTCTTCATTGTTTTTCCCCCTGAAGTGTCTCACTTCTACCCTCCCCTTCTAGAGGATGAGTGACTGGATCAGGAAGGAGGCCCACCCAGTTAGAGGTGTCTGGGGTTTCTGCACATGCTACCCTTGGGGCTGGTTTTAGACTCTGCCTCAAGAGCAGATCAATACACAATGGCCAAGGTCTCCCAAGTGGTAGAGAGCAGGGCCATGCTCACCTTGGAGCTCCTAGGACACTGACTGGTGCAAACTTGCTGAATGAAAGTAGGAGGGAAATGAAGGGGGGGTGGGGAGAGAGAGAGAGAGAGAGAGGTCTGAAAAACCATTTGACTTACTGACTTGAGTTTACAAAATAATGGCTTTGAGGAATCGAAGAAGTGGGCAGGGATTTAAAAATACTTTATTTTCCATTATAAGTTATTATAAGATATTGAGTATAATTCCCTGTACTATATAATAAATCCTAATCTAAAGAAATATATAAATGAATCACTTTGCTGTACACCTGAAACTAACACAATATTGTAAATCAACTATACTTCAAGAAAAAATACTTTATGTTTTAATCTTAAATAAGCCTCCATTTACATTTTGGACTTACCCAGTAAAAGGATCTTTAAAGTTTAATTTGTGAAAACACCAAGTTTTTAGAATTTGCTACCTTCTTTCACTTATTCAGTCACATATAGCTACCCTCCCTCCCACTAGATGGTCCTGAAATTTGGGAGATGAGAAAAGAACAGGTTTTTAGAATGAGATGCCTGAGGTGAAGGATCAAGATATCCCTTTGAGGGACCCTCTCAATAGCTCTCATCTTTCCTATTCCCTCACGTTTCAGTCCTTGTTTGGGGGCAAAAACCAGAGTCTAAACTATTTTCACCACAGACCACCATGTCTAGGGAAGTGATAGAAATCCACCTGGATATGCTCAAAGATAAGCAAGCGAGGAGTATGTGCCTGAAATCTAGAGAGAGGGCAAGAGATGAAGCCAGAGAAGTAGGATCTGAAGGCCTTTAATGTCATGTGGCTCATTGCCAGGGTCTGAACTCCTCTTCAAATGGTCAGATCCAGAGAATTTTCAGTCATGAACGTGATCTAGACAGCAACAAATCAAAGGTAGGAGTGCTGGGGACATGGGTGTATGGGAGGGCTGGGGCCAGGTTCATGACTGAGCTCGGGAGGCATGCTTCAATCTCTTACGCCATATTGATTTGCATGTGATTATTAATACTCAGTCCCGGGAGTTCCCTGGTGGCCTAGTGGTTAGGATTCCGGGATTTCACTGCCTCGGCCCGGTTCAATCCCTGGTCGGAGAGCTGAGATCCCACAAGCTGCGTGGTGCGGCCAAAAAAAAAAAAAAATGAAGAAAGAAAAAAAATATTCAGTGCTGGTTTTCAAATGCCTTGTAGTACTTTGATTAAAAAGATCAAGACATGGCATTTTTTTACTTGGACTTTTTAATGACTGTGCTTTTGTGAGTCATTTTATGTTTTTAGATATGGAATATATATGATCCTGTAATAAGATTTTATTGGGCTCCTTTTTGGAAAGAGAGCTGGGGGGATTCATTGCATGAGAGATACACAGTGGTTTGACACCTTTTTTGATCCCCTGTTCTCAGAGGCGGGGCTGAAGAAGAATCAGGGCACATGTAGGTGTGTACCACTTGACCTGCCTGCCCAGAATGAGGCAGGTAAGCCTGGCGTTTCATGAATGATATTCTTGCTGTGGACGATATTCTGGAAGACAGAATATTACTTTCCCATAGCACCTCTCATCATCATAACTGGAGGTAAAACAAGACCCTCCCCAGAATTAGTCTGAATAAAAGGAGAAAAAATAAGCCACCCTTTAAAAAGCAATATTGTGGAGAAATGTGACATTAGCCATGCTTTCCTACCTTTGATTTGCTACGGTCTAGATTATATTCATGACTCTGAAAAGTTTCTGGGTCTGATCATTTGAAAAGGCCTTGGCAACGAATCACATGTCGTAAAAGGCCTGGGTATCTACCTCTCTGGCTTCCTCTTCTGCTCTCTCTATGCTTTGGGCACATTGAACTTTTCTGGGACCTGAAGGTGCCTTGTCCTCCCCTTCGCACATGTTGTCCCTTCTGTGTCAGATGCTCTTCCCTTACCATTCACTGGCTAACTCCAACTCATTCTTTGTTTTTCTGGGAAGCCTTTCCTAACCCCCAGGCTGGCCTAAGAGCCTACGTAGTCCTGTGTTCCCTCAGGCCCAGTACTTAACACACTGGATTGGCAAGGCTTATCTACTTCCCTGTGTCCCGTACTAGACTCTGGGAAAGTTTTACTTCAGTTGTCTGTGCCTCAGTGTCCTTATATGCAAAATGGGACCATTAGTTATACTGACTGTGGCGCGTGTGAGGAGTAAATGATCCAAGTGTGGCACTAGGAGGTCCTCTGGCACATACAAGTGTTCAGCCAATGTCAGCTGTTAACTGTATACTTGAGGACAGGGGCCATATCTGTTCTTTTTATGTTCTTAGAGCCTGCCTCAGTGCTGGCACAGAATGAGTTGCCAAGACATATTTATTAAATACATGGGAGAAGGTCAAGAACCCTGTAAGGGCTAATCATGGACTTAGGAACATTGATGCCTCTGGTAAGATTCCTGCGGCTTTGCAAATGTCCAGACTTAACTCAGGTTGTCTCTTAATGTGTGGTGGCAACAAGGCCTTGACCCAGAACAGACTCTGGGGGAATGACAGAGGCATCTTCTCTCAGCAGTTGGGAGTCTGCTGAACTGCTTGCGGGACACTAAATACCAAAAGAGTCTGAAGCTTGGAGAGAGCTGAAAGGTACTGACCCACATCCACTCACTCAAAGCGTCTTAAGAAAGATGGTAAATGCAAGAGGCAACATGGTGATGTAACAGGAATAGAGCCTGGTTTTGCATCTCAACTCTGCAATGTAACCAGCAGTAGTCTAGTTATTAACCTCTCTCAGCCTTAATGTCTTCATCAATAAAATAGGAATTATGGGCTTTGGAGTTAGATGGACCTTAGTTAGAAAATTACTTTTAATCTAAAAAAGAGTGGATATATGTATATGTGTATGTGTAACTGATTCACTTTGCTGTGCAACAGAAACTAACACAACATTGTAAATCAACTATACTCCAATAAAAATTAAGTTAAAAAAAGAAAATTAGTTTTGCTATTTACTAGTTGTATAACATTGAGGCAGTTATACTTCAAGCCTCAGTTTTTCTCATTAATAAAATGGACATAATAATAGAATCTGATAATAAGGTTGTAGAGCAGATTAAATGAGACATATATAACAAGTTAACACAGTTGAAGTGCTCAATGATGGAAGCCTTGCCTGTCTGTAGTGGTGCCATAAATTATTTCTTGAAATATAGCAACTACACATAGTAAAAAGAATTCTGATCTTTTGAGCAGAAGCTTAAAGGCATGTCTTTCCAACCTCAAACATCACACATTTCTCTTAGGAGACAATTTTATTACAATGAATGGCAACCCAACTGGAGGCACAGATATCCAATTTGTTTTAACTCTCTGTAGCATTCAGATTCACTTTTAATATTCTGTTTGCTTTGGTGAGTTTTAGTTATAAGTGTTTTATCACATAGAGAAACACATCAGTGACCATCTTCTCCTTAATAAACCATGTCTTTAGACACAACATTCTGCAATATGATTACAAACCATTACTGCATGTTCTTCTTACTAGGAAAAGCAATGGAGCAAGTAATGTTAACATTATTGGGATTTTGCCCAGCTCAGCTGAATCTCAATAATATTTCCCTTTAGAAAGTGCCCAAGAATGGCTGGTATATCTCACTGCCAGCCTGGCTCGACATTCTTCAGACTACACTTTTGCATGTTTCATGTCTTGGAACCAAAACACCCTTAAATTGTTCCATTTTCAACTGCTGGATTTTATTCCATCTTGAGATCACACTGAGGGAAGGAAAAAAAACTTTAGCAAAATTTTTGGTTTAGCTGCTTCACATTCTTCTGCTTTACAATGCAAGCATCTCATTTATGTCTCTTGGCATCTGTGAGTAGAATATCGTGTATTTAATGGAGCCTGAACAGGCAACGGTGTGTGCCACTGAGTAATTTATTGGCACTTCTCCTGCAGTGGACCCATCCATATGACCATGTGGCCTAATTTCTAATTCCAGTGTTTGAATTGGGAATATCTTTGGGACAGTTTCTAAGATAGAAGAAAAAGAATGTGTAAGAACATCTTTGCCTTGGAGCCCTGAGGAGAAAGGCTGAATATAAAATGGTCCGCACTGCGTTTGACTATCCCCATCCTATCATGATATTCTTGTATTTACCTTCTGATGCTCCAGACTCTGCTTTTACCAAGTTTCTATAAGTGCCTTGTCTCCAAGCCTGGGATGTTCTACAGGCAAAAAGGAAGTCCAGAATAAAACCACTGTCTGAGAAGCTTTCATTCATCCAAATGTTTCCTCTGCAAATGCTATGTGCAGGGCCAGGGCAGGTCCTGGGGATTCAAAGGTGAAAAGTATAGGACTCCTGAGCTTCAAGGACCTCAGTGGGGGACACACACATGCAGTTAGTTAGAGTATGATGTCACGTGTGTCAGAGGAACTTACTGAAGTGCTTGGAACATGCACAGGATGGAGAGGAATTCTGCCTGGAAAACTGGGAAGCTGTCTTCAAGGACATGACAGTTGAGATAGACCCCAAAGGACGTCCCATGCTCCAAGGGTGTTCAAAGGCTCTTCTGTCAGAGAGAATCACACACAGTAATAAGAGTGTAGTTTTGTGATATATTATACATCTTAGGCTTGTGAGGGAGACCGGACAGGTGGTATTATTTCCAGTTTGCAGAAGAAATCATGTTCAAAGAGACAGGATGATTTTCTGAGTTCCTATGGGTAGGTGAGGGTAGAGCTGGGACAAGAGCCAGATCAGAATCCGTACTTGGGTCCCATTGGTGCCTACTTGGTCAGTGTGCTCCTACACTCAGCACTCGTGAGAAGACAAGGTCTAAGTGTGTTATCAGTCATGTAATCCCCCTAAAGTGTCCCAGTGCCAGTGGCCTAGATTGGGCCAGGCCACACCAGAGTCTTGCACTTGGGAATTCCTTGATGGGGCGAAAGCTTAAACCAGGGGAGGAATGTCTCAAAGGTTATGTGGCTCTCTGCACTTTCCTCTCTGAACCCCTTGGTGAGAGTGTCACCAGGGTACCTGCGAGCAGCCAGAGACTGCAGGAAGGGGGTGAGCATCCTTATAGCCAGGGTGCTTTATCTTCATGTGAATTATTTCATGAGCTTTACAGCAGCTCTGTGATGAAGGTATAACAGGATTTTCTTGCTATGGTCAAAGATACTAAAATACAAAGAGGTTAGATGACCTGCTCATGGGACAAATAAATCATATAACTGGCTGGAATTCAGATATTCTTTTAGTCCCACTAGCTTTCAGTCAGCTGAGAGATGTGGTACCTCCTCATTTTGGTTTCTGAAATTCCTTTGATAGGAAACAATGCCATTTACTCTGAAATTGAGCCAAGGTGTAAGACGAAATAATTAGTCTGCTTTCAGTTCTTACCAAACCATAAGTCACCTATATCAGATCTGTCCCTGACAGCAGTTTTGATGAGTGGGGAGGGCAGCAGGAGGAGATACTGGACACCAAGCTTCTGAAGGGATGGTAAGAGGAAGAAAGAGAAACTGCCGAAGTGGGTATGTGAAAACCAGAGTTTAACTCCCAACACGCTTGCCTGTGACCCCAGCATCCCCCTAATCTACCTGTTCTCTACTTATCTATTCTACACTAGCAACCCTTCCTCAAACATGATTCTGCTTCTCCAGCTTGACTCTGTGATCATCTTGTTTCTCCCAGCATTTCCACCTGTAAACATGACACCATCTTTCCAAAACTATTTCAGATATTTCTTGATGCTCCTGCCTGGATTCATTCTTTTTGTTTTGACTTTGGTATAAAAGGTCTGAGCACTTTAGATGCTTTTGGCACCTGCTGAATTGTGCCTTGAACTAGAGTTGAGGAGTGTTCTTATGTGATTCCCTCACTAGAGTACAGAGGGCAAGGCCTATGTCTTAGTCTCTCTAGTATATAGTCGGTAATATATATACACACTTACTTCAAATACATGGTAAGTAAGTGCTCAAAGAAGAGGGGCCATCTTGAGTTTTTGAATAGAATTCATGACCTTGCTTAAGGTCAGCCCTGCTCCATTTGGAGGCCCAGTTATCAGGCCATAATAAGGACCTGTACCTTAGAAGACGGGATGAGTGTCCTGAGTGAGCTGCTTGGATCATGGAGAAGGGGTGGGTGGCAGAGAAAGACTTCTTTAAAGAGGGTGCCTACATCCAAATAGTTGACCATCTGAGACTCTTCTCCAAGTCTGTAGCTTACTCTGTTGGATTCAAGTTCCTATTCAACTAATTCTCTGCAGTGACCTGTCCCTTGGTGATATAGTCAAGGGAAGAGAGAGACCATTGTGCTCTTAATTTCTGACTTTAAAGTGCAGCTGCTCAAATGCTCTTTACTTGTGAACACATTGACTTCTTTCCAGCCAATGTTTGCAAGTCTCTGACTTGTGAATATTACTTTTCAAAATGACCTCAGTGTGGTGGATGAGAAAAGGCCACTCAAGGTGTAGGTGTTTCTGAGTGCAAACAAGTATCCTAGGATGTCTCAGCAGCTCACTGAATATGCCTAGTGCTTAACAGCTTACAGAACAGTTTCACACATCTTACCTCATGTGGCCTCTACAGTTACTTCCAGAAATAAGTAGGGCAGGGATTACTGCCTCCTCTTTACAGATGAAGCTCAGAGCCCAAGAGCCTTGTCTTTGATCTCATGGCTAATGAGGGGCAGGGCAGATTCCTGAACCCAGAATTTTATTTGCCAAATCTGGGGCTATTTCTGCTATCCTCCAAGCATCCTCGATAATACCTACCACCACTACCAAAATGAAAAGGACAGGACGGCCAGGAGGTGAAATAAACAAATTAAAAAAAAAAGAAGAGACCAAAAAGTGAAGCTGAGAATATGCAAACTAGAACCAGTCCCAGGAGGAATGTATTAACTTTATTTTGGCAGGTGATTTTTCTCTTTCTTTTTTTTGGCTGCGTTGCTTCTTTGTTGCTGCATGCGGGCTTTCTCTAGTTGCGGCGAGTGGGGGCTACTCTTTGTTGCATTGCGCGGGCTTCTCTTGTTGCGGAGCACAGGCTCTAGGAGCGCAGGCTTCCGTAGTTGCAGCATGCGGACTCAGTAGTTGTGGCATGTGGGCTCTAGGGTACACGGGCTTCAGTAGTTGTGGCGCATGGGCTCAGTAGTTGTGGTGCACGGGCTTAGCTGCTCTGCAACATGTGGGATCCTCCCGGACCAGGGATCAAACCCGAGTCCCCTGCACTGGCAGGTGGGTTCTTAACCACTGTGCCACCAGGGAAGGCCGATTTTATTTTATTTTATTTTTTATTTACTTACTTATAAAGATAATGAGAAATATGCCGAAGGAGGGATATGGTTGTCTGCCCCATACTTCTTCCTTGATACCAGCATTCATCTCCAATAGAGGAGTTAGAAATAGCCGAGACTGCTTTCCCAGCCTCCCATGCAGAAAGGGCATGAGCATGTGACTTAATCCTGGTAAATATGACCAGAAGATGAGTCTGCTGAGAGGCTTCTGGGAAAGGTTTTCCTCCCTGATAAAAATGGACAGCATTGTGGAGGATATAATGTCTGAAACTGCAGCAGCTACTGTACTTTGAGATCATGAAGTGAGAAGTTTAAGTGCTGAGGATGGTAAAGCAGAAAAATATAAAAGATGCAACTTCTATCTTATTTTTAAGCAGTTCATTTACCAATGTTGCAACCACGCTACCTCTAGATATTGTCATGTGAGCTAATAAATATTGTTATAGCCACTTTTAGGTGGATATTCTCCTTTTTTTTTTTTTTTTTTTTTTTTGGCTGCACCACACAACTTGTGGGATCTTAATTCCCTGACCAGTGATTGAACCTGGGCCCTCAGCAGTGAAAGCGTGGAGTCTAACCACTGGACCACTAGGGAATTCCCTAGATGGATATTCTCTTATTTGA
This sequence comes from Monodon monoceros, assembly GCF_005190385.1. NCBI lineage: Eukaryota > Metazoa > Chordata > Mammalia > Artiodactyla > Monodontidae > Monodon > Monodon monoceros. Next base: position 69,100,628 of record NW_021703782.1, read on the forward strand.
GGCTGAAAATATTCTAACAGATTCATGGAGCAATAGCCTATGCTCAACAGAGTCTCTGTCTGGGATCCTGGCGCTGTAGGACTCTGCCAGTCTGTATTGAGAAGGTTATTTAAAGCCCATTCTACACATTAAACAAGACCCTTATCTAAGAGCTATGAAAGGAAACTTAGAATTAAAATATTGCAAAAGTTAATAATAACTTTAATAAGTTATTGAAGTGCAAACAATCCATCTCTAGTCTCAATGAATTGCTGCTTAATAATAACAAACATCTCTTTCATAACAGTAATTACATTGAAAAAATAAGAGAGTTTCTTAATTTTGTTTATTAAAATGCTACCAGACAAATGGCATTGACTTCAAATTAGTGTTACGACATTCATTACTAGCTCCTTGCTGCTGCAGACATTCAAATCTGCATCTTTTTGTCTATATCTTCTTGCAGGATTTTGTTTTTTTCTTACCTGTTTTATTTATGTAATCATCACTCTCAGGATTTTGTCCATCCTTAGGCGATTTTATATACACTTTAATTTCTATAACACAGTAATCCAAGAATTTGAACTTCTTTGCAACTGTAGTATAAATTTGCCACGTTTCCCAGCAATGAAGAAGTAAAAGATGTTTTCATTTTCTCTGTAGTACTGTAAGGAGGCTACCAAAGAAATGAAGCCTGTGGGAAAGCACGGAAAAGAGCTTTCAGATCTCTTAGTCTCATGAATGAATGTCCCACTACTTAATAGCGAATACCGCATTTGAGAGACAAAAGACAGAAAGCAAAGAAAGAATGATTTGTGGAAACTGCATATTGCCACTGATGTGATAAACTACAGCCTTCGTGTGTTAGTGTGCACGAGGAATGGTTTCTGGAAGGCCTGTCCTGAAAAAAACTCACTGCCCCACTGCTGGGTGTGCACCTGGCTCAGCTCAGCGCTTGTGGGGTTCATTGATAATGTGAAATACATCCAATTGGCCTCTAAAGGCCAATGTGATGCAAAGCTTGACTGAGATAAATAAATGTGCTGTATGATCCAGAAGCACTTTATACCTGATGTTGGCTTTTCACAGTACATCTGTCTGGTAGAAGAGCTTTTTGGACACTTTTAAGCCTCTTGCCATGTGTGTATATGTGGAGCATGCAAGCCTGTAAGTGTGTGTGAAAGGGGTGCTGTGGCATGAAGCCAACTCATGAAACATGGGCTTTAGAGTAATAAAGATGGGAAGCTAATGAGCAGGCCTCATGGTAAATAAGTCCCCTTTTCCTATACCCAGCCTGCAAATGTGACTTTCCTGAAATTCTGCAGCCCTGCTCCTTGTCTTGTCTTCAGCAACTAATGATATTGTTGCAAATGTCAGGGCTGCAACAAGTTCAGTGTTGTTGTAGCAAGTGGGAGACTGATAAGAAACAGTGAAGAGTCACTAATAGCTTTGGCAACAAAACATGTTACTGGAGACAATTACACGCATCTCAGGGGCATTCGATAGACTCTAGCACCGACTTTAATGATCCAAGAATCCACTTGCCCTTTTCGTTTTCTCTGTTATCTCCAAGTAATGAAAACATTGAGAAAGTTATTGTAACTGTAAAATTGCAGCAGAGCTCCTTTTTAAAAGAATAAAGTTTGATTTATCCTGTGACTTGGAAAATGGTTCATTACGCTTCAATTCAAAGGGAGAACAGAACCGAGATAGCAGGACTAGCTCATTCTGTCTGGTTTACTTGGCACCAAACCATTTGGGCATCAGCTCAGGAGGGGTGGGTGTTACTTCACCACATTGGAAATGTGGCAAATTTATACTACACCACTGGAGGGAGCCAGTTTCTCACTCCGTTTTCAGAAAGTCTCTAAAGGCCAATGATCAGCTGTAATCTTACTGATGCAACTTTTGAAGACTTTGGAAAAGCCTTTCTGAATTAGATGAGAAAATATTCATAAAATATCAGATGTAGTCACCAAACAATTATCCACGTAAGTAGGTCCCTTGTTTTGTCAAACAACTGCCGTCGCCTGTGTTGTGTTTTGTGCCGCTGCTAAGCTGTATTCTCTGTGAGTGATGCTGCCCCTCAGGATCATCTGTCACTTACTCTCTGGGAAAGTGTCTGAACTGTCTTACAAGGCGAACTTGAGCTCTCCTTCATCAGTGATTCTACAGCACCTTTTAAAAACATGCCTATTATAGAACTTGTGACATTTGTCCAGAGATGGCATTATGGGTATGGATTTGTTCTTTGAGGGGGAGAGAATGGAGGTGGAGGGGGCCAAAGTTAACCTCTCAGTGAGTAAGTATTTAGGTGGTGGAGAAAGAAGCAAACCCAGTTAAGGAGAGCAAGAAGGAATAGAGAGCAGGAATGCAGTGAGAGGGAGGTGTGTTTCATTACTGACACTGCATGGGGAGAGATTTCAAGCTGCTTGTTCTAGACGATCAAAGCATCCCAGTGCTGACAGGAAGGTTGCTGGCAGGGTGATCATTTGTTCCCTCTCATTCCGCTCGGTGTCCTAGCCTTACTCTTTCTCTGGTAGCTCTTGAGTTTCCCACAAAGGAAAAGGTATTGTTTACATAGGGTAGTTAATTTCCAAATAAGCCATCCTTGGGGTAGAAACAGGTATCTTTCCTGCTGAATGATGCTAAGTAAAGTGTTGGCTGTCTATGGTGGAAATTTCTCACTGGACACCAGTGAGAAGGGTACTGATGTGTGTTATTCACTAGAATGGAGACTGGATGGTCTGGGGCATAGGCAGGGCTCACACATATTCTCTTGTGCTGACAAGAGATTATCAGGCTTTAAAGCAGTCAGTAAGGTCTTTGGATATTGACTCTCCTCATCCCTGCTTGCTTTTTCCGGTCTAGGCCCTACCTGGTCTCCCTATTATGGGTCCTACCAACTTTTCTTCATTGTTTCTTTTTTCTTCACCTTCCATAGTTCAGAGCTTTATTAAAGGGTGAGAAAAATAGTGGCTTTCCTATTCATGTAGTCTTCCAAATGCCTTTGTCGTACACCTGGAACTTTGCTTTGAAACTCTAAAACAAGAATGTAATTATTTGGTCTCTTGTCTTGCTGTGATAAGGGATGAGATGTTCCATGGCTAGGAAATATGAACACCAGAGGAATAAGTTGATAAATCAGTATATAAAAATATTGTTTACTAATCAGGATAACACAGAATCATAGTTGCTAAGGAAGGGGGGAGTTTCAAGAAGGAAGGTATAATAAGTACAACAAATTTATGCAGACAGTTAAGGAAAAATTAAGGTAAGTATTAGGTTTTACAAACTAGTGACAATTGAAATTTATTATTAAACCAAAGGGGACTGAAACCAGACTGCAGAAAGTTGGAAAGAAAAGAGGATGAGGAGACAAATATAGGCTCTTGGCATTTTAGAGGCATAAATATTCTGACAGACCTCATTAAATACAACCATGTGCTGGAAACATTACAACAAACATTTTTCAGTGCATTACTACATTTATTACAAATCTTGGAAGTCTCCGAGAAGGGGTGGTAGATTAGAACAATGAGCAAGGCCTCCGTATGTGGTTGCGTAGACTGCAAATGCCACAGATCTGGAAGGTGACATTCACATCATAGGTACGTGAGTGCCACCTTCTGCAGTTTTCAGGGGCTGTGGCACTGAGAGTAGTGAAAGAAGAATAGTGAGCTGAACATTAAGTGAGCACAAAAGTAGTGTTTTCCTAAGAGCAGTGACAGGAAGACTAAGTCAGGACAAGAAAAGAGAGCTGAGATTAAGCCCTCTTCATTAAGCCAGGGCCTTCAAAATGGGCCAGAGTAATGTCAGATGAATAGTCCCCACTGCCTCTCAGCAGGAGCAAATACATGTCTTCCCTGGAGAAAACCATCTTTTCTTTAGCCCTTAGGCTAAAGTTTAAGTTCTATAAATATGACCTCATAATAAAAATTTAACAAAGTACAGAAAGGTAAAGTGTTACATGATTGAAAATCAAGAGAAAGAGCAGAGTTAGATCTCCCCACACACTTCAGATATCAAAATTATCAGATACTAAATATAAAGCAATGGCATTTGAATTATTTAAAGAAATAAAAGAGGAAAATAAATAAGCAAACAAACAACAAACCAAATGAGGAACAATAACAAAAATTTCCAGGCAGATTTGAAAAACAACCAAATAGAACTTTACATATAAAAATATAATTGACAAAATTAAAAGCTTAATGAATTTGTTAAATTGATGAAATTAGACAAAGCTGAAGAGAGAATTAGTGAACTGGAAGATAGAGCTGAAAAAATTACTCAGACTGTAGCACAGAGATCAAAGAAGATGAAAAATATGCAAGAGAAATTAAGAGACATGAGGATGGAATGAGAAGATCTAACATAAACATAGAGATTAAATCAATCCAAATGAAAAGGTCAAAAGAAGCCAAGGAAAAGCAAAGAAGTAGAAAAAAAGGAAAAAGAAAAGAAAGAAAGCATGTGTCATGCTTAATTTTATGTGTTAACCTGACTAGGCTATTGTGCCTAGTTGTTTGGTTATACACCAGTCTAGATGGTGCTGTTAATACATTTTTAGATGTGATTAACATTTACAGTCAGCAGACTTTAAGTAAAGTAGATTACCCTACATAATGTGAGTGGGCTTCATCCAATTAGTTGAAGGCCTTAAGAGAATAAGTTAGGTTTCCTAAGGAAGAAGAAATTATGCTTCATGACCGCAACACAGGGACTTTGCCTGAATTTTCAGCGTGCCTGATCTGCCCTGAGGATTGCAGATTTGCAAGCTCCCATAATTGTGTGATCCAATTCTTTAAAATCATGCTCTGTCTCAAATATCATATTGGTTCTGTTTATCATGAGAATCCTGACTTAAACAGCATGGGTGGTAGAATTCCATGTGTATTTATAGTAGCAATAAATATAAATGGACTAGAATAGAGCTAAAATATACATATTATCATGTTATAGAAAGAAACAAAATCCAGCTAAATATTCTTTACAAGAAACACTCTTAAAACTCAGGGACACAGCATAATTAAAAGAACAATAACTAAACAAAACTAAGCTGAAATAGTTACTAATATTAGATAAATTTAAGACAATAAATATTATTAGGGATAAATAGAGTCACTACACAATGATAAAGATTATGTTCACAAGGACAACTAAAAATTCCAAAATTCTATAAATTTAAAAAAAAATCTCAAAAGTTATAAAGCAAATATTGATGGAACTAAGAAGGAAATTCACAAATTTACCAACATACTGGGAGCTTTCAACATACATTTCTCAATCATTGATAGATCAAGCAGGCTGAAAATAATAAAGACATTAAAGAGTTGAATAATGCAATTTACAAGTTTATTTTAAAGGACATATAAAAATGTGTCTCCAGTTGGATTATACATCCTACCAAAGTACACATGGAACATTTATAAAAACTGGACACATAATAAACCATAAAACAAACTTCAAAAAATTTTTTAAAAATGGCGTCAGTCAGATCATGATCTCAGATCGCAATGAAAACTGTTGTAAATGAAAACCAAAATGGTAAATTAAAAAGAAATTGTAATATATTTGGAATTTTATAAACACACTTCTAAATAGCTTATTAGTCAGAAAAGAAATCACAGTAGAAGTTTTAAAAAATTATTCAAAACTAATCATACTGAAATGCTGCAAATTAAACTTGTGGAATAATAGAGTTGAATGCTTATATTATAATTGAATTGCTAAAATTTAATGTTAGGCATTCAACTAAAAAGTTTTTAAGTAATAAGATTAAACAAACCAAAAAAATTGAAGGAAAGAGATAATGAAGGTAAGACCTGAAATTAATGAAAGGGAAACAAAAATATGGTTGTAAATATCAACAAAGCTAAAAGTTTTTTCTTTGAAAAGATTATCAAAATGGATACTTATTATTTTTATATTGATTAAGAAAAAAAGAGGAGACACAATAAGAGGAATGAAAAAGATGTTGTAAGTAGAGAAATAGCTAGAAGCAAGAAGATAATTATAGAATACTATGACTAAACTTATGTCAGTGCATTTGAAAATGGAAAAAATACAAAAATTCTTTAAAAGTATAGCATACTAAGCTTGAAAGAGAAACAAAAGCTGAAATAATTAAGGATCTTCCCAGCAAATAGAACATGAGGTCCAGATGATTGTATAGGTGAATTCTATCAATTTAATAAGCAAATTATTCCAATAGCATATAAATTCTTCCATAGAACAGAAAAAGGGAACCAATCCATTCATCTTCTGAGGCCAGTTGAAGCTTAATATCAAAACCTGACAAAGACATCACAAGATAGGCCAATTTCACTAAAAAGCAAAGATGTAAATATTTTAAACAAAATATTAGCAAATGGAATACAGCAGTGTATAAAGTAATGATGCAGTATGATCAGGTTTAGTTTCCATTGGGAATGAAAGAGGGGCTTAATATTAGAATGTCTATAAATGCAATTTTACTATTAGATAAAAGACAAAAAATGTGGTCATCTTAATAGATGCCTATAGGAGATAGAAAATATTCTTAGCAAATTAGGAATACATAGAAATGCCTTGGCATGATAAATGGTATCTACCCAAAATATAACATCAAGTATAATTCTTAGTGAAATGTTAGTGGCATTGACTTTAGAATCAGAGTAAGAGGATGTCAACTGCCATGACTTCCATTCACCACTAGAGGTTCTTGCCAGTGTAGTAAGATGTGAAAATAAAAGAATAAGGATCAGATTTCTAAAGCCAGCAGCAAACAGAAAGATAATACAAAAAGAGATACCAGTGACAACAAACAAATGGAGTCTAAGATTACATCTAACAAATGATGTGCAGGATCTGTGTCGAGAAAATGGTTGCTTGTATATGAATAAAACTTTATTGAAAGTCACTGAAAAGACCTAAATAAGTTGAGAAATATACCATTTTTATGTACAGAAATCCTCAATGTTACAAAGTTGTCACTTCTCCCTAAATTGAATTATAGATTCAGAGCAATTTTCATCAAAATCCCAACAGTGGTTTTGGAAGGAATTTGAAAAGCCAATTACAAAATTTAAATGAAAGAACAAACCCCCAAGGAGAACCAAGACTGTGCTTAAGAAGGAAACAATGGAAGGACTTGCACCACCAGATAGCCAGGCATAAAGCTATTGTAATCAATGTAATATATGAAGTTATAATTCACATGGAGTAACAAATTAAACTAAATAAGGTGAATAGACAACTCAGCAACCAATCCACATAAGGAACATTATATGACAGGTGGCATTGCAAATGACTGGGAAAGGAGGGTAGTACTCAATAGATGGTACTGAAAGAGCTGATTATCCATATGGAAAAAAAGTTAAATTTGGGCTCTGTTCTACGCCATAAAGAAAACCAATTCTAGTTGGATTAAAGCATATATATGAACAGCAAAACTTTTCACAGAATGTATAGGACAATATACATCCTGGGGTAAGGAAACATTTATTCAAATAAGACACAGAAAACACTAACCTAAATTTTTAAAAATTCAACCACATTAAACTAGGAACTTCTGTTTATCAAAGACAGCAAAAAGTGAATGAAAATACAAGGAGATGACATTTGCCTGACATATAACTGAAACAGGATTAATGTTTGGATTATATAAAGAATTGCTCCAAATCAATTACAAAAGAGATTATCAACACAACAGAAGAAAGGGGGAAAAGACATACTACCGAAGAGGCAATATGAATGGCAAATGTGTATAAGAAAAGATGTTTTAACTTCATTTGTAAGCAGGGGATGTAAATTGAGACCCCTTTTTATAAAGTTCAAAACCAGTCAAGAGTAAATAATATATTGTGCATTTATAAATATATGTGCTAGACATAGAAAACAAACGATGGTCCCTAAGCGGGAAAGGGAGTGGAAGAGGGATAAATCAACAAGATCCTACTGTATAGCACAAGGAGCTGTATTCAGTAGCCTGTGATAAACCATAATGGAAAAGAATATGAAAAAAATATATATATGTATGAATATATATACATATATATCTGAATCACTTTGGTTTACACCAGAAACTAACACAACATTGCAAATCAACTATACTTCAATTTAAAAAATACCTATATATGTACTAAAACTAAACGGCAAGTCAGTGATTAACATCAAATTCAGTGCAGAGTTCAGCTCTGGAGGGAAAGGTGTAGGGTAGGGGCGGAGCAAAGCACACAGGTGGATTCATTGCTAAGAGTAAATCCCTAGTACCTATTAAGTTCATTGGTAGGCTCATAATGTTCTTTTTATTATTATACAGTCGGCCCTCCATATCTGCAGGATCCACAGCTGCTGATTCAACCAACTTGGATCAATTTTTCATGCGGAAACTGTGGGTATGGAGTGCCAACTCAAATAGCCATTTTATATAAGGGACTTGAGCACCTGTGGATTTTGGTACGGGGAGGGAGGTGACTGTATAATGTCCTGAGACCAATCCCCTGTGGATACCGAGGGATGACTCTATTTTATAATTCACATATTTGCTACATACATCCTTTAGTATATATCAAATGTTACATAGTTTTTAAAAGTCAGTGAAAAAAGGAAAGAAAGTGAAGAAAAAGACTGTGGAAGCAACTTTTGCCTGCTTCCTTGCATCTCCAGTCCCATCTTGGAGGATGGGCCCTTTGAAACTGTAAGTGAAAAACATCTTCATGGGCCGTATCTCTTTTAGGGTGCCAGGTAGAACAGAGCCCAACTCTCCTGGCCCCTGGTGAAGTCTCTGTGCAGACTCCTGACTCTCTGGCCTCTGCTCTGTAGGTGATAGAAGTTGACTCATTGTTAATTGATTGAAGCAAAACCAGTGAGGGAGTTGTTGCTGCAGAACTATACTTCAAACAGAGAATGGCAGTTGTGCTTTATTGTACCCAGCACCGCCTGCAGGTGAGTGTTTAATAAATGCTTCTTGATAACAGCAATGATGAGGAAAAGAATCCCTTTGAGAGAAGTTGGCTTGTGCTGTTAAGATCATGAAACTTATAAATGAGAAAAATATTCTGGCATTTGAATGGTCACACAGGCTTACAAAGCCTGGGCTGAGAGCTCCCTTGATTTTTCATGAGATTGCCTCTGATGGCTTAGCAAGCAGTTTTACCATAAAGACCATGCCTCTGAGGGTTGTTCTCCTCTGGGGATCATGGGGACATGGGGGAACATCTGTGTTAGTGCCAACTGCCCCTCTTCCTCACCTGCAGGTCCCAGAGTCCAGCTGGAAATAGAACGAGGTGGTGAAAGTGAGGCTGTCAGCACTGTTTTGCTCATTTCCTGGCCTTAGAGAATTCTCAGCCTAGCTTTAAGGAGAGAGAAGGAGAGCGTGTTCTCATTCTCCAAAGGAAACTCAAGCACTCTCTGGCTAGATTATGGAAGGGAAAGGACTTTTTTGAAATGTATCTCTACAGGTAAAACTCTCAGGGTGATGTGTCTGAACGCTGCTATAATTCTTTTGCCCAGGGTGTGGCAAGATCACCTGCTGCTTTACTTTTAGGATCAGTTGCCTAAGAAGGGAGAAGGAGGTATGATTTGAATTCAACAAATACAAAACAGAGACCCCTAATCCTCGTTTTTAAAGCAAAAAAGAATGAAACTTAACAGTGACTTGGAAGATAATGCAGCAAGCTTGAATTGCTTTTATTTGCTGGTGTTTAATTTCTCTCTCCGTTCTGATCCACATTTCCTTTCTTTTCTACTTTTATTATGTAGTAAGCCCACCCCTGCTTCTGTTCTGCTTTTCTCAACCTTTAGCGGTCCCATTGGAATCCCACTTCTCTATGCTCCTGCATCCCTTAGAGTGAGAGTGAAAGGGTCTTTCCTTCTGTGACTGTTAATGGAATTTTTTGGTCTGAACAGTGTTAACAAACCTTGTTCTGCCTTTGGATTTGGGTTGTTGCCGAGACCTGTTATTTTAATGCAGGGCATGATACAACAGACAGAACATGAGCTTTGGAGTCAATTTAATCCAATTTGTTTATGTAGATCCTACTTCTTTCCAAAAAAGAGCAGCAAAAACATAAAGAAGACAGTTGCAATAAAATTAACCACATAGAAGAAATATGCCAATCACAAAGGATAAATAGAGCCGAATACCTGGCACTGAGCCACCTGTCAGCACTGTGGAAAGAGAAACATGACACCATTAAGTTCTGAAAAAGTATTTAGAGTTACATCTGGATTTCAGTCCCAGCTGTACTACTTACTAGACATGTATCCGAATCAGCTGCTTAAGCATCTCCAAGATTTGGTTTTTGTGAATCTATAAAATGGGAAAATACCTAATTGAGTTACTGTGAGGATTAATACTACATAAATGTATGTAAAGTATCCATCAAAGTACATGGTACATAATGGCTAATATCTATCAATTTATCTGTCTCTCTGTCCACATGTCCATGCATCCACATATCTATCCATCTATCATCCCTCTCTCTCCTCTCTCTCTCTTTTATCTCTCCATCATCTAGCTATCTATGCATTACATTCACCTCTCTCTGTTTCTGTCCCTCTCCCTCCATCATCTGTATCTATCTATCTTTCTGTCTATCTATCTGTCACCTCTCTCATTCTCCCCACTCTCCGTGATATCATTCCCCCTTCATAAATCATATATTGTTAGTTCATTTTTCACAGTTTAGGAAGTTTTGTTCTATGAGATTATAATCTTTATTATAATATTTTCAAAGGCAAGGACTGCATCTTATTCTTTTTATGCCCTTTCTTTCCTGTAGAGTGCTGTTATAAAGGTGGCATCCAATAAGCATTTATTGGTTTGGTTATTCTCATGAGAAAGTCTTGGGCTCGCATTTGCTTCTGTTTCTCAGGAATACTTCTCATCTCTGTTAGGTTTCCTTTTCCTCTTGTCTTTAATGATGAAGAAAACATTCCATTTGCCTGGACTGGGCCCCTGGGCTAACTCCTCTCATGGTAATGAGTCTCCAGGATTTTCTGGGTTGCTTCCATAGAATGGTGGGCACTGGCTATGGCTCTGCTGTATACATTGTTGGGCTCCGTTGATGACCAGTCCAACAGAAAGGGGAAAAGTGGCAAGTGGGCTCATCTAATCCAAATTCTAGGCAATCAGAGCTGCTGCGTGAGAGTGACCTCTCAGCAGGTGTGTGGGAACACACCTTCCTGAAAGGAACTTGGAAGCCTTTTGAATCCACAGGAGTCCCAGGCTGTTATTGTACGTAAGGGTGGACCTCTTTCAGCAGTGGAGAATGTGAGAGTCCTTGCTTCTGCTCCTGGGGTAGCTCTGTATTCAGAGAAGGCACAGAAAACTATGATGTCATTCCGGATGCATTGGCATTCAGATCTTCCCACGGATCCAGCCAAGCCTTAATGAGATGACTCTAAGCTCTGAAATTCAACTCTCCTTTGAATGCATGGTGCCATGGCTTCCCCCATCCCCTACACCTTGATTCCCAGAAGAGCTGCCATGGGAGCTTTTAGCCAACTGGAGGGAAATAGAGACCCTCTTGAATTGTCTTAAACTGTGCTTTCAAAGAAGGTTCACTCCAAACACTTCTCTGTGGCACTGTAACTCAAGCCTTCAGAGCTGCCCTAACAGGTTACATCTCCTGTATCATTTGATGCTCATGACAACTCCTTCAGGAAGGCATGATCCCCCAATTTTACAGAAAAGAAATTCAAGGATAGAAAATACTGGCATCAACACATCATCTTTTTCACTTCAGAGCCCATGGTTTTTCAGTGGGCTGGGCTGCCTTCTTTCCAGAATATAGAGATTTAATGTTTATTAAAAAATCATTTAACATTGCAACTCCTCCACTTAATTAGCACTCCTTTTTTGGGTTTGCATTTTTTTTTGTTTGGGATGTCATATGACAAATAAATCCAAACATGTTTTGGAAAGCCAGAAGTTGGAAGCTTAAAGAAGCATCGTGTATTTAGAAATACAGTATCTTAGCAGAGAAAATCCAAAGGAGAGTGGCAGAAGGTTTGCACATCAGTGCCAGCTGTTGGGACCTATTGACTCATGCACACTCCCTTTCTTCCAGATGGTCTTCTCAGATCCTAGTAGATGAGAATTCATTACACATGGTGCTTTTGTAAATAAATCTAAGGTCTCGTGTAAAATGAACATTGTATTATAGAGAGGAAAAAGGGAAAAAAAGAACGAGAGATTTTTCTTTTAAGTCCTAAGCATATATATTTTTTACCTTTAAAATTAGTGAGTCAGGGGTAGGGGGGAAATATTTGAGTTCCATTAGTTTCCAGATGGAGTCTCTGTCTTTTTTTCCTCTTAATTAGTTGTGTTTCTTGATAAAACAGCTGTAGTATTGGGGAATTTCTTGCAGTATGGATGTCATGATTCTCAAGTTCAAATGAAGTCGAATGAATAACTTGAATTGTTGGGAGGCGCATTATACTCTGTAGATGAACACAGCTCTTAATAACATTGCTCAGCAAAAACGACTATGAAAATGAGTATTAATCTTAAAAATATGCACAATAAACCAGGGGCAAAAATATTAAACACAAGCCTGTGCTGATAAACATAAAATGCCATAGCTGCGATTTATTTTCTTAATGAAATTTAAAAATTAGTAGTAGTAGCCATATATTGGAATAGCTAATAATTATTATCATTATTAAATTTTATTACAAATAACTGTAACTAGATTTCAGGGTCTGACCTTTTTTCTGGCTTGAATTGATGCAAATCAGCCTTTTTCTCGGTCTCTCTTACGGTGATGTCTATTGAGTTGGTTCTGTTCACTGCATTGTTAGGATAGTTCCTTGAACAGTGAGGCCTGCATTTTAGGATCCTGCTTCTCCTAACATAGACAGGCCTTGGAAAAATGCTGATTTTTTTTCTAACTCTCTCTGGTCATGTAGACACGACTTCGATCTTCAGTTGAATTTAGCAGCCATAGAGTTTGAAGCTCTGTATAAAGTCATCCAAATGGGCAGCACCAGCCACATAGTTGGGACTGATATTACAGGGAACAAACAAGTAGCTCAGGGAAAAATGAATCAGGCACAATTGCTGGAATTGCTACAATTTTCAGACATATGCTCACCTTTCTGAAAATTTAAAAACTGCTCCTTAAGAAACCCATTATTTACAATTAGTCTTTAAGGGTCTTAATTTATTTTTCTTATGTCTTTATATGTTCATTCTTAGGGCCATTAAAAAAAAAAAAACCAGACACCTGTTCACAGCCATTACTTGGATTCAACTCACTGCTAAATCTACCATTCTTTTTGCTTTGCTCTCTATATCCTTATAAAAAGAAAATACTAAAAAACCACCCTCTAATCTTTTTCCTCCATGAAAGAACTACTTTTTTTTTTTTTTAAAGTAAGTAAAGCAACAAGGAACGAGGAGATTCATTGTGTTGATTCTGGAATGAAAGTGTGATAGTAGATTTAGTGCATGTTATTCAACTCTGAGAGTATATTGACGTCAGCCATGTAAATCAGACTGTTTGTATAGCCAGACCTCATCAGGAAACAGAGCCGAGCAAACCCAAATTTAGCAAGCTTTGCTGCTCTCTTCAGGTATTATAACTTTTATAAGATCTTCACAGGAATGTTGTTCTATGGGAGTGCTTTTAGCACATCCATCTGATCTTTTTTTATTAGGAGACAGTCTAAATTCTAAGTTATATATCTGATACACACACACACCGTTTCCTCTGTAGACAGCTGCTCAAATGTTTTCAGATGCATGTTACTTCAGATCTAACTTCAGGGAATGGTATTGAACTGGAACCCAGATTCCTCTTGCTGTCTGGTCATTCTGCCAGTGGATTATGGGATCATTCTGATGCAGAGTTGGAATCATGGCTGGTAGAGGCGTGATGTTTTAATTTGGGCTGTCGAGAGTCTGTCTCTGCCCTGTCACAGACAGCACATCACTGCAGACTGCATCACACCAGAATGAGGAGGTCTGAGAGTCCTAATTTAATTCAGTACTACTATACACACATACATTCACATACATTTAAACTAGAACTCTATGGAATATCATGGGAGAAAGTGGCACTTGACATATGTAGGGGTAGATGGAACACATGGGCTTTTGGACAGGCTTTTGGTCTCTCTCTCTCTAGGACTGGTTTGTTCTTAAATTGATAGAATAATCCATAACTGCTTTGATCATCAATATTTAATTCTTCACTTTGGATAATGGGTATATATGGTCAAAATATATCTATTTAAGTTAAATCAATGGTTACAAAATATCCAATAAGCAATTCTGTTAAAAAAAAGAAAACCAAATTCAGTGATAGTTGTACATAGTTGACTAACTCCACTGACTGTTTTATGGTCATGTGGGCCCAAGCTGGAATCAACAGACCAGAGATCTCAAACTCAGTTGCTTAAGGGGTTAAACATGTAAATAGATGAAGTAGGTTGAGTTCAACACAGGCCGCATCCAATGGGAGACCCCACTCAGTTCCAGTAATTATGGCCACATGTAAGAATTCGGGCGTGGTGATGCGAAACCTTCTGATTTTCAAAGAGAGTGCCTGTGTCTGCCATATGATATGTCCCTGCCCATTCACGTGTATAACTCCTACTCACCTTTTATTTTTTTATTTAATTTTTATTTTGTATTGGGGTATAGTTGACTCCTACTCATTCTTTAAAGCTTTGTTCAGATATTAACTTCTCTGGTAAGCACTTCCTAAGTCCCAAGGAGAGGATGAACTGCCCACACTCACTCTCATACCCATGGCATGTTGTACAAATCTCCAACATTGATTGCTCTTCACTAATGATAGAGTAATTTCATGTTTAGTGACTGTTTCCCCTTTCAAGGGCAGGCTCCATGTAGTACTCCTAAAGCATGGTGCCTGCCCTAAGTAGGTGCCAAATAGTGCTGAATGATTGAAAGAGGGTTATGGAGGCAGAATCTGAATGGAAAGCCCTTAGGTTCTTAGAGTTGATTTGGTGATTTGGCAAATACTGGAAACAAAGAACGAGAAGGGGGTAGGCCTTGTCAAAGTTTGTCATTAGCATTCCTCACCACCTTCTTTTTTTTGTTATTGTTGTTTTTTTGCTGTACGCGGGCCTCTCACTGTTGTGGCCTCTCCCGTTGCGGAGCACAGGCTCCGGACGTGCAGGCTCAGCGGCCATGGCTCACGGGCCCAGCCACTCCGCGGCATGTGGGATCTTCCCGGACTGGGGCACGAACCCACGTCCCCTGCATCGGCAGGCGGACTCTCAACCACTGTGCCACCAGGGAAGCCCCCTCACCACCTTCTTAAATGCTCTATTTTTCAGTGCCACCTACTACAACCCATATGGCACTTCCAGTCTAGCCCTGACCTCTGCCAAGCCTATTAAATATGACATTAGACGATGCATTTTTGAAGGGAGGATATTGATGTATTGACCTTTGAACCCTAAGAGTCTAGTACAGTGCTTAGAATGTAGCTCAATAAATGTTCTTATGAATGAAAAAGTGAATGAACAACTAATACATTTATCAGATTGTTTTCTGTTTGGGGCAGCTGTCTGAGAGCAAAACTGTGAAATGATGTGATCCTGGGTAGGCAGAGAAAAACAGGCTATGGAATAGGCGGGGAGCAGAAGATTCCTAGATATGAAAATTGTTCACATCGTAATTTCCTTAGGGGTCGGACTTAATTGGGAGGAGAACCTGACCCCCAGAATGGAACCGTAGCTGATGCTTTTATTTGCTGCTTAATTTTATACTTAAGACTCTAGGTTTCTAGAATCCTACTCTTTATCATATAAATAGCAAGTATCTGACCAAGCTATAAGGCACCCTGCATTGCTCTACTTCATTTAGCTCATCTGTGAGATGATGATGAATCAAGGACATCTTTGAAACAGCCATTGGGAAGCTCATTTGGAGGTCTCTGGTGTGGAAGGGATATCAGGGCCAGCTGATGTTTGAGCTGCCTACTCAGGCTATAATTATTTTGCCTCAGAGCTGAGTTAATGCAACATAGAATATGTTTTCCTCTGAGGCAAAGCAGCTTGCTGTGTAGCAGACTATGCTCACTCCCTAGTATGAATCATAAACAGATATTTCTCAAGCCACGTCACCCCCATTATAAAAGACATTATTGCATTTTTAGTCTTGGGTGAGGAGAGAAAAAGTAGCCTGCAGCCACAGATCATAACAAAATGTTCTTGTCAATTTCTGACGCTTGCATGATGGGTTGGTATTACTCACTGGTACTAAAAGTAGTAATTACATTATAATATTGTCCCTTTGTGCCTTAGAATGGAATCCTCTGAGTAAGGAGAGGGTGACTTAATGGTCTGCTATGTTCAATCTGTCTGGGTTTTCATGTTTTTTAAGTTCCAGTAAGAGGAATTTAATTGAAATATAGTAATAAATTAATAATATCGCAGCAGTAATTGTAACAATAGAGAGTGGGTTCGATTTTCCCCCAGTTTACTATATATACAAATATGTTTCTATGATACTGCTTGTGGGAAATGTGTGTCAACATCAGTAGATTACCACAAAGCTCCAGTTTTGGCCACCTTTCTGGGCACAATCTTGTGAACTTGAATTTATATGCTCCTCAACATAGGACAAAACTGGGGAATCAATAATAATCCTAGGAAGTGGGTAGTCAAGAAATACTTGCATAATTGAATACAGCCCCATGTCTATTTGTTGCTGTTAATTTTTTACATCATTTTCTTATCCAAGATCTCTTTTACTTATTCTCCCTCCAGCATGTGAATGGGGTACGGTGTCAGTATTCCTTTTTACATATAGAGGAATAAAGCCACAAAGCATTAAGTGACTTGTCCCAAGTTACCCTGATTTCTACTGGCATAATCAGGAGGAGAACCCTGAACAGTATCTAGACTCCCATCTGACGATGGATGCGGTTGAAAGTTGCAAGGAGAGAGTGTTCGGAAACTTTTAAATAGCACATTTGTATTTGTGTCTGGAGTTGTTCAGGGACATTGCTGCCTGGAAGCCAAAGAATAGATATATGACCTACATGCCTCTTTTGTACAAAAATCAAAGTCCTAGATTATTTCATGTGGGTAATAACTGTGTTCACATATTAACAACTACAGGCTGCCGATAACCTTAGTTTCCCTACGAGATCAGTTTCCAGGAGACTAAGAATATCAGTACAAAGAAACAAAGGCAAAGAGAATAGGGCTTTTATCCCACCTCTGTCCCAGTGTGCACACCTGCCCAGGTTAATTCACCTACCTGGGGAAAGCCATGAGTGCTCTCACTGAGGCCATATTATTTCATGTGACAAGTCAGCTTTCCTCTATGCGTTCTTCGAAAGAATCACGTGCCATTGTTGAATAAATAGACTGCTTTAGTCAGGGACTATGCTTCAGGGTGTTACCCATTAGAGAAGCGCTTAGGGCAAATCACTACCTGTTACATAGAGTATCTGCTCTTTTAACTTTCGATTTAAGGCTCATATTTGAAACTTCTGTTTGTTTTCTTGATCCATGGCATCTCTTTTCTGATTGGCAGTCACATGACCTCTGTCACCCTGTTTCTCTGGATAGATTGTGGTCTCTCGAATGTGCCTCCCAGAGTCTCCCAAAGTAGATTTCATCAATGCCATATAGCCTGTAGTTCAAGCTTGACCATCCCAATATGAACTCCCAATCTGGTGAAAAACCATTTCATCTGATGTGGTAAGATGCCATGGAAGTCTATTTTTATTTACATAAACTGCAAAATCATCTTATCTAAAAGACAATTATGGCTTCCTCTTATAGACTCCTAGATGTACTTAGGTATTTGGTTGGTCAGATTCCATGTATTAATCTGGGTCTGCTTTCTTGAACTTTTAAGGTCAAGTTTTGAGTTCCTTTCACCCTCTTTTAAATCCGTGGCTCCCTAAATTAGTGTTTCTTGAACAGGAGTCTGAGAAATACTGGGATGTCTAAGGACCACTTTTGCAGGGTCAATAATTTTTAAATTTGGGATTCATATTTTAGTAGTAACCTGAACGTGTTAATATAAACATGTTCTAGGTTGCTGCATAGTGGACCTTTATTGTTGGTTGTTTGACACATCTATTCCCATTCTTTCTTGATAACAGTACCACTGATTTCCTTTATAAACCACTTCTCTCTGTTTTTCAGGCAGACAGTTTAGGTGAGAGTAATCCCATCGCTAGCTCCTGGCATTAGCTCTGATTGTGATCAGTGCATTGTATTCCATTGGCCTCAGGAATGAGCATGTAACCTGTCAGAGCCAATGGGGAGTGTTTGCCAAAGATTCTTTCAGCTGTGACCCAGTTTGAGTTAGATTTTTTTTTAAGATTTATTTTTGGCTGCGTTGGGTCTTTGTTGCCATGTGCGTGCTTTCTCTAGTTGGGGCGATCAGGGTCTGCTCTTCCTTGCGGTGCGTGGGCTTATTGTGGTGGCTTCTCTCGTTGCAGAGCATGGGTTCTAGGTGCGCTGGCTTCAGTAGTTGTGGCACACGGGCTTTGTTGCTCCGCGGAATGTGGGATCTTCCCGCACCAGGGCTCGAACCCCTGTCCCCTGCATCGGCAGGCGGACTCTCAACCACTGCGCCACCAGGGAAGCCCGGCACCTATTCTTTTTAAGCCTGGCAAACTTGAAAGGACCTGTACCATAGATACAAACCCTGGGTTCAGACTGCAAGGAGTGATGAACTCTCAGCAACACACTATTATCCATCACATCAAATTAAGATTGCTAATTAAAAGTTTACTGGCTCCAACTTTTGTCTGTATTTAATTTTAAACATTTTTCAGCTGTCCAAGAACCATGAGCATAAGGGCTTTTATATCTGTTAAGTTTAAGGTTGTACGCGTTTGAGTAACATTCAAATATAATTAAGCTAACACAAGGGGCTTAAGGGGAAATGTGTTTTTTCTTTACAGGGAATCTGTTCATTTCTTGAGTTTTAGAAGTGTTGCCATAAATGGTAAAAAGGTGTACTTATGTTTAAAAAAAAAGACAGACTTTGGGATTGGATAAACATCCTCCTGTCTAGAACATTAGTGAATTGTACCAAACTATATAAAAATCTAACTCTAAAATTCCAACCTTTAGAAAGGAGCTTCTCTCTTCTAAAGAGGACTAAATATCTTGCAGGCATAACTGCTATCATTTTCAACTCACTGGTGTGCAAGTTTATTCAGTAAACTCTTGGAACAGATAAGAAAATGAGCCAGAGCTCAGCAAGCGGTTTCACTGGTTGCCTCAACCTCTTCTGTAAAATTTGCTTCTAGAGAAAAGCCAAGTACTGGCAGGGTTTACTGAGGATGAAGTGGGTTTGTGTAGTGGGGTGGAATCTGAGAGTGGCTTTTTCTGTAAGAAGGCTCTGAGGGCTTGACCTCTACTAGGTGGATCCCCAGCACGTGGACGTCACAAGTTGTCTCATGCAACAGGCTAAGCTGTGATCTCTTATCACTTGCACCCTGTCAAACAGGGAACAACCTTCTTCTGGAAGGAGCCTCCAGGTGCGTACATGAGAGGCGGTGTGCTTCTACCTGTTTGAAGAACAAGTTCAGGTCAATTTAGGTCAGCTCAGCAAATACTCTCCAAGTTTCTATTACATGTCCAGCATTATGCTGTGTACTTAGGGGATACAAGGGAAGACTAAGACACGATCCTCTCCCTCAAGAGGTTTGTGGTGTGCAGAAAACACATTTCAATACGAGGTGGCAATCCAACAACAGGGATAATCACTGAATACTAGGAAAGCCCATCTGTCAATTCATAGGAAAAAAGAGAGATAACACTAGTTATTTTCACTGCCTTACACACACACATCCAGTTGTCTGACTATTTGGGCTTTACAAGTGGTTGTGCTGGTATCACCTTCGATAGACTTAGTGACAAGTGGAAGATGGATCAACAACTGTGCTGCACAGTGAATGAAAACCGCTGCTGATTTCTGATTCCCATGTTTTAAAGTTGTCAGCAGTGTTTTTGGCTGGTTTAACATTACTGTTGAAGAGAAACATATTTGGCGAGACAGTTACAGCTTTTATTTCCACACCTGTGTGCATTGAAAAGTACTCTTTCTTGCCAACAAAGCTATAGTGCCAGTTTCCTGATGATGCCCTGTCAGGCTGAAGGCAGAATGTGCTCTGAGTGCTAACCAGCCTTGTGTGCTCACTAATTCTGGGTAAATTTTAAGTTGCTCCTTCAAGCGCTGAAACCCTCGGACGTGGCATGACAGGATTAACATGCGGAGGGGCGGTTGTCTTTGCGGGAGCATTTTGGAGGAGAGAAGGGCTGGGGTGAGGGCGTGGGTGTGTGGTAGTTGATGAACGAACAAGAAGCCTACAACGTTTAGGCCATTATACTTATTTTCTGAGCATCATAAAGAGAGTCTTGTAATTTCAGTGCTGAATTTTCCTCTGTTTTGCTTGGCTTCATAATTTGGGCCAGTATGTCTGGGTTGTCAGAAACCACATCCTCCTTATTTAAAGTCTTTCCATTTTTACCTTTCACTTCCTTGCCACCCGAAAGCCTTCTTGTGCTAATTCTATTGGTTCCTTCCTTTTCTTATTTGGAAAAAAGCACCTTGAAAGGCATGCCATGATAATGTGGGTAGCATATGTCCGAGGGGACTCTTCTATAAAACTGAGAATTTTGAATGCAGTGGTAAGGGCTATTCTTCTTTAAATTTCTTTTGGGGTCTTATCTAATACCACATTAAAGGTTGGTTGGGTACTAAATTTATTGAGAAGTCCAGAAAAAGTGCAATTTAACCTAATAAAGATTTAATTATGCTGAGAAATAATGAGATCTGAAGATCCCAGTGGAGTGCTCTGAGTTAACTTACTCTTATGATATACATTTCTTAGCACTGGCATAAAAAATAAATCATGGTGTGGGTGTGGGAGACACTCTCTGTGTGTGCATTCTTTTTTGGAAGAAAATGAGAGTTTATATGATGTGTGTGTGTGTGTGTGTTTGCATAACTGTTGCCTAAAGTTGTTTATGAAACAATAGATCTGTGTTTGTATAGTCTTTTGAAAGGGGCCTTGATGATTATAGTCTCTAAGAGAACAGTTGTAGACGAGGAACTAATCCTGGTTTGTCCAAACTATTCATCTGTTCCTCCACCGTTTATTGAATGTGCTGGGGGCGTGCAGAGCAGTATAGCCCAAGGCAGCTCCTGCCTGCGTTGCTCAATATACTTAGTTCAAAGTTTTGCAAATATAGTTGTACACTAAAAAATAAAGGAGAGGGAGGGTTGGTGGGATAGAGGGGACTCGGGGTCAGGTGTTAGGAAAACACTGCTTACTTATACCCCTCTAGGAAATGGAGTAGTGCATTAGTTGAATACTCTGAGACAGTTTTCCATAAAATAAGTACTTTATTTAACCTAGAGATTCTAGTTCTTATTTGACCATGGGTATCCATTTTCTTCCTGATGAATACCTATGTATCTCATGAAACACAACCTAAGAAAAAAATTGCCATACTGGTTGTTTTCGTCATCTAAGATGGTTGGCTGATATGTCGTGGTGTTGTACGGATACAGAGCAATGATTCTCAAAATGTGATTATGTTCATGATAAAAGAATAAGTCTTTTTAAGTCAGGGTTTCTCCACCAAAGGCCTGAGGAGCAATAGCCCAGAATCCTGCCTCAGGGCCCATGTCTGATTAGCCCTATGTCTCTTTAGCTAAAGCACTCAGTGCCTCCTTTCCTCTCCTTTCAAATTTAAGGATATTCCTGTGTCCTGTCACACAAGCCACTAGAACAGTCCCTATTCTTTCTTCTTAATGTTTCCCCTCCTTCTTTGTTCTGCTTCTGCCAGGGAATGAAACGTGTTCACTCATTGGGTTCTCTATGTGGGTTCATTGTGAGATAGGGACAACTTTTTCTACTCTCTCCTTCTCCCCATTCTCAACCTACTTCTAGAAATACTTATTTTAAGATACAAGAGAGGAAACAAAAACTCTGCAGAGACAAAAATGTTTTTCTTCATAAGAACTATTTGAACGATTTACTTTAAGACATCCCAGAGATAATATTCCTTTTATCTGTATATTATTTTCAAGGATTTTTATGTGCATTATCACATTTGATCTCACTAAATTCTTGAGAGATAGGTGGTTCTTAATCTGGATGAGAAGAACTAACACTAGATTAAATAGATTTAGAAACTGATGAGCACCCAAGTTGAGTGCCCTTTCTTCGATACCAGTTTCCCAAAGGGTAAGTATTTTAAGTAGGGCGTGAACATGGGACTAAATGCCACTGAGTCATAAAGTCAGAATGTTAGAAATGTTTCACTTCCTTTTTTTAAATTAATAAAATATATGTTTTAGGGCAGTTTTAGGTTTACAACAAAATTGAATGGCAAGTACAGAGTTCCAACATAATCTCTATTCCTGCACACGTACAAGTTTCCAGCTGTCGACATCCCACACCAGAGTTGTACATTTGTTACAATCGATGGACTTACTTTGACACATCGTTGTCACCCATAGTTTATATTAGTCCATAACTTACATTAGGGTTTACTCTTGGTTTTGTACATTCTATGTGTTTGGACAAATGTACAGTGACATGTATCTCCCATTAGGGTTTCAGAATATATGTATATATTTATAAATATACATAGTTGCAGAAAAGTTTCACTACCCTCCAAAACCTGTGCTCTGGGGCTTCCCTGGTGGCACAGTGGTTGAGAGTCCGCCTCCCGATGCAGGGGACACAGGTTCGTGCCCCGGTCCGGGAAGATCCCACATGCCGCGGAGCAGCTGGGCCCCGTGAGCCATGGCTGCTGAGCCTGCGCGTCCGGAGCCTGTGCTCCGCAACGGGAGAGGCCACAACAGTGAGAGGCCCGCGTACCGCAAAAAAAAAAAAAAAAAAGCCTGTGCTCTGCTTACTCATCCCTGTGTCTCCTCCCTTCCTTCCAACCCTTGGCAGCCACTGATCTTCTCACTGTCTCCATAGTTGTACCTTTCCCAGAGTGTCATATAGTTAGAATAATAATACAGTATGTCGCCTTTTCAGATTGGCTTCTTTTACTTAGTAATATCCACTTAACTTTCCTCTATGCGTTTTCATGGCTTGGTAGCTCATTTATTTTAATGATGAATAACATTACTTTTTCTGGATGTACCACAGTTTATTTATTCATTCACCTACTGAAGGGTGTCTTGATTGCTTCCAAGTTTCGGCAGTTATGAAAAAAGCTGCTGTAACTATCTATGTGTAATTTTTTGTGTGTGGGCATGTTTTCACTTCATTTTCGATAATAACAAGGAGTGTGATTGCTGGGTCATATGGTAAGATTATGTATAGTTTTTTAAGAAATCACCAAACTGTCTTCTGAAGTGGCTGTATCCATTTTGCACCCCTACCAGCAATGAGTGAGAGTTCCTATTGCTGCACATCCTCGCCAGCATTTGGTGCTGTCAGTGTTCCAAAGTTCAGCCATTCTAATAGATATGCAGTGGTATCTCATTGTTGTCTTAATTTGTATATCCCAGGTGACATATGATGTGGAGAATCTGTTAATATGTGTATTTGCCATATGCATACCTCCTGTGGTCTTTTGCCCATTTCATTCATTTCTAAATAGAGCTTTACAAGTTCTTTGTATATTTTGAATAATGGTACTTTTTCCGATGTGTTTTTTTGCAAATATTTTCCTCCAGTTTTTGGCTTGTCTTCTCATTCTCTTGATCAGTTTCTTTTCTCAAGTACATGAAGGAGAAAGTCTCTTTTAACATTGACACATCTCCCCTTTCAACAAATACAGAGCAGGATACAGACAACAGTGTATTAGTTCCATTTCACAGTTACTTTCTATTAGTGGTAATGTAAGCTTTTCTTTTTATTAAAATATTTTATTTTAAAATGATGGAGCAGAATATAGAGGCCAGAAGTAAACCCATGTATATGTGGTCAATTAACTTACGATGGAAGAACCAAGAATATACAATGGAGAAAGGACAGTCTCTTCAATAAATGGTTTTGGGAAACTGAACAGTCACATGCAAAAGAGTGAAACTCAACCATTATCTTACACCATACACAAAAATTAACTCACAAGGGATTAAAGACTTGAATGTAAGACTCAAAGCTGTAAAATTCCTAGAAGAAAACATAGGCAGTAAGCTCCTTGACAGTGGCCTTGGCAATGATTTTTTGGATTTGACACCAAAACTAAAAATAAACAAGTGGGACTACATCAAACTAAAACACTTCTGCACAGCAAAGGAAATCATCAACAAAATGAAAAAGGAACCTACTGAATGGGAGAACATATTTGCAAATAATATATCTGGTAAGGGATTAATATCCAAAATATGTAAAGAACACATACAACTCAATAGCAGAAAATGAACAGTCGGATTAAAAAATGGGCAGAGGATCTGAATAGACATTTTTCCAAAGAAGACATACAGGTGGCCAACAGATGCATGAAAAGATGCTCAACATCACTAATCATCAGGGAAATGCAAATCAAAACCACAATGAGATACCATCTCACACCAGTCAGAATGGCCATCATCAAAAGGAACGCAAGTAACAAATGTTGTGGAGGAGGTGGAGAAAAGGGGACCCTCGCTCACCATTGGTGGGTGGTAGCCACTGGAAAACAGTCTGGAGGTTCCTCAAAAAAATGGTGATCCAGCAGTTCCACTGCCGGATATTTTTCTGAAGGAAATGAAGACTTACTGAAAAACATATCTGCACCCCCATGTTCATTGCAGCATTATTTACAACAGCCAAGATTTGGAAACAACCTAAGTGTCCACTGATGGATGAATGGATAAGGAAGATGTGGCGCATATATATATATATATGTACACACTACACATATACATATACCTATACATAATGCAATATTTTTCAGCCATAAAAAAGAAGGAATTTTTTCCATTTGTGACAACTTGGATGGACCTTAAGGACATTATGTTAAGTGAAATAAATTAGATGAGAAAGACATATACTGTATGATCTCACTTGACATCTAAAACAAAACAAAAAACAAAAAGAAAATACCAAACTCATAGAAACAGAGAACAGATTGGTGGTTGCCAGAGAGGTTGGG
Source organism: Monodon monoceros (assembly GCF_005190385.1). NCBI lineage: Eukaryota > Metazoa > Chordata > Mammalia > Artiodactyla > Monodontidae > Monodon > Monodon monoceros. Next base: position 69,125,657 of record NW_021703782.1, read on the forward strand.
GAGGGCAAAATGGGTTAAGGTGGTCAAAAGGTACAAACTTGAAGTTATAAAGTAAATAAGTCCGGAGTATGTAATGTACAGCATGGTGACTATAGTTAATAGTACCATATTGCTTATTTGAAAGTGGCTAAGAGAGTAGATCTTAAAAGTTTGCATCACAAGAAAAAAGTCTGTAACTGTACCTGGTGATGGATGTTAACAAAACTTATTGTAGTGATCATTTCATAAAATATACATATATCAAATCATTGTAATGCTATACGTCAATTATATCACAATAAAAATACTTTATTTTATTGACCAGATAGTATATTCAAATGGTACAATACTCAAAAGTACAAAGAGGTATACCCTTACCTTTTCATCACCCAAATTTTCTACAAAGACAACTACATTAAACAATTTCTTACTGGTATTTTCAGGGATATATTAAGTTCATAATAGTGTGTGTGTATGTGTATTTATAGATAGTTTTTTAAAACCTAACTGATAGTATATTATTCATGCTATTCTGCACACTGCTTTTTTTCTATTAAACATTTATCTGGAGGTCCCAGATGTGGCAAAAATATTGAAGCTAATTTATGGATGGTTGAAGATTGGTCAACTGTTTACACTATATTGTCCCTTTCCTATTGCCCTTAAGTGAAAACAGGATATGTTGCTGAAAATTTTGCTCCAAAAATAGAAGTTAAATAATTAAATGAGGTCTAATTATATGGCTTTTGCTCCCACATTTGTTCCTTTTGCTCTTTGTGTTGTCTTTTTCCTTGAAGTCGAGGAAGGAATAGAGCCTCACTTACCCACCAGAGAGGTCTGCAAAGAAAAAATAGTGTTAATGAACATTTTTATCCCTTACTCATTTAGAGGAGTCTGGAGCGTGAATCAAACTAACAAAAGGGGAAATGGTTTTTCCTAATGGCTTTCGCTCTGGAAAGCTAAGGCAGATTTAACAAAAAGATGCCAATAGTCTGATTTGCTGAGGTCCATGCAAACAAGTCCATAAATTGCAGCAGCTCTGGAAAACTGTTCTATTCAAGTTACAGGCAATCAACCTGACACAACCTTTGGACTCACCTGTTTTCCTTATCTCATAGGCAGTGTTTTTGTCTGCAACTAGGTTTTCACCAAAAATATGTTTAGCCAGATTAAAAGCATTTTTAAACCAACTCAGATGCCAATCTTTATGAATTTGAGCATATTCAGCTTCAAATGGGTATGTTTTCAGGGGGTCAGAAATTTCAGCTTCACTGTGGTCTGGGCTAGTTGGCTCTGTTCCTTAGTGGATGTAGCCAAGGTCTGGAGTTAAAGTTCCATGTGGGGCAAAAGAAAAGCTGTTCATTTGCTCTAAATGACGCCATGGATCTCAGCCAGTCTTCCACCGAGTGCGTGAGGTTTTGCTGCAGGCATTAGAGGCAAGTTAACAGGTGATCTAGGACAGACTTGCCTCATCATTGGGGCAAGAATCCAATAAAGTGAAAGCACGTATGATTAATTAATTTGTTAAACATCGCCTTAAAATTTTCAAAATGCTCTGTTAATTCTAAAAAACATCCTGAGTGAATAATATAATAATAATATCGACCATGATTATTATTGTTGTTATTATTATTACCATTTTATCTAGTTCAGGAAGCTAGGGGTCAGAGTTTAGAAATTGGACAATATTCATATAGCTAGAGGGCACATCCTAACTCAAATCTGGGTCCTTCAACTCCAAATCATGAGTCAGTGACCTCACCATTATACAGATAGAAAAATCATGTGTCTTAAATCACCTACCTGCTACCTCAAACTGACTTCGGCTAGCATCTGTGTTCTTTAATATCATAATCGCATATAAAAAACTTAGGTGGGATACAGTTGTATGTAAATCATGACATATGTTTTCCTTTATTTTTTTAAAATCCCAAATGGTGGCACATTATCACACCGTTCTGTTCACTGCTTTTGCCGATTAAACGTGTATGGGGTGGGTGGGGGAAGCTGGATATGGCAGAAATGTTGCGGCTGCTACATGAATGAGTGAAGATCGTGTGAGTCATGTCTGCTGAAATATTCAAAAGAAGATTCTTCTTTTCCTCTGCATCATAATTATGAAAGGAAGACGAAGGGTTTTATAAGAAACACTTTGTCTCGAGAAAAGTTCCAGGGCTGTTGAGGATTTGATCCCATGGTTTCATGCTCAAATACGAAACTTATAAAGGGGTGAGCAGGGGTTTCATTCGTGTTCAAGCTATTTGAGCTGAGCCAGCTGTTTCCAGAGCAAAGATTATAATGCAGGAAGTTCATGTGCTAAAAGAAAATGCCAGAGTACAACAATGAGGAGCGGTAATTATAGTCCCTGTAGATAATGCTTCTTCAACTCGGGGCGTAAAGACGTCTGCAGTGCGAACAAGGCCAGGGCCATTTTCCATGTAGCAGGTAACTCATTCCAGCTGTTTGGCCATATCTTCCTCTGCCAGAGCCTTTCCCCAGAGGTAGCATTAGCTCCAGGTGCTCTAAGCTGAATACTGTGAAAGATAGCGATTTTGCAGCCTGTCTGGTAGTTTCTTCAAGGAAAAATATGTTCCCATCACCAAGTCTCTACTACAGGGAACACAGATTCACCTTGATGCTGCACTTTATGGATAAGAACACTTGACGCTGCAGACCCAAGTGGGCTGCATTTTCTGCCACTTCATCGCTGACCACACTTTCCTCAAGACCTTTGATTGCAGCAGAGTATAAAGGCATTTGTCCAAAATTTTTGAGACCCACCCAAGGGCCAGATAAATGTCGTCATGTTTATCTTCTGGAATCAGGGCTTAGCGACAGGGTTAAGGGAAAGACCTCTCCCGTTTCAAATCAAGTTTACTGGAAATGAAGCAGTGAAGCAATCGTACTTCACACAAAATGCTGTGTTTCTGGCTCTGTGAGACATGATCGTCAGGCATGCTGTAATGACTCTTCAGTTGTCTTACCTTTGAATGTCATACACTTGTCTTACTTACATTCTTGGATGCAGTATTGCAGAGGACAAAAATTACCAACTTGGGCAAGGCAGGTTTGCTTAGATCTCTCTGGTTGTGGGTACCTAACACTGACAAATCTTTTGTTTTTTAAATCCAGGGTAAGTACATATCCAGCAGTCTGAAGTATGCATCCTTGTACATGTTTGAGTCATTTTTATAATTCTCTGGAGATGAGAACAAACTTGTAGCAGTAAGTACTTTAAAAAACAAACTACCAACACATTATGAGTGTGTAAACTGTTGAAAATTATACAAAATTCAGAAAATAAGGAGACTAGAAAGTAATGTAAGTAACTTGTGGTATCATTGGCCCCTCACCCATCCCCCATGAGACAAATACGCATTGCGTGTTGAACCTAACACTTAACACATGGTTGATTCGGCAGCCCCCATCTGGTGGATGGTATTCACTGTTTTCCTGCACACACGATGCTCTTCACCCCTCTTTGACTTTGTACAAAGTGTTCCCTCTTGTGGATATTGTATTCCTCTTACTTCATTTATTAAAGTCTTACTTTGGAGGAAACTGTTATTTATCTCCCCTTTCTAGAAACCATTTTCGGTATTAGTTGAATGTGGAGCTGGACATGTGGCTCCCCAGAATAAACACCACATTTTTCAGCTTCTCTTGCATTGAGATGTGACCCTGTGACTGAGTCCTGGCCAATGACCTATAAGCAGAAGTGTCCAGTAGCAGCATCTGGAAATCTCCCTTATTATTCTTTGCCCCTTTTCTCTCCACTGCTGACCAGCGTGGAGACAAGGTGGCTGGAGCTGGGGGAGCTATCTCGGTGGCATTGTGCTTGGAGTTAATGCTTGGTGAAGCATTAGGTAGAGGGAGCCTGAATCCCTGATACAGACATAGGCTGCCCAGCGCTGGATGCCTGCCCTTTGACTTAGAAATTTGTTTTTCTCTACAATCTAAAGTATTTAAACCATTGTTATTTTGGGGTTTCTGTCATTCATAGTGAACTTAATTCTAACAAAATCGACTGTCTTATGCTTTAAAGTTTTTTTTTTTTTTTTTTGACCGTGTCACATGGCTTTCTGGGCTCTTAGTTCCCCAACCAGGGATCGAACCTGGGCCCTCGGCAGTGAAAGCACAGAGTCCTAACCACTGGACTGCCAGGGAATTCCCTAAAGCTCTTTTTAATGCCAGTGTCATGTGTAGGAATACAGAGCTATGGGCGGAGGCCATTGATTGCCCCAAATTTCTTGAGCACATGGAGGTCTTTTTGGCTCTCTCTTCTTTTCTCGTAGACTCCTCAAAGCCCCCTCTTCTCCAGTCTCCCTCTCTAGTCAGTGTTCTTATTTTCAGAGCGGGGCATCATCCCTTTTAAGGAATTTTCTGGAATACCAGGTTTTTACTTTGAAACAGGCTTGTAACATGGTGGCCCAGAGGCCTCATCTCTAGCTCATTTGACCTCTCACCTCCAGTCCTCTAGAAACTCTGTGGGATATTAGAAGCTCATGTTCCCTAAGTCTACTGGCCCGTAACCTGTATCTCCATCTGTGATTCCAGGGCCCTCGATGTCCCTTCCATGCTCCCCAGTGTTCTCTTTCCCACTCTCTGTGGTTTCCAGGCCCCACACCAGGGCTTCAGGCACATCCCCTATGCCTCTCTAGCATTCCTGAGCCCTCATTGTGCCAACAATCAGTGCAAGACATCCTGTAGTCACATTTCAGGGCTCCAGGATTCATTCACATTTATACCCCAGAGGCCTTTTTCAATGCAGAGATCAACACCTGGCTCCATCCGTCTTGATGCTTTCTATACGGTCAGGTTAGCTTTATCAGAATCTCTCACAGTCAATTTTTATTTTTATTTTTTTTGCTGGATGGTAAAAGTAATAAATACTGTAGAAAATGTGGAAATACAGAAACATATAGAGGCAAAAATGAGTCTCTCAATCTCTTAACCTAGAGGGAAGCATATCTAACATATTTATTTCCTTATAGCCTCTGTGTGTGTGTTTGTATATTCTTAATTTTACAGTGGTAATCTCATACTTCCTATGCAATTTTGTGTCTATCTCTCAGCTATAACACCTCACTCCCCTAATAATGTCTCACCACTCTCTTGTATGCCTAGAATTTTTGTATTAAAAATATTTACCAGTGTTAAGGTTAAAACAGTCTCATTAAAAAAAATTTGCATTTCTTTGATTACAACTGAAGTTGAATTATTTTTGCTGTTCATTATTAATTTGTATTTCTTTTAAGTTTCTTTATGTCCTTGATGATTTATCTGGGATCATCATTCTTAACATTTGAGGAAACCATTTAAAAAAGAATTTTAACCCTTTGCTTCTCCTATTTAATGAATATATTTTTCCCCCAGTTTTCTTTTTTTAAAATATAAATTTATTTATTTGTTTTTGGCTGTGTTGGGTCTTCGTTGCTGCACGTGGGCTTTCTCTAGTTGCGGTGAGTGGGGGCTACTCTTCATTGCGGTGTGTGGGCTTCTCATTGCGGTGACTTCTTTTGTGGAGCACAGGCTCTAGGTGTGGGCTTCAGTAGTTGTGGCACATGGGCTCAGTAGTTGTGGCTCACGGGCTTAGTTGCTCCACGGCATGTGGGATCTTCCCAGACCAGGGCTCGAACCCATGTCCCCTGCACCGGCAGGCGGATTCTTAACCACTGCACCACCAGGGAAGTCCCTCCCCCAGTTTTCAGTTTGCCTTTTAATTTGGCTCATGATAGTTTTGATTAAAAGCCATGTAAATGATTATGGAATCAAATGCATTTTTTCTGGCACTTTTCATATATTTTAACTTTAGAAAATCTTTCTCCACCCCTCACCCCCAAAGCTAACTGTTAGTAACTCAGAAATTCTCACTTTTCTCCACTTGTTAACAGTAATACTTTCATTAAATTCTATTAAATTTCCTGTCTCCCAGGGATCTGTTTTGGGCTTTCGTTCAGTCTCATTTATCTTTTCATTCTTGTATCAATATTATTACCTTCATTATTATAGATCACAATTAATAAATTATTTCATCCCGTAATTACTGAAAATCTAATTATTGAACATCTATGTTCAACATCTATTGAACGTCAGAAACTGTGCTTGACATGGGGATACAGCAGTGCACTAGGTGGACGTAGTTCCTGCCCTCACATTCATGGTTTCTAGTGCAGGAAACTGGAGAGTAACTGACATTTTACATGTCAACCCAATGAAACATGAGCAATGAGAAGAGAGGCACAAGGTATTGAGAGAACATATGGTAAGGGTCTACCCCAGCCTTGAAGTCAGTGAGGCCTCCTCGAGGAGGAACATCTAAGTTTAGTCCTGAGGTTTATAGTAGGCAGTCACATATATAAGAGAGAAGTTGAAGATGACTGGAACAGCAGCTAGAAAGCCCAAAGGTCAATAGAGAGCCTGATGCATTTGAGAAATTGAAAGTACTTCTGTGTGCCTAGAACAGAGTGCAGAAGGTTGGTTCTGGACAGGGGACTGACTGGTCAACAGGGGACAAACCACATTAAGGAGCATGGCCTTTAACCTGACGGTCATTAGGAATCATCGAAAAGGTGTAGGTAAGAGTGACTTGGGGCTTCCCTGGTGGCGCAATGGTTAGGAATCCACCTGCCAATGCAGGGGACATGGGTTTGAGCCCTGGTTCAGGAAGATCCCACGTGCTGCAGAGCAGCTAGGCCTGTGTGCCACAACTACTGAGCCTGCACTCTAGAGCCCGCGCACCTAGAGCTGGTGCTCCAAGACGAGAGAGGCCACTGCAATGAGAGGCCCGCGCGTGGCAATGAAGAGTAGCCCCTGCTCACCGCAACTAAAAAGAAAGCCCACACACAGCAACAAAGACCCAACGCAGCCAAAAGTAAATTAATTAATTTTAAAAAAAAAAAGAGTGACTTCACCAGATTCACATATAAGTAAGATCTGTCTGGCTACAATATGGAGGATCAGTTGGAGTGGATGCAAAAAAATTGTGGCAGGAAAATCGGTTGTTCTAATAAATCAGAAGAAAAGTGATGCAGGTATGAGCTAGGATATTGGCACCACAAATAAAAAGATTTGGATGGATTTGACAAAGGTGGTATATTTGGATGATATTTGGGAGGTAAAATTAACAGAATTTGGTAATTGATTAGACATGTAAAATAAGAAGGTGGGAAGAATCAGAGCTGACACCACAGGGCCATTGGGTACACATTGATTCCATTCACTGAGAGGGAATGCAAGAAAGATGAGTAAGACATGGGAGATGATATTTTTTGTATATGTCAAGTTTGAGATGTGTGTGATACACCCAAAACTACATGTCCAATAGGCTGTTGAAGTCTGGATTAGAGTGAGATGATCTGGAGTGCAGATTTGGCTGTCTTCAGTATTTAAAGAGTGGATTAAGCTATAAGACTGAATGTGATCTCCCAGGCAGGGTCCACAGAGTGAAAATAGCAGAGGATCCAAAGAACATGAAGATTGAAGGTGCAAGCAGAGGATGGGGAGACACAAAATGAGACAGAACAAGCCGCCAGAGGGAGGGCAGAGAAACGGGAGAGCGTGGTGTCTTAGAAGTAGAGGGAAGATTGTTTCTTAGAAAAGGGGACTGATGATATTGTCAGATACTCCTGTGATAATCAGTAACATCCTGTGATAAAGACTGTAAAATTGTCCTTGGCTTTAGCAACAAGTATGTTGCCTTGAAGGGAACAGTTTTGGTGGCCTAGATAGAGGGCACAAGACAGATTGCAGTGAACTGGAGAGTAAATGGGAAGGAAGGAAATGGAGATGGACACTGTTGACAACTCTAAAAATTATGAGTATTAAGGGAAGAACAGAAGAGAGTGATCGCTAAAAGGAGATGTGAGAACAGTGCAAATCAGTCTTTCCATCCAGGAATATTTTTATGACTCTCCTTCTATTTTCTCAAATTTTTTGTAGTTCTTTGGAAAGTTTACAGCTCTCTGTGCGATTTTGCAAATTTCTTGTTATGGTTGTTCCTGGCTAACTGATACTTTTTTCTCTTATTTTAAATATAATTTTAAAATTCTTATGACCTCATAGTTACTATACAGCTATTGCTGGTATACAAGAATCATATAGATTTCTTAGATAGATGAGATAGATAAATATAATTATCTTGTTTCCCTCCACCCTTGAAATCTCATATCATTTAATATATTATTATATTATTTATTAATAATAATTTGATATATTTTAATAGTTAAAATTGATTATCTTGAGTTTTCTGTGTATGAAAGTACTGATGATTTACTTATTTTTTATTATTATAAGTGTTTTATGTCATTTCCTCCCATGGTTTTAAGGGAAGGAACTACGCCTTAGAATATAAAATTAAAAGAGACCTTGGAAATCACCTAGACTAATGTTTTCAATTTTAAAAAAGAACTGAGGTTAAGAGCAGTTAAGTCTCTACAGTCATTCATGTGTTTTCTTGGTACTGTTACAACACCATAAAATAAATGTACATTCACTTTCCCCAGGACATGTCAGCTTTAGGATGGGGGAGAGAATATTAAAGGTTTATATTATATTAATTATAGTAATAAAATATAACTAATTCAGTGGAACCTCCAGCAACACTTTCAGAAGCTAATTAAATTTTACTCTTGCTGCTGGTGCCAACATGCACTGCTTGGTGGCCTTGACTGGCTCCTACTGCTTCTCTCATCTCAGCAAGATCACATAGGTGGATTTTGTGCCATCACCACTCTCAGGTTGCCACCTCTCACAGGAAGAAAGTGTTCTCTCCCTTTCTATTGGCACTTACACTTTTTTCACTGATTTTGCAAAGCAGCATCCCCACTGCCAACAAATGTGGTACAGGTTCCCAGGCCCTAGGTTGGAGGCCCTTTGAAAGGCCTCCTGTTGCTGTGGACTGAATGTTTGTGCCCCCTCAAATTCGGGTTGAGGCACTAATCTGCAATGCGATAGTATTTGGAGGTGGAACCTTTGGGAGACAATTAGGTTTAGATGAAGTCATGAAGGGTGGAGCCTCCATGATGGGATTAGTGCCTTTATAAGAAGAGACCAGAGAGCTCTTGCTCTCTCTCTCTCTCTCTCTCTCTCTCTCTCTCTCTCCCTCTCTCTCTCCCTCCCACCAAGTAAAAATATACAGCAAGATGGCTGGCGGCTGTCTCTGCAAACCAGGAAGATGGCCTTCACCAGACATTAAATCTGCTAGCACCTTGATCTTGGACTTTTCAGCCACTAGAACTGTGAGAAACCAATGTTTGTTGTTTAAGCCATCCAGTGCATGGTGGTTTGTTATAACAGCCCAAACTGCTATAGAAAGACACAGCTCTTCCTTTAAATACTTAAAAGCCACATTTATTGAACCATAATTTATGTTATAAAAAGGGATCTAGGTATATGAATGAATCTTGACGAATGTATATACCTCTGTAATCATTCCAGTCAAACCATAGAACATTTCTGTCACCCCCAAATTCCCCTGTGTCCCTTTGCTGTCAGTGCTTCATCTTCCCACCTCCACTGCGTTTCCAGGAAACCAGTAATATGCTTTCTGTTACTATAGATTAATTTCGTTCATTCTATAATCTCAAGTAAATGTATTATAAACTATGTGATATTTTTGGTTGTTTTTTTTTTTTTACTAAGAATGATTTTTTAGTTTATTAATGTAAAGTGGTCAGTAGTTACCTCCATTTTGTTTCCATTTATGAATATACCACAATTTGTTTATCCACTCGTTGATGGATGGACATTGGCCTTTTTCAATTTTTGGCTAATATAAGTAAGTATACTGTGGGTAATCATTTATAAAACATTTCTCACAGGTAAATACTCTGGACTAAAACTGCTGGATTGCAAGCTAACTGTACACATTTCTTTGCCCCTTTCCTCTTCCAAAGTGCTTGTAGATTTTTTTTTTTAACATCTTTATTGGAGTATAATTGCTTTACAGTGGTGTGTTAGTTTCTGCTTTATAACAAAGTGAATCATCTATACATATACATATAATCCCATATCTCCTCCCTCTTGCATCTCCCACCGACCCTCCCTATCCCACCCCTATAGGTGGTCACAAAGCACTGAGCTGATCTCCCTGTGCGTTGCGGCTGCTTCCCACTAGCCATCTATTTTACATTTGGTAGTGTATACATATCCATGCCACTCTCTCACTTTGTCCCAGCTTACCCTTCCCCCTCCCCGTGTCCTCAAGACCATTCTCTATGTCTGCATCTTTATTCCTGTCCTGCTGCTAGGTTCTTTGGAACCTTTTTGGTTTTTTTTTTTTAGATTCCATATATATGTGTTGGCATATGGTATTTGTTTTTCTCTTTCTGACTTACTTCACTATGTGTGACTCTAGGTCCATCCACCTCACTACAAATAATTCAATTTCATTTCTTTTTATGGCTGAGTAATATTCCATTGTATATATGTACCACATCTTCTTTATCCATTCATCTGTCGATGGACACTTAGGTTGCTTCCATGTCCTGGCTATTGTAAATACAGCTGCAATGAACATTGTGGTACATGACTCTTTTTGAATTATGGTTTTCTCAGGGTATATGCCCAGTAGTGGGATTGCTGGGTCGTATGGTAGTTCTAGTTTTAGTTTTTTAAGGAACCTCCATACTGTTCTCCATAGTGGCTGTATCAATTTACATTCCCACCAACAGTGCAAGAGGGTTTCCTTTTCTCCACACCCTCTCCAGCATTTGTTGTTTGTACATTTTCTGATGATGCCCATTCTTACTGGTGTGGGGTGATACCTCATTGTAGTTTTGATTTGCATTTCTCTAATGACTAGTGATATTGAGCATCCTTTCATGTGTTCGTTGGCAATCTGTATATCTTCTTTGAAGAACTGTCTATTTAGGTTTTCTGCCCATGTTTGGATTGGGTTGTTTCTTTTTTTAATATTGAGCTGCATGAGCTGCTTGTAAATTTTGGAGATTAATCCTTTGTCAGTTGCTTCATTTGCAAACATCTTCTCCCATTCTGAGGGTTGTCTTTTTGTCTTGTTTATGGTTTCCTTTCCTGTGCAAAAGCTTTTACGTTTCATTAGGTCCCATTTGTTTATTTTTGTTTTTATTTCCATTTCTTTGGAGATGGGTCAAAAAGGATCTTGCTGTGATTAATGTCATAAAGTGTTCTGCCTCTGTTTCCCTCTAAGAGTTTTATAGTGTCTGGCCTTACATTTATGTCTCTAATCCATTTTGAATTTATTTTTGTGTATGGTGTTAGGGAGTGTTATAATTTCATTCTTTTACATGTAGCTGTAAAGTTTTCCCAGCACCACTTATTTGAAGAGACTGTCTTTTCTCCATTGTATATTCTTGCCTTCTTTATCAAAGATAAGGTGACCATAAGTGTGTGGGTTTATCTCTGGGCTTTCTAACCTATTCCATTGATCTCTATTTCTGTGTTTGTGCCAGTACCATACTGTCCTGATTACTGTAGCTTTGTAGTATAGTCTGAAGTCTGGGAGCCTGATTCCTCCAGCTCCGTTTTTCTTTCTCAAGATTGCTTTGGCTATTCGGGGTCTTTTGTGTTTCCAAACAAATTGTGAAATTTTTTGTTCTAGTTCTGTGAAAAATGCCATTGGTAGTTTGATAGGGATTGCATTGAATCTGTAGATTGCTTTGGGTAGTATAGTCATTTTCACAATGTTGAGTCTTCCAATCCAAGAACACGGTATATCTCTCCATCTGTTTGTATCATTAATTTCTTTCACCAGTGCCTTATAGTTTTCTTCATACAGGTCTTTTTTCTCCTTAGGTAGGTTTATTCCTAGGTATTTTATTCCTTTTGTTGCAGTGGTAAATGAGAATGTTTCCTTAATTTCTCTTTCAGATTTTCCATCATTAGTGTATAGGAATGTGAGAGATTTCTGTGCATTAATTTTGTATCCTGCTACTTTACCAAATTCATTGATTACTCCTAGTAGTTTTATGGTCGCATCTTTAGGATTCTCTGTGTGCAGTATCATGTCAACTGAAAACAGTGACAGCTTTACATTTTCTTTTCAGATTTGGATTCCTTTTATTTCTTTTTCTTCTATGATTGCTGTGGCTAAAACTTCCAACACTGTGTTGAATAATAGTGGTGAGAGTGGGCAATCTTGTCTTGTTCCTGATCTTAGTGGAAATGGTTTCAGTTTTTCACCATTGAGAATGATATTAGCTGTGGGTTTGTCATATATGGCCTTTATTATGTTGAGGTAAGTTCCCTGTATGCCTACTTTCTGGAGGGGTTTTATCATAAATGGGTGTTGAATTTTTTCGAAAACTTTTTCTGCATCTATTGAGATGATCATATGGTTTTTATTCTTCAGTTTGTTAATATGGTTTATCACATTGATTGATTTGTGTATATTGAAGAATCCTTGCGTTCCTGTGATATAAACCCCACTTGATCGTGGTGTATGATCCTTTCAATGTGCTGTTGGATTCTGTTTGCTAGTATTGTGTTGTGGATTTTTGCATCTATGTTCATCAGTGATATTGGCCTGTAGTTTTCTTTCTTTGTGACATCCTTGTCAGGTTTTGGTATCAGGGTGATGGTGGCCTCGTAGAATCAGTTTGGGAGTATTCCTCCCTCTGCTATATTTTGGAAGAGTTTGAGAAGGATAGGTGATAGCTCTTCTCTGAATATTTGATGGAATTCACCTGTGAAGCCATCGGGTCCTGGGCTTTTGTTTGTTGGAAGATTTTTAATCACAGTTTCAATTTCAGTGCTTGTGATTGGTCGCTTAATATTTTCTATTTCTTCCTGGTTCGGTCTTGGCAGGTTGTGCATTTCTAAGAATTTGTTCATTTCTTCCAGGTTGTGCATTTTATTGGCATAGAGTTTCTTGTAGTAATCTCTCATGATCTTTTGTATTTCTGCAGTGTCATTCGTTACTTCTTTTTCATTTCTAATTCTACTGATTTGAGTCTTCTCCCATTTTTGCTTGATGAGTCTGGCTAATGGTTTATCAATTTTGTTTATCTTCTCAAAGAACCAGCTTTTGGTTTTACTGATGTTTGCTGTCATTTCCTTCATTTATTTTTCATTTATTTCTGATCTGATTTTTATGATTTCTTTCCTTCTGCTAACTTTGGGCTTTTTTGTTCTTCTCTCTCTAATTGCTTTATGTGCAAGGTTAGGTTGTTTATTTGATATGTTTCTTGTTTCTTGAGGTAGGATTGTGTTGCTCTAAACTTCCCTCTTAGAACTGCTTTTGCTGCATCGCATAGGTTTTGGGCCGTCGTGTTTTCATTGTCATTTGTTTCTAGGTATTTTTGATTTCCTCAGCGATCTCTTGGTTATTTAATAGTGTATTGTTTAGCCTCCATATGTTTGTTTTTTTCCTGTAATTGATCTAGTCTTACAGCGTTGTGGTCAGAAAAGATACTTGATACGTTTTCAATTTTCTTAAATTTACCAAGGCTTGATTTGTGACCCAAGGCATAATCTATCCTGGAGAATGTTCCATGAGCAATTGAGAAGTGTATTCTGTTGTTTTTGGATGGAATGTCCTATAAATATCCATTAAGTCCATCTTGTGTAATGTATCATTTAAAGCTTGTGTTTCCTTACTTATTTTCATTTTGGAAGATCTGTCCATTGGTGAAAGTGGGTTGTTAAAGTCCCCTACTAGTATTGTGTTACTGTTGATTTCCCCTTTTATGGCTGCTAGCATTTGCCTTATGTACTGAGATACTCCAATGTTGGGTACATAAATATTTACCAGTGTTGTGTCTTCTTCTTGGATTGATCCCTTGATCATTTTGTAGTGTCCTTCCTTGTCTCTTATAACAGTCTTTATTTTAAAGTCTTTTTTATCTGATATGAGTAATGCTACTCCGGCTTTCTTTGAATTTCCATTTGCACGGAATATCTTTTTCCATCCCATCACTTTCAGTCTGTATGTGTCCCTAGGTCTGAAGTGAGTTTCTTGTAGACAGCATATATACGGGTCTTGTTTTTGTGTCCATTCAGCCAGTCTGTGTCTTTTGGTTGGAGCATTTAATCCATTTACGGTAATTTAAGTTAATTATCAATATGTATGTCCCTATGACCATTTTCTTAATTGTTTTGTGTTCGTTATTGTAGGTCTTTTCCTTCTCTTGTGTTTCGTGCCTAGAGAAGTTCCTTTAGCATTTGTTGTAAAGCTGGTTTGGTGGTGCTGAATTCTCTTAGCTTTTGCTTGTCTGGAAAGGTTTTAATTTCTCAGTCGAATCTGAATGAGATCCTTGCTGGGTAGAGTAATCTTGGTTGTAGCTTTTTCCCTTTCATCACTTTACATATGTCCTGCCACACCCTTCTGGCTTGCAGAGTTTCTGCTGAAAGATCAGCTGTTAACCTTATGGGAATTCTCATGTATGTTATTTGTTGCCTTTCCCTTGCTGCTTTTAATATTTTTTCTTTGTATTTAATTTTTGATAGTTTGATTAATATGTGTCTTGGCATGTTTCTCCTTGGATTTATCCTGTATGGGACTCTCTGCCCTTCCTGGACTCGATTGACTATCTCCTTTCCCTTATTAGGGAAGTTTTCAACTATAATCTCCTCAAATATTTTCTCAGACCTTTTCTTTTTCTCTTTTTCTTCTGGGACCCCTATAATATGAATGTTGGTGCATTTAATGTTGTCCCAGAGGTCTCTGAGACTGTCCTCAATTCTTTTCATTCTTTTTGGTTCATTCTGCTCTGTGGTAGTTATTTCCACTATTTTATCTTCCAGGTCACTTACATTCTTCTGCCTCAGTTATTCTGCTATTGATTCCTTCTAGGGAATTGTAAATTTCATTTACTGTGTTGTTCATCATTGTTTGTTTGCTCTTTAGTTCCTCTAGGTCCTTGTTAAATGTTTCTTGTATTTTCTCCATTCTATTTCCAAGATTTTGGATCCTCTTTACTATCATTACTCTGAATTCTTTTTCAGTTAGACTGCCTATTTCCTCTTCATTTGTTTGGTCTGGTGGGTTTTTACCTTGCTCCTTCATCTGCTGCATATTTCTCTGTCTTCTCATTTTGCTTAACTTACTGTGTTTGGTGTCTCCTTTTCACAGGCTGTAGGTTCATAGTTCCCGTTGTTTTTGGTGTCTGCCCCCAGTGGCTAAAGTTGGTTCAGTGGGTTGTGTCAGCTTCCTGGTGGAGGGGACCGGTGCCTGTGTTCTGGTGGATGAGGCTGGATCTTGTCTTTCTGGTGGGCAAGACCATGTCCAGTGGTGTGTTTTGGGGTGCCTGTGAACTTATTATGATTTTAGGCAGCCTCTCTGCTAATGGGTGGGTGTATATTCCTGTTTTGCTAGTTGTTTGGCATGGGGTGTCTAGCACTGGAGCTTGCTGGTCGTTGAGTGGAGCTGGGTGTTAGCGTTGAGACGGAGATCTCTGCGAGATCTCTCGCCGACTGATTTTACATGGGGCCGGGAGGTCTCTGGTGGTCCAATGTCCTGAACTCAGCTCTCCCACCTCAGAGGCTCAGGCCTGACACCCGGCTGAAGCACCAACACCCTGTCAGCCACACAGGTCAGAAGAAAAGGGAGAAAAAAAAAGAAAATAGTTATTAAAATAAAAAATAAAACCACATGTTATTAAAATAAAAAAGTAATAAAAAAAGAAAGAAGAGAGCAACCAAACCAATAAACAAATCCACCAATGATAACAAGCACTAAAAAACTATACTAAAAAAAAAAAAATGGACAGACAGAACCCTAGGACAAATGTTAAAAGCAAAGCTATATAGACAAAATCACACAAAGAAGCATACATACTCACAAAAAGAGAAAAAGGAAAAAATATATATGTATGTATAAAAAAAGGAAGAGAGCAACCAAATCAATAAACAAATCTACCAATGATAATAAGCTCTAAATACTAAACTAAGATAAACATAAAACCAGAAACAAATTAGATGCAGAAAGCAAACCCCAAGTCTACAGTTGCTCCCAAAGTCCACCACCTCAATTTTGGGATGATTTGTTATCTGTTTATGTATTCCACAGATGCAGGGTACATCAAGTTGATCATGGAGACTTAATCCCCTTCCTGAGGCTGCACGGAGAAATTTCCCTTTCTCTTTGTTTGCACAGCTCCTGGGGTTCAGCTTTGGATTTGGCCCTGCCTCTGCATGTAGGTTGCCTGAGGGCGTCTGTTCTTCGCCCAGACAGGAGGAGGTTAAAGGAGCAGCTGATTCGGGGGCTCTGGCTCACTCAGGCGGGGGGGAGGGAGGGGCACGGAATGCGGGGTGAGCCTGTGGCGGCAGAGGCCAGCATGACGTGCACCAGCCTGAGGCGCGCCGTGCGTTCTCTCCAGGGAGTTGTCCCTGGATCCCGGGACCCTGGCAGTGGCACACTGCACAGGCTCCTGGGAGGGGAGGTGTGGATAGTGACCTGTGCTTGTACCCAGGCTTCTTGGTGGCTGCAGCAGCAGCCTTAGCATCTCATGCCCGTTTCTGGGGTCCGCGCTGATAGCCGTGGCTCGCGCCCGTCTTTGGAGCTCGTTTAGGCAGTTCTCTGAATCCCTCTCCTCACACACCAGGAAACAAAGAGGGAAGAAAAAGTCTCTTGCCTCTTCGGCAGGTGCAGACTTTTCCTCCAACTCCCTCCTGGCTAGCTGTGGCGCACTAGCCCCCTTCAGGCCATGTTTACGCAGCCAACCCGAGTCCTCTCCCTGGGGTCTGACCTCTGAAGCCCGAGCCTCAGCTCCCAGCCCCCGCCCACCCCGGCAGGTGAGCAGACAAGCCCCTCAGGCTGGTGAGTGCCGGTCGGCACCTATCCTCTGTGCAGGAATCTCCCCGCTTTGCCCTCCGCACCCCTGTTTCTGCACTCTTCTCTGCAGCTCCAAAGCTTTCCCCCTCCACCACCCGCAGTCTCAGCCCGCGAAGGGGCTTCCTAGTGTGTGGAAACCTTACCTCCTCACAGCTCCCTCCCACTGGTGCAGGTCCTGTCCCTATTCTTTTGTCTCTGTTTTTTCTTTTCCCCTACCCAGGTACGTGGGGAGTTTCTTGCCTTTTGGGAGGTCTGAGGTCTTCTGCCAGCATTCAGTAGGTGTTCTGCAGGAGTTGTTCCACATGTAGATGTATTTGTGGGGAGGAAGGTGATCTCCATGTCTTACTCACTCCTCCGCCAACTTGAAGTTCCCCCTTCGCTTGTAGATTTTTATTTCTTCATGTAATTCTGTCAAATTTCACTGTCTACATCCTGAATAATGTTATTAGAGGGATACAAGTACAGAATTCTAATAAATTTGTTCCTTTTATCATTGAGTAAGACTTTCCTTTTTCTAATAATATTTTTTCCTAAAACTCTGTTTTGCCTGATATTAGTATTGATTTCTTTGGTTAATGTTTTAGTGGCGTGTTCTACTATTTCTGTCATTGTAAATATATATAAACATTTCCTTAAAAATGATATATGACCACAATTTAAAAACCCAAATTGTGCCACAATGTTCAATGAAATCCTGAAGTCCTGTTTCTTCCCATCCCCCAACCACAATCCTCCAGAGGCAAATAAAATTATTTTCAGTTTTCTGTTCCATATTTACTTTCATATTTTAAAATACCATATTTAAAATATAATTAAAATTTTTTTCTTTTGGGGCATTATCTACTGATTTCCAAGTATGGTGGATGAGGACCTATTCACCTACATCTGTTCACCCATCCTCCTACTATGGACAGTCACAATTCTTGGTTAAATCATTATTCAGAGTTTTTATCTCATGAGTAGTTCATATTGTTTACATCTGAAACATAATGTTGTTTTACAGTTGCATTTAATTTTTGCATAATGCTATTCTTCCCAGTATCAACAACTGCTTCATTTTGCTGTTTTCTTTAAAAAGCTACTACTATTTCTTCCTCAGAGCTTTCAACATGGTCATACGTTTTGGATAATCCATCTATTCCATTTTCTGTCTTTGTGATGTGCTTTGTGGAGCCCTCCATTCTTCTCCATTAACCCAGACTTCTGGGTCCAGACTGAATTCTGGATGCCTTTTTTTCTTCTTCTCAGCCTTGAATTTAGCTTCTGGATTCATTTTGATGCTGCCTTACCCTCCTCCTTCTTAACAGGATTTCTGTCTCTTCTGGCCCAATATACCTACCATACCAATTCGTATTTACTCAGTTCACCTCCAATTTCTGAAATAAGTACAAATCCTCCTCCTTTGTTTTTTGTTTTCAGATTGCAAGTGACAATGGAGAAAGAGGGTAAAAAGGCTGTTTAAGGGTTTAAGCGTGGGAGCAGTGTGTCAAGAATTTTGCTTTAGACCATTACTAGAAAACGAGGGCACAGCTCTCTGTGGGTGCAGCTACTACCATAGTCTAGTCACGGGAGCATGGTGCCTACTCAGACCTAGGTGATAGTAGTGGGGAAAACTGGACATATTGAAAAGCTATAAAAGAAGCAGCATGCACAGGGCTTGGTGATTAGATGGTGA
The DNA here is from genome assembly GCF_005190385.1 of Monodon monoceros. Lineage (NCBI taxonomy): Eukaryota > Metazoa > Chordata > Mammalia > Artiodactyla > Monodontidae > Monodon > Monodon monoceros. The sequence continues at coordinate 69,144,064 of NW_021703782.1, forward strand.
TGGGGGGAGGGCCATGAGAGGTCGAGGATGACTCCGAGGATTCTGGCTGGATGGGCAATGGTGCCATTTACCGAGATGTGGAATACTGGAGGTCCTGGGTGAGAAGGAGGAAGAGGAGATGGATGAGGAGACCATGTGCAAGTGATAGTGATGCGACCTACTGTAGATCAGCCATTTGTTGTGTATATTTTCTAAATGTGCTAACTTTTTTTTTTTTTTTTTTTGCGGTACGCGGGCCTCTCACTGTTGTGGCCTCTCCCGTTGCGGAGCACAGGCTCCGGACACGCAGGCCCAGCGGCCATGGCTCATGGGCCCAGCCGCTCCGTGGCATGTGGGACCCTCCCGGACCGGGGCACGAACCCGTGTCTCCTGCATCGGCAGGCGGACTCTCAACCACTGCACCACCAGGGAAGCCCTAAATGTGCTGACTTTTTGAAGCCGTGGGTAACAGCTAAAACAGACTGGTTCTGGCAGAAATAGGATGGGAAGACCTGTTGTCCTGCCTGTTTGGTCCATGTGGGTGACTATCAGTTAAACCCCACTATTTTTCAAGGATCAAAATACTAGTATAATTGATTACCTCAATTAATTGCTTCTGTTTATTGTCTGGGATACCATTTCCCATTGAATTTTTTTTCCTCATACTCTTTCCTTCCAAGTAGAAAAGATCAGCCTATTTAGCAAGCAGATAAGGTTGGAAACAGTGGAGCAGTTACAAAAATAAGATGGAAAACAAAATGTGAAGGGGTGCAGAGCTTGAATTGAAAAAAAACCCTAGAAAGAAAACTGCAGTAAGCCAACTTAAGGAGCCAATCAATTTCAATAGGAAATTATTGGGAAAAGAATTTTCTTTGAAGGACATGTAGGGATATTTCACCTTCACAGAGCATGGTGCCAAAAGGCTGCTGGAAAAAAACAAAAACAACCAAAACTGTGCAGGCCTGTTCAACCAGGAGAAAGGAGAGGGTTATGAAAAATAGGACTGTCATGGGCCTCTAAATTTCTCACAGAGTGAAACAGGATCAATGATTTCTCTTAGAGCTCATGTGCTTAAGTCACGTAATCTTACAGCATTATGTGTGTGTGTGTGTGTATATATATTCTGAGTTATAGCACGTGCCTTGAACCCCAAGGAAGAAGACCAAGAAAGAGACTTCAGCATTTATCATACAGGCACGACTGGTATCATTATAGAAATAGAATTGTGTAACAAAATGAGCCAGTTCCCCTGTTGAACCCTCATCATTGAGGAAAGATTGTAAAGTAACATTTTCTTCATTCTAAATTATGTGCAGACTAAATCACACATTTACTAATAAATTCAGACTGCTTTAGTGTCTGATAAATTTATAAGGAATAAGAAGCAGTCCTGAAAGACGAATCTACCTCTACTGAATTTGTGCTTTGCCCACACATTGCTGTTGTTATTCATTTTGTTGTTATATTATTATTGAAGCATATATTCCCTTCCCAAGCCACTATATCTTTTTTTTTTTTTTCGGTACGCGGGCCTCTCACTGTTGTGGCCCTCTCCCGTTGTGGAGCACAGGCTCCGGCCATGGCTCACGGGCCCAGCCGCTCTGCGGCATGTGGGATCTTCCCGGACTGGGGCACGAACCCGTGTCCCCTGCATCGGCAGGCGGACTCTCAACCACTGCGCCACCAGAGAAGCCCCCCAAGCCACTATATCTTAATAAAGATGATAGCCTTTTAAAGTAAAGAGATAAAGAATAAAGCGCTATTTTTTCTCTTCTCCGGATATGATGCAAAATAGTATGTTGACCAGCCAAGAAAACCCTGATACAGTATTCAGATTCATTTCCAACTAAGGGCCTTTTTTGTTGCAGGCACTGTGCAGGTGATAACATACCCATTTTCTCATCCAGTAATGCGCATTGGAATTACATTCTCAGAGTCTGAGCAAACCCTGAAGTTCCTCTAGGACTCTTGGTTAGGGTTTTCAAGGGTTGGAAGTTCTGACTATGCTAAAAAATTCAATGCCCACATCATTGAGGAAAATCACACAACTGCAATCAAACTGAGCTCTCTTATTAAGTCATTCTATGACAAAGGCAAAGAATAAAACATACTCCACTGTAGCATTGAAATGTATTATCCACATGGTATTAATAACCATGGATGCCTGTTCTCAAATATCAGAATGTTCAGTATAATAGAGGCAAAATACTCAGAGGGTATAAAGCATTTTTATTTTGTTTTGGTGATATTAAGTAGTAAACAGGTCTAAACAATGAAGGCATAAATTTGCTCAAATAATTTATTTGTTCATTTATGAGTTGGCTTTGGTGCTACTGCTGCCCCAAGGAGATGCTGCATTAGTGTGACTAGTTCTAAATCCATAAAAAGCAGCAGAGACAGCCGACAGATCACGACATTCACAGCCAAACACCTGGGCTCCAAGTGAGGCACTGCCACTTGAAAACCCCGTGATGCTGACAAGTGTCAATTAATCTCGCCTTAAAATGGGAACGATAATAGCACCTGGCTGCTGCCTCACCGTGATCGCTGTGAGGGGTGAAGAAACCAGACTGCATGCTTTGTGAATCATAGTCAGATGTGTGTTTCCTTGTCTTTTTTTCTTTCTTTTTGAGTAGAGTGTTTTACCTGAATTGTGACCCCAGTGGTGAACTGACTTTATTGTTGAGTTATCCATAATGTTCATTTGGAAATGAATATTCTGATCTCTTAACATTTAGTGTGAATTCAGCTGACAAGGTTGCTGGAAGGGAGGGAAGCAAAGCTGATTCTAGATTCTTACAAAATGAAGCAAATACTGATGCTCGAGGCAAGTTGTTCTGTAGTTTGACACCATATGTGTTAGTTTTGCTATAATGATTCAAATGTTTCCCCTGAAGAAAATTTATGTTGGGCACGCAGCTTTAATTTCATATTCCGAAAAGGCACTCTGGAGTCCGAGCAAAGAGACACTGAGACTCGTAAGACAACCCATCTGCACTCCCTGATTTGTAATCTGGTTGGTTCCCTTGTGGGAATTTTCAGAAACCCTGAGCAGAGAGGCCATAATTCTGTCAACACCTCACGCCCCGGGAGCAGGGGTTAGGACTTGATCCCTGGAAGCTGTGCAGTTAAACTTGTACCATAACACGGGGCCAGAACACACAGGCTTGGTAGGATCTGCCCCTGATACTGCAAAAGCCGTTGTCCTGAAGAGCTGTCAAAAGCAGCCAGCTGCCCAGCACCCTGGCTGCTGATGCTGCACTAACGATGCTCAGTGGATGGCCCAGACCTCCAGGGAAGGTGGGAGCCAAACAGTTCTTGCTGAATCACTGAACTGAAGCAGGGAGTGTTTGTAACTGTCTCCTAACACTTGCAGCATATTGTTATGTGAGGTTCTGAGTTCCTTGAAAATCACTTACTGCATGGCTGGGGTGATCGGAATGAGTGAGAATTAAAATGTTGATGTGACCCAGTCAGAGGGCTGTGTGTATATGGGGACCATTCCGTGATGGACTGCTTTCCACTGTCCACCCTTCTTTGCCCTGCTCCAGGCCCTGGGAGGCTGATCTGTAAGGACAATATCAACTGGCTGTCTTACAGTCTGGCTTCAAGTCACATGGCCCAGTGGGAGTCCCAGCAGGCGATCCATGGAGGGAGGAGTGGGGAAAAGTGTTTCTCTAGTTGTCTCCCTGCAGGGTGGCCAATGGGAGGTCATAGCTCTGTTAGGTGCCTGTCCCACACAGCATTTGGTTCCAATAGCAACACTTCCCCCCACCCCTTCAGGCCTACCTAGGGGAGTGACAGTACACTGTTATCACCAGCCCTGGGTTACTGCATTCTTCCTCGTAGTTTCTCTATTTCCTGCTTATAAATAGGAAATAGTCCATTTATTAAATTTTCTGCACATATCCCAATTTGAGGGTGCCACCTTTTTCCTGCCAAAACTCTGATATACCAGGCGAGCTGGGATTACCACTGGCCTACAAATTGGGACAAGCCAAAACTTTAGGCGCTAAATAGCTGTTGAATAGAATGTCATTCAATTTCAATGACAACAGGTGCTCCTTTGTTTCTATTACTTTCTTGATAAAGGTTGGTTTCTCTTCGCTCCGTCTTAAAATGTCATATCAAAAGTGCCTGATTATGTGGTGAGGTCCAAGTCATTTATTGAAAGGAGGTCATGGGTACTATTGTCTGATCTGTAGGATGGTTTATTTGATATATTTATTTTGGGTGAAATAAAAAATGAGGTACTACTTTTGTTATTATGAAAAAATCAAATCCCTTTTCCCTCTTCTTTCCTTGTTTGCACTTTCCTTTCTTTCTTAATTATCTATTGCTTAAACCTAGGGCACGGGTCTGTCATTCAGATATGCGTACTCTGAAAAATAAGAAGGAAAAGAAAAATGTAGTGAGTTTTCAATGTTTATCAGTATAAAACATTGTAATATTTTATAATTTTTGGTGACAGGGTTATGTGGATCAGCTCATGTACAGACATATTGTTCCAGTCAAATGATCAATCCATTCAAGTTGCCTTATTTGATTTATGTGTATGATAATATCATATGTTAAAAGTTTCAGCACATACTGTTATTTCTCTGAAAAGTACTATTGTTGCATGCTCCTGTCTTTTTAGAGGTGCATTAGTCTTGAGCCTTTACCTCACTCCTCTAAATACTGCATGGGTGAAGACATGAAAATAATTAAAGTATATCAGAATTAACTTTAGTTTGTTTAGAGAATACTGTGGTACCCTGTGATCATAGTTTAGTGATCTAGGTAGTCTCTTCTGTCTTGTACCCTTCACTCCTCCAGCAACAACATTCTCCTTCTCTTGGGAATTGCTTTTTCCCCACTCCAACCATGTGGCTCCTCAGGAGCTGCCTTCCTATTCCACGACGCTGCCTCACTCTGACCATAAGACCAGACAGTGGTCATGGCCAAAGCTTCGACAAAAAGAATTCTCTCCTGGGACTTCTGTGAAAGGGGGAGAGGGAGAGAGTCAGTTCCTCTCTGGAGATGGGAACCACAGTTTATAAAACTCAGGTTCCCTTGGAGGCCACTTCCTCTCTATGTGAAGGAAGCCAATTATTGGCTGTTGAAATTATAGTGGACGCTCAGAGAGAGGGAAGGGGGGGATTCAGAGCAAGTCATTGTCACATTCAAGTGCTTGGTTACAGTTGTTCCTGAAACCCAGGTGCATTTCTGCCTTGCTCAGGTTTTGATTGTTCAGATACCCTTCAGTTCTGTGAGATATATTCAGTACTGTTTACATAAATTTCCCATTTGCCTAAGTTAGTTTGATTATGGTCTCTGTCAGGTACAATCAAAAACATACTGACGGGCTTCCCTGGTGGCGCAGTGGTTGAGAGTCCGCCTGCCGATGCAGGGGACACGGGTTCGTGCCCCGGTCTGGGAAGATCCCACATGCCGCGGAGCAGCTGGGCCCATGAGCCATGGCCGCTGAGCCTGCGTGTCCGGAGCCTGTGCTCCGCAACGGGAGAGGCCACAACAGTGAGAGGCCCACATACCGCAAAAAAAAAAAAAAAAAAAAAAAAAAGCATACCGACTAGAACAAATGGCAATAAATATTCAGTTTAAATTCATTCAGCAATTTTTGAGTAGGTATTTTGAGCAAAATTCTCCAAGGAAAGCAATGCAGGATAAAACTTTTTCCCTGTTCTCTGTGTGCTTATGTCATGGTAGGAGAGATAAGAATGATAATGATAACAACAACCTTGATAATATAACCACCACAATATTTTGAGCATTCCCTATGGGTCTGCTAAGTATTTTACATGCATGATTTTATTTAATGCTCATAATAACTCTGTATCTGTGATGTCTCCTCTCACATTTTAGAGATGATGTAATTAAGGTTCAGCAATCTTGAACCATATAGCAAGTAATGGTAGAGGCAGAATTTGAACTCAGGACTATCGGACTTCTTGGTCCTAGCTCTTCCTCACTATACCATACCTCTTGTAAGTAAGGAAACATGTGTGACGTAAAGAGAAGTTCAGAGAAGACAAAGATAATTCATTTGGAAGGATCTGAGAAATTTAATGGAGAAAGTGACATTTATATGGGCTTCCAAAGTTAGTAATAGGATGTGACGGGGCAGAAAACACAATCCCACACAATCCTACATCCATGCTTTAAGTGTACTTACAACTGAGATTGGAGCAAGGATAAAAATAAGAGATGGCATCAATTCAAATCCCTCTTGGGCTGCATCTTAAACTTTCAGTGCTGGCTCTTTCCCCCATTCGAGCTTGCCGCCTAATGATTCTGCCAAGTGTAAGGAATTAACCTGCACTTCTGAAGATTCACAGCTGGAAGGATTTCATTTTGCAGGAACCAAACCCAAGAAAGTTCAGCAGTCTTGAGCTTGGAGTAAACACTTGCTTCCCGGACCGGTAAGGTTTACATGACTGCTAAAGGCTGCATTGTGTTGCTATTAGACAGTCTGTGTGTTGGGAGTCTTCTTTCCCCTTTCCAGGCTTTTTTAAAGCAGGACCTGTTGCATCCTCTCATCTCAGCACTATCTGACAGACATGAGCAGCCGTTTTGATGCACAGCAAAGATAACCACTGGAAATACGTCAGGGTTGTAAACCCAGAGATAAAAGTGTTTTCTGTACACTCTGCCTCTTTTTCCGTAGGGTAAACTCATCAGTGACTCCAGCCACCTCTGTGAACTTTTTGGATAAATGTGGTCTGCTGAGAACGCTCAGTGATCTTTCCTTGTAGTCGTGTATTTAGTACTTCCAGGCCAGTGCTTGCTAGTTTCCAGTGCTTTATAGAGAACTTGTTGAAGAATACTTGTGGAGTGTCTGCAGTGTGCCAGGCACTGAGTCAGTGACCTCATATATCACCTCTTAAGTCCTAAACTTCACAATAACACTGTGCAAAATCCAAGATTCAGAGAGGTTAAGTAGCTTGCTCAAGGCCACACAGCCAGTAGATGGCAGAGCTGAAATCTGAATTACTTTCACATAATACAAAGCCAGTTACTTCACTTTGGCAAGCTGTCAGTAGGTTCTATTAACCATTCTTTGGCTGCAGATACTAAAATTTGGAAATTAAATCATTTGTAAGGCCACATTGCAAATTGAGAGTTGAGTTATCTATATCTAGTCACAGTAGTATGGTTGTACCAAATCAGACTTCTAAATGATGTTGAATGTCAGACTCTGGTCAGAAATAGAACATGTAGAGGTGAGAAAACATACTATTTGGGAAAAAAAAGTCAGGCTTTTAGAAAAATGCCTGAGAGTTCTGCTTTAAGATGACTTGAAGATTGTTATTATTATTATTTACAGCTGGTTATCATCAAGCTCCTTCCAAATTAGCCATTCGTTTTTGAAGGTGTTAATGTCAGGCTCAAAATAAGTCAATGCTGGGAACCTTCAAAAATAATTGATTGGGCACATGATCTGCAGGCTTGTTGCACAGATACTCTTTGTAAAACAGACAATGTCCTACTAGGAACTGGTAGAAAAGCAGCCTCCAGTGCTTTTTCTGAAACTAGCCTGACGAGTTGAAGGGCAAGAATCATATATTGTTATACCCTAGAAGTGATGATTCTTTCATTTATGGCTTGTGGTTTTACTTTACATTATTCTATGACTGAACTTAAAAGAACTGCATTTTCGCATCCATTTGGTAAGTTGTCCAAGGCAAGCAATTAATGGTACTTATATTTTATATATAATGGTAGAGGGAGAGTTGTTTAAAAGTAATGAAGAAGTGAAAAGCTCCAGCTAAATAATCACCTTGGGACCGAGATGCAGGTGAAGATTCATATAGTAAAAATTGTAAACATCTAAATATCACGTGCTAAGCCCTGTACTTTCCTATGAGTTTCTAACTTTAGTCATGTGGGGAAATAACCTATTTTGCGTCAGATTTTCTGCATGTCAAGAAAACTTTTATCTCTTTAGACTTAATAACCAAGAAATCAATGTCAAATCTTATTACATAATGCTATGTGCCTCCTGGGTTAAAGCAACTCTATTGTTCAGAGTGACATTGACGATCCTTTTCTAAACTGACTGCCATAAAAGTTTCCAGGGGAAACTTTACTGAATCTGAGACTCTTTATACCACCTTTAGGTAAGTAATTAGGTCCTGGTAAAGCCCTGTGTATGAAAAAAATCACAGGATTCTAGACTGTCCCTTAGGAAAAATATTTGTCTTTCTTTTTTCTGTTAGAAAATGTAGGCTAATCAAAGCTGCAGTAACAAACCCCCTAAATCTCTGTGGATTCACAGAGTAAAAGTTGTTTCTTGCTCAAGTCTTTATTTGCATCAAGTTGGATGGTTTTTCTGGGCAGCTCTTTCCCCAGGTGATAATTCAAGTTTTTGGGCTTCTTCCATTGTATGTATGTATCCTCTGGGAATATTCTGATTCCTGTTATATGGATGGGAGAGAGAGAGAGAGAGAGCTTAAAATCATGTGGAAAATCTTCAAGGCCAAGCCTGGAAGTGGAATTCCTCATTTCTACCCATGTTCTGGAGACTAGAATTTAGTCACATATACAACCTAACTTCAAGAGAGCCTGAGAAATGTAAAACCACCAGTTGGGGAAGCAATTTTACATTTTAGTGACTTTATTTTTTGAGGGTTGGGCTAAAAGAGTGAGGATAGAAGTAGACAGGAGAGACCTTTTGCTTAGATTGGTGAAGGTTTGTTGTAGGAAGAAGAAGGACAATGTGAAACCCAGTGATATTACAAATATCACCACTCAGATAAAAGAAATTCAACCCACTGCTTTGGCCATTAGAGCCTATCAATGCTGTGATTGACTAGCTAGATTCCAAAATTTTTAAAGTTTTCTATATTGTCATATCAGATTGGTCAAAGTAAGAAATATCTGGATAGTGTGTGTAACCATTGAGTATGTTTTTGGCCATAGCATATCATTCTTTCTATCTATCTATCTATCTATCTATCTGTCTATCCATCTATATACCTACCTACCTACATATCTGTCTAATCATCTAATCAGTTAGAAAATACAAGAAGACAAAACAACAAGGACCTACTGTATAACACAGGGAACTATATTCAATATCTTGTAATAACCTATAATGAAAAATAATCTGAAAACAAATACATATATAACTGAATCACTTTGCTGTACACCTGAAACTACATAGTATTGTAAATCAACTATACTTCAGTACAAAATAAATGAGTGGCAGGAAAAAAAGCCATATCGGTGTGAAATTAAATGGTGGGCTAATAAACGTATTCTAACTGGTAAGCCTTAGCTACATATGAATCCCACCTTTATAGGTTTGCTGGCTAAATTAATGATCCCAGAGCAGCCAAACAATTCACCTTTGGCTGGAAGAAATGGAAGGCTTAGGTGTGCATACTGTCACAGAGATGTTCTCCTTAAATGTGATTGATTCATAGACCTACCCACTCATTTAAACAACTTTAATTGAGGGACTACTGGTACTAAGTGATGTGTTGGGCTTTGGGAGGACGGGGTAAGGATAAATATGACATGGCCCCATAGCATATAAAATGTGTATAAAGTTATAAAGAAGGATATTACAATTATAATAAAGTATTTTAAGCCAAATTGGTAACATTTTTCCCCCCTCTGAGAAGACGAATTCTGACATACTCCTAAAATCCTACAGGATAACTTGAACACATCTCACCTGTACACACTTGACTGATAACTAAATCAGTTTTATTTCCAGAGTGGGCTTTATCAGAATCCATCAATTTGTCAGGTTCTGTTATCTCCCAATAGCTGTTCATTGATTTAAAGAAGTGAATGGACAAACTTCAGGCCATTTCTAAGAGCACCAACTGCCAAGACTTCCCAAACTGCAGCAGGAGTTTCAACAGAGGAAAGAGAGAGTGAAAGGTGAATTGTCTCCACTGGAACATTCTGTCTTTGCAACTCGGGGTGCTGTGTTCAGGAGTAGGAAGTTATCTGCTTTTTTTGTTATAGGTACCGGAACAAGGAAAGGTTTCTAATCCCTGGGCTTTCTGATCTGTCTTCTATAAGAAGCCAGTTCTTCAGAGTGGTATCAAAATGGGTCATCAATTTATATCCATTCTTGTTTATTGTAGCACATTCAGTCATTTAAAACACAAGTTCTATTTTTTTCCCTCTTTTTCATCCTTTTTTGGTTTTGGGGTTTTTTTGTCATCAGTATTAGTCTAGTAGGGCTGCCATAACAAAATACCACAGACTGGCTTAAACAACATAAATTTATTTTTTCAGAGCTCTGGAGGCTGAAAAGTGTAAGATCAAGGTGCTGGCAGGGTTCCTTTCTGCTGAGGTCTCTCTCCTTGGCTTGTGGAGAGCCGCCTTCTCACTGTGTCCACATAGTCTTTTCTCCACGCCAGCACATCACTGGTGTCTCTCTTCTTGGAAGGACACTGGTCTTACTGGATTAGGGCCCCAACCTTATGGCCTCATTTAAGCTTAATTACATTCTTAAAAAGCCCTATCTCAAATACACGTTCAGAGTTAGGGCTTCAACATGTGAACTTGAGGATGAGAGGAGACACAATTCAATCCATAACAACATCTGCATGTGAACTTGAGGGTGAGAGGAGACAATTCAATCCATAACAACATCTGTCTGCTTCTCCTTCTCTCAAGCACTCTCCTACTTCACCTGTTAGTAGTTGCTTCTGTTAATCTGAAATTCTATGGGATAGATTCATAAATTTCCTGAGCCAAAAATAGGCATGTCTGTTGCCCTCAGCTGAGTGTTTCAGATTAATGCTGTGCATTTGGAAGGAAAGCTAACTGGAAGTGAGGGACAACATGTTAAGTCCTGGCTAGAGGGTGTTCACGTGGTGCCTTTTCTTTTTAACCCTTCCTTTTATTGGGGGAGGGCAGATTACATTTTACAGAAACAGCTGAAGTAGACTAACGTGATTTACAAACAAAAACTGCTAATGAACTGCCTCTTACTTGGCTTTTAAGAAATGTTAATTCCCTTTGCTTTGCTTTCATTGACTTTGTCATTGAAAATAGATTTCTAAGAAGAGGTGCAAGTACGTTAGAAAAAGTCATGTCTCCTAAAGCAGAAATGGACATCATAATTGTGAATGACAAGCCAAGCACATTTCTAAACATTCTCAGTTTTATCATGGATGCCACTGTCCTAACAAGTTCTGACATGGACAGGGCAACTATGTCTCTTAATATTGCAGAGAGCTAGTGTTCACTTCCACTAGGATTATATGAACATATGATGATTCTGTGTGCTTTTTTTGCACATTTCCTCAAGGGTCAAATATTTGTTCAATCATATCTGTTAGACTCATTGACATCTTTCCTTTTTCCTTCTGATCTGCACGTGTGGAGTTATATAGCAACCCAATATTTCTCCATCTTTTTTTCCTCTTTGTTCGTCCTCTATTATCACCAGCAGGAATTCAGAGAGAAAAAAACTGGACGTGTGCAACTTTGTACCAACAACTCCTTCTCCCTAGCGTCATCAGCTCAGCTGCCTGTAATTCCCTAGGAGTGTCACAGTTTTCAGTGTAAATCAGCTTGTTTGTATGTTTTGTTCTGTTTTGTTTTAAACATACAAATCTGGTTGACAACTAGCTGGTTTGGCTAGATTGGAGAAATTACCCTCAGAAAGACTGGAGAGGACCTAGGAAATTTATCTATTGACTGAACTTTTAAAGCAGCAGCCCACAGGGGTAATTTACATTAAGGAAGAAGTAGCATGGAGCTGCATTGGGATTTACAGGCACTTTTGTTAGAAAGGAAAATATCATACATCCGACCAAAATGGATTGAATGGCTCAATGCTCACAGCGTTCTTTGCATTGGTAAACAATTTGAAAAATCCAGCAAATGAGAAATGAAACACTGATTTGGTTTAAAATTGAAACTTCTCAGATAAATTTATTACTTACCTCAAGGATTAAAGATTTTTGTGTTCAGAATATAGAGCTTTGGGCTAGAGTAACACTGTACTACAGACCTGGTTAGTTGACATATCTGTGCTTATGAAGTTTGTAATTCAGTGGAAAAGGGAAAGAAGTATTTGGAATACAATAACTTAGAATTTATAAAGGATACATGTATTTGTGTACACTTATCCCTCTTCAGATAAGGCATGTTGGGTGGGGGTCACATAACAGAGCGGGAGCTGTGTTTCTTGGTACTTGATACCCATAAAACCCTGGGAATAGGTACGTACGTCTATTGAACTCTAGAAACTAAGAGTAAGCATTAGGAGGGAAAGTGAAGTGGAACAGAGTGGGCAGTAAGTTGGTAATAGTGAAGTTGTGTTTAAAAGTTGCTTTAAAGACAGTCATTTGTTTTGTTTGAGAGGTAATTAGTAGGCTTTTTAACTTCAGCAGCTTTTGTCAACTAAGGTGGTTTACAATCAACAGTTGTTACTAATTGCCTGACTCTTGGTAGGTTTTCAATACAGGCTGATTTCTATCCCCAGTTCCCTGCCCCTTAGAGGTTTTGATTTTAGAAAAGCCAGCAGGGAAGTAACATAAATAAACTGAGTTAACTTGCATTTTGACTAGTAGATCTTTCCAGATTCCCATATATTTTTAATATAAATCACTAATTTTATACACACACATTGTATGTATGTGTATATATTGTTGATATATTAATGTGGAATTTTGGTAATCTATATATTTAATTAAAATCAAATAAATTAAGATTTTAAATAATAAACCCTAAATTTTCTAGATGTAGGACCTAAAGTATAGGATTAGCACAAGGGATTATAGAACCACAGAATGTCATTCTGAAAGGGGACCTAGAAATCAGTTGTCGATCTGATTCTTCCTCATCATTTTTCAGTTGAAGAAACAAGAACTGATAGGTGAACCGATTTGCCCTAGCTTGTCCATGTCAGTATGGCAAATCTTTATTGGAAACAAAGGAAAGTCATCTGGGGCTAGGTCTGAGGAAAAAATCATTGATCAAGTTAAATAATATTCTTAAGGCAAAAATTTTCATGAAGCTCATACCAGCCACTGAGACAATCCCTGCCCTGCCTTCTCTACCTGCCCTAACAACCCAATTCTAGAAGAAGAGAGTAGCAAAAACCTTTAAAATAATAACTGCATCACTAGAAGAAAATGTCCAACTTTCTAGGTTTATTTTGAAAGATGACTTTCATTTGGATGTGTAAGTTCCAGCGTGTATGTGTGTTTATTTTTTGCTTGATTTAATTACGGACATTATTTGAGTTTCATCTCATGTAGGGGGATGGCCTTGGAGCGTGGACAGATATCATCATTGTCTTCTGAGGCATGACAATTATGCAACCAAGAATTTATAGATTAAAGACGAACAAAGCCCTTTTCTTCTTTTATAAAACAGTAAAGAAACAAAATGTTTTCTTTGATAATTTTAAACTATTTTAATAATATTCTTAGTAAGCAACTCTGGGTTAGAGATCTAAAGAAATGTTGAAACAATTTACTTGGCTTATTTATATTAATTAGCTTTGAAAGTCTTCTTAGTATGCAATTTTCTAATTGTCTGCAAATCAAAACCTATTTATATAATTCAAGGAATGTATAATACCTTACTTTAATTTCATGTGGTAAAGTCAGTAACATTTGTATTTCCACCTATAAAAATCAGTTCCATGGGTCTATCATAGTAGATGTATTTTGTCATTTATTCAGCTAAATTTACCATTTCTAACTGAGTAGAGAGAGCTAACTGCTTACCCAATATCCATTTTCCCCTTCTCCCTGGGCAACGTGCCAGCTGGGGAAAATGATAAGAAGATCAATGATGTTTCTTCACCTAGGCCAATGATATATATGCTGAAGATTTCTGGAAAATGTCTTCAAAGGCTCTTACCCTTTTCTTGTAACCAGCTGTCTGGAATGTAGTCATGATAACTGGAGTTCCAGCAGTTATCTTGAAACACAAGGTAACCTTTAGGATAGACATCAGTGCTGAATATGGTAGATCAGAAAGAGAGATGGAACTTGGGTCCCTGATGATATCCCTGGAGTGCCTTCCTTCAGATTTCTTTCATATGAGAGAAAAATAAACCCATATGTCTCTAAGCCACCGTTACTTTGAACTTTCTGTTCTACGCAATAAAATGTAATTTCCTCTTATATGCTAAGCTCAATTTCACCAGGATTTTTTTTGTTTTCTTTTTAACCAGCTCAAGAAAGTCTCATGGTTACCTGTTGCTTGCTATAAAAATATAATCACTTAACAACTATATAACCCAATCTCTTCTATTACACTTTTGGCCCATTGCTGCACCCATGCTAATCTGCTCAATCCTATCTCACCCATGACTTGTTTCCAACCTATTTGAAGTTTACTCTTGCAAAAAATGTTTTAATTTTATGTATTGGGCATATTCAAATTTAGATATAAAGGTTGCAAAAAAATTGATTTCAAAAGAGAGCAAATACAATGCCAGTTTATAGCTCACAAATACAGAAATTTCTTTCTCATTCCAGATTTTGCTCAAGGCAGAGTATGTTGAAGCCAGTGCAGCTGTGCCTGTGTTTTTTGAATGTTTGTAGTTTGTTATTTGCATATGTAAAAATATAGTTACAAATTTTAAAATAAGGGAAACTAAAGTGGAAGTAGCAGTGGGAAAGATGAAATTTAGAAAGATCTTGAATATCTTACTCTAGGAGGGCTAAGTCACTTTGTTAAAGGATGAGATAACAAGCGTTTCAAAACAATAGGAGTGAATGAATTTCTGAGAGAACAATTCATGATAGTGGCGATTCAGTTTTCAAGAGTGCTTAATTCACTGTAAATCTTTGAGTTATCAGAATTATGAAATCTCACTGTATGGCTACTGAGAACTTGGACATGAGGATTTAAATAAAGATAAATTGGGGGTGGGGGAAGGGGAGGAGAATGGGCTTCTCTGCAAGAAATGTTTCTACTACTTAAAAATGTTCCCACCATTTAAAAATTAGTTATGCATTCATTTCTCATTTTATGCATTTTCAGTGTATATAATTTTTAGAAGTGCAATTCATGTGTTCAGTAAGAATCAGTTCTCCTAAAGGGGACCCTCTTGCACTGTTGGTGGGAATGTAAATTGATACAGCCACTATGGAGAACAGTATGGAGGTTCCTTAAAAAACTATAAATAGAACTACCATATGACCCAGGAATCCCACTACTGGACATATACCCTGAGAAAACCATAATTCAAAAAGAGTCATGTACTACAGTGTTCATTGCAGCTCTATTTACAATAGCCAGGACATGGAAGCAACCTAAGTGTCCATCGACAGATGAATGGATAAAGAAGATGTGGCACATATGGAATATTACTCAGCCATAAAAAGAAGCGAAATTAAGTTATTTGTATTTGTAGTGAGGTGGATGGACTTACAGTCTGTCATACAGAGTGAAGTTAAGTCAGAAAGAGAAAAACAAATACTGTAGGCTAACACATATATATGGAATCTAAAAAAAAAAAATGGTTATGAAGAACCTAGGGGCAGGACAGGAATAAAGACGCAGACATAGAGAATGGACTTGAGGACCCGGGGATGGGGAAGGGTAAGCTGGGACGAAGTGAGAGAGTGGCATGGACATATATACACTACCAAATGTAAAATAGATAGCTAGTGGGAAGCAACTGCATAGCACAGGCAGATCAGGTCGGTGCTTTGTGACCACATAGAGGGGTGGGATAGGGAGGGTGGGAGAGAGGGAGATGCAAGAGAGAAGGGGTATGGGGATGTATGTATATGTGTAGCTGATTCACTTTGTTATACAGTAGAAACTAACACAACAGTGTAAAGCAATTAGACTCCAATAAAGATGTTTAAAAAAAAAAAGAATCATTTCTCCTGTGTCCTTGACTTTCATCAGGAATATACTCTTATTAAATACAGGGGAAGTCCCCAAATCTTTTTTTTTGGCTATGCTGCAGGGCTTGCGGGATCTTAGTTCCCTGACCAGGGATTGAACCTGGGGCCATGGCAGTGAAAGGGCTGAGTTGTAACCACTGAACCACCAGGGAACTTCCAGTCCCCAAATCTTTGTCTTACCAGCCTGTGACTACAAAGAAGGCAATATTTCATTTAATACCCACACTTTAATGATTTGGAGAACTCATCTGCCAACTTAGCTTGGGATCCATATCTTTTTCCTAGGTTTCCTTTTCATTTTTCAAGGAACCCTAGAGTGATTTGTTTATCAGTCCTGGTTGCATGCTTACAGCATTTGCCAGGTGTGAGACTGCAAACCAGTCATACGAAACCCTTGCAACTTTGGACACCCCCCTTTGCTGGTTTCTGTTTCTTCTAGAGCTGCTGCCTTAATCCTGTGGCAGAGGCTAGTGATGTTGACAGGCACACTGAACTCTGGCAGGCCCCTGAAAGCCTGCCTGGGCTTCCCATCTTGCTGTCTAGTGCAGGAAAGATGAGGCTTGATTACGTCACTGGCTCCAACTCTGGCCTCTCCTCTCGACTCAGCTACAGGCATCTGACAATTTGTTCAGCCTCAGGGACTTCTCAGATCTAAGGGTAGTTTCTTCTTTCTTTGGTGTTCTGCTCAATCAAGGTATCGTACAGCAAAACCATGCTGAATAATTACAAGGGGCATAGTTGTCTGGAATACCGTGGAATAATGCTGGTTGGGGGAATGCAATATGGTGTCTCAGTATGGGCCTCAGTTATAACTATCAGTGTCATACTGATATCTAATTCACACAAAGAGCACACCCAGAGTGGTATAATATTATTTCCTGTATGTTAAAATTAGACATAAAAATACCTAATATGTAATTGGATGTAAAGTTAGATACCTTTTAAAAAAGAAAGAAAAGGAGGAAACAAGTGCTTAGATGAAGATACAGTAAACAAAAGAAAAAACTCAAGGCAGAACTGAAAGTTCAAGAGAATATGGAAACCAAGAAGAAGACTTATAGTTAGCCAGTTGGGCTGAATAAAGGAATAGCTCCTAGGGACTCAACCAATCTACCTGCTTTCTGGGAACTCCAGGAAGTTGAACGATGCTGCATTAAATTGAGGAGAAGAAAGAGAGCAGAACCTAAAGTGATTACAAACTTTTCTGACAACCAGGTAGAGAAATATCTAGGCAAGAATGGGCCCATTTTCTAGAAACCAGAATAACGGGCATTAGCAGATTATTGCTTTATTTGTGATTGCCTATCAATTGTATGTTTTTTCAGCAAGTATATATTGAATGCTTACAGTTCTAGATACTGGGGATACGATGGTAAACATTCCTATGAGTTCCTTGCTCTCATGGAGCTGACAGTAGTGAATGAGGGAAAGAAAATAAACATGTAAAAAATTAATTTTAGATAGTTTTGAAAGAAACAAAATTAGGACTGTGAGCTTGAAATAGAGGGAGGTCTGCTTTATACAGAGTGTTCAGGGAAAACTTCCTTGAGGGGTGACACTCAAGATGAGAGCTAAATGATGAGTGTGAGGCAGCCATCCACAGATAGAGCAGAGTGGCATTCCAGGTAGGAGGAGCAGCTAGTGCAAAGGCCCTGTGTCAGAATAAGCTTGGCATGTCTGAAAGACAGCAAGAATGACAGTGTGACTAGCGTATCATGAAGGAGGGAGGGAGTTTTAGGAGAAGTTGGGGAGGCAGGGAGGGGCCGGGGTTTCTAGGTCATTGTAGGGAGGCTGCAAGTTTGGCTTTTATTCAAATAAGAAGCCACACATATACACACTACTATTTATAAAATAGGTAAACAACAAGGGCCTACTGTGTAGCACAGGGAACTATATTCAGTATCTTGTAATAACCTATAATGGAAAAGAATCTGAAAAATTATATATATATATAAACTGAATCACTTTGCTGTATACCTGAAACTAACGCAACACTGTAAATTAACTATACTTAAATTTTAAAAAATGGTAAAAAAGAAATAAGCCACTGGAGGGATAATGCAGAAAAGTGATTTATATTTCAGAATGATAACCGTGGCTACCGTATGAGGCATGGATGACAAGCAGGGCAGTATGGAACCACAGAGATCAGTTTGGAGACTGTCATATGAGCCCAAGTGAGAGGTGGTGGTGGTTTGGAGTAGGGCTGCATCAGTAGAAATGTAGATCCTACTTGAACATGCTTGGCGTGAGTAAAATAAAGCTGTACAAAAATGACATTTGACCGTGCTAAGTGTGGTTCTTAGGTGGTGTTTACTACTGACACAGCATTTGCAAAATAAAAGGACATTGAAATGGAACTCTAGGGCTGTATCTTTTAAGAAGACCCCCAAACCTAGGAATAGTGACATGGATGTGATGATGAAGACTGAGAGCCTAGCATTTTATCACCCGATTAATGTTTATGGGAAAAAAGAAAATTCTTATGTTTTTTCTTAATCTCATGAGTTTAATAGTCATGACACCTTGTTTAGAGCTAGAGAAGTCCCATTAATTTGCACAGGACCAAAAGAGAAAAACAGTAACTAATTAAACTGATATTTACTTAAGGATGTTCTGCAAGAGTAATTTGGTGTAGAGGGATTATTAAAGACTCACACACCTAGAATGTATGATCCACATCAACCCAGCTGTAAACTTTTGTCTCAGCTGAGATTTTTTTCCGCTTCACAGATCCTGTTCCACCTTTCAAGTGGAAGTGGATTTGTGCTGTCTCATCTGAGTTCAGATAAACTGGTGTGCTTAAAGAGAATAATGTAAAATTTCTTAGGAAAGGAAAGGAAGGTTGCCTGACATTTACCAGCAATTTTTCCTGGTATTTCTCAGCATGTAAAGGGGAAGGTGAGTTCTAATACAGATTATGCATGTATTAGAAATGCAGATGAAGCATTCTTTTGCATCAAAGTCATAGGTTGTTCTAAAACAGCATTTAATTCCCTTTACCCATCGGTCTATCAATCTGTATATGTTTTGAGTAATCCATTCATTCGGTACATTCATTTAAGAAACCACAAACTTCCTTGTTATATATCTTTCTAAAGATTTTTAAGCTGGTAGCTACCAAGGAAAAGAAGCCAATATAGGCATGGTTTATGTTCCAAATCCTCAAATATTTATATTCCTTTCTTTGGGGGGAAAAACTGGGATGTCGTGTATTTGTTTTCCTTACCTTCTAAACTCATAAAATTTTGACAGTTATATTTTCTCCAGTATGGTCACATTATACAATGAACTTCAGTTAACCTAATTAGAGAGGGAGGAAACAAAGGAACTGACATTTGTTGAATTCCTACTTTGTGCTAGGTATATATCTATTCCTACTTTGTGCTAGGTATATATCTATTCCTACTTTGTGCTAGGTATATATCTATTCCTGCTTTGTGCTAGGTATATATCTATTCCTACTTTGTGCTAGGTATATATCTATTCCTGCTTTGTGCTAGGTATATATCTATTCCTGCTCTGTGCTAGGTATATATCTATTCCTACTTTGTGCTAGGTATATATATACTCCTACTTTGTGCTAGGTAAATATATATATTTTTATATATATCTTTTAAAATATTTTTTAACTTTCTACTTTAAAATAATTTCAAACCTAAAAAGTTTCACAGAGAACTTCCAAATACCCTTCACCCAGATTCACCTAGCTCATAAATTTGCTTTATAATTTTCTCTCCCTCTTTCACTTTAATATATTTTTTTCTAAGCCAATTGAGAGTGCGTTGCGTGCCTACTATTCCTTTAGCCTTCAATAGTTTAATCTTCAATAGTTAACCTTCCATGTGTTTTTCCTAAAAACAAGGATATTGTCATATATATCCATAGTACAGTTATAATATTCAGGAAATTTGACATTGATACAATATTTTAATTGAATTTACAATCCATGTTCCCATTTTTATCAATGGGCCCAGTAATGTATTTTGTAGCATCTTTGTTCCATCAGCCCAGGGTCTAGTATTGCTGAATTGCTTCCGTCTCCTTTGTCAGGAATAGTTCTTTAGGTTTGTTTTGTTTTGTTTTTTGTCTTTCATGACTTTGACATATTTTAAGAATACAAGGCAGTTATTTTATAGACTGTTCCTCAGTTTGAGGTTTAAATTTTTTTTTTTTTTTTTTTTTTTTTTTTAGTATTTCCTCCTGATTAGATTTAGATGTACATCCCTGGTCAGAAGTACATGTGTTTTTACCAGGCTGTCACATCTGGAGGCACAGTATGTCCATCTGCCCCTCCTTGGGGATGCTCATTTTGATCACCAGGCTAAGATATTGTTTGTTTTTTTCCATTGTAAAATTATTATTTTTCCACCTTGAAAATCATAAGCAATCTCTGGAGAGACACTTAAGGTCATGTAAGTATAATGATATTCATCAAACTCCACTTCCACCTTCTCTCAGTAGATCTAGCATCCATTGATGATTCTCACCTGAAACAATCTTGACTCTTACAGTTGCAAAATAGTGACTTTCCAATTCGGGCACTCCTTCTACACTTGTTCATTGGCATTCTACTGCAAGGAAGAGCCCTGCTTTTGCCACTAAGAATATTTATTGATTATTGCTGTGGACTCCTGTATCCCTATTTTATTCAATGGGTCTTAATCCATTACTATCCTTGGTTTTTATGCTCAAATTTTTGTATATTTGGCCAGTGGGAGCCTCTTCAAGATAGCTCCTGTGTGGTGTGCATGTATGTGTGTGTGTTGTTTTTGTTTTTTCAAGGGACATTAAAAAAAAAAAACTTTTAGTTTTAGAATAATTTTATAGAAAAGATGCAAATGTAACACAAAGAATTCCTGCATACTGCTCACTCATATTCCCCTGTTGTAACATTTTATATTACTATGGCTCATTTGTAGCAACTACAGAACCAACAATGGTACATTACTATTAACCAAACTCCACACTTTATTTAAATTTCACTAGTTTTTTTTCCTAATGTTCCTTTTCTATTCCAGGATCCCATTCAGGATACCACGTCATGTCTCCTTAGCCTCTCTGCTCAGTGACAGTTTCTCAGATTTACCTTGTTTTTGATAAGGCAGTTTTGAAGAGTACTGTCCTGTGTCCTTTTGACATGTCCAATTATTTATTTCGTTGAGCACTTCCTTACTTTTTGGCACAAGAAGATATTTCTGGTTCATTTTGTTACTTCCCTGGAATTTGACATTTCTCCAAAAAGCCTCTGTTCCCTTTAATATAGATGGCATTTAGAAACTAATGTGTGGGCATTAAATAGGATTATTGATGCTGGAGTGTCATTGATTCTAGGCCTTTTCAGCAGAGATTTAGGAGATACAGGTTAGATGTAGATTCATATGGCTTTTTACGGCTTTGATCCAACTCCAGTGGGCGCTTCTTTGCCTTCCTCCACTTCATTTTGTATCCTTCTCCTTCTATAGAGATAACCTGGCACTTCTAACATCAGCAACACTTTCTCAATCATTTGTTCAATTTCACAATACACAAAAATTAGATTCAGAATTTCTGCACCAATATCACTATAAAACACAAAGCTACAAAAGAGTTCAAGATCTGATTGCAATGTGATTTTCTCTCTAGGCTGAAGGTATACAGTCATATTATTAAGTTCAATAGATACTTTAGTTTTTTTTCTCTCTTGCAGTGTAGTATGTTGTTCATTTCAGATACAGCTTGGGTTCATTTGTTGCTGTTTGCATTCAGTTTTAGTGTTTTTCTCTCTATCTCTGTGGATTAATTAAATTAATTAATTAATTTTTACTTTCTAGAACAGGGATCAGCAAACTTTTTCTGTAAAAACCAGACAGTAACTATTTTATGCTTTGTGGACCATACAGTCTTTGTCGCAACTACTCAAGTCTGCTGGTTTAGTGTGAAAGCACTCATAGGCCATAAACAAATGGGCATTGCTGAGTTCCAATAAAATTTTATTTACAGAAACAGACAGCAGGATGGATTTGGCCTGTGGGCTGTTGTTTGCCAATCCTGTTCTGGAACACTAAATGCTTTCCAAAGTTAAACTATTTTTTTTTTTAAAGTATGCTCACAGAGATGTCACTCCTTCCCCTAAGTCTCCCACCCAGTGGCTTCTTATATTTTCCAAACATGATCACAACACTATCGTCCATCCCACATGGCCTTCTGCAATGCCACGTTGCTACTCACTCATCAAGAAGTGGAATACACTTCTCTATCCCCTTGAATCTAGGTTGATTCTGTGATTTCTTTGACCAGTATAATATGGTGGAATGCTTATTCTGAGGGAACCCTGTCACATGTAATGTGTACCTTGAGATCACCCTATCGTGAGGAAGCTCCAGCTAGCCACGTAAAGAGAAAACAACGCTTTCAGTCCCCAGTTATCCGGTCATCCACTTTTAGGTGCCAGATCTGTGAGTGAAGAAGCCATCTTGGATATTCCAGCTCCAGCAGATGCCACTGGAAGAACAGTCCAGACATATTGCCTCAGTGAGGTTGTCCCAGCCCTCCAGCCATTCATGCCCCCCAGCTGAGGACACAGATATCGTGGAAGAGAGATCTTTTGCCCTCTATTCCCTGTAGGAATTCTTGATTCTCAAATCGAAGAGTTGTTGCTTTACTCCACTAATTTGGGGATTGTTTGTTAAGAAGTAATAAATAACCTGGAACATATGCTGTACTCCCTGCCACCACCATCATCACTATACTAGGGCTGCCATGATACAGTACCGCAGAGTGGATGGCTTAAACAACAAATTTATTGCCTCACAGTTCTGGAGGCTAGAAATTCAAAATCAAGGTGTAGGCAGGGTTGGTTCCTTTTGAGGACTGTGACGGAAAGCTCTGTTCCAGGCATCTCTCCTTGGCTTGTAGATGGCCATCTTCTTTTCATGTCTCTTCCCATTGTCTCCCCTCTGTGTGTACCTCTGTGTCTAAATTTCTCCTTATAGTAATACCAGTCACACTGGATTAAGGCCCATCGTAATGACTTCATTTTAACTTCAGTTACCTCTGCAAAGACCCTATCTCCAAATAGTCACATTCTGAGTTACTGGGGATTAGCGCTTCAACATATGAATTTTGGGAAAACACAGTTCAACTCATTACAATTACCACTATAGGCAACCAATTTCATTTATTTCTTTTCAATCTTCCTGTGTTGCTGTCTGCAAAAACTAAGCAAATGTATACGTTTTTTCTATTTTCTTTCCTTTAAAATATTTTCCACTTTGCTTTTTTCACTTAGTAATCTAGCCTGGAAAACACCCCATAACAATAGGTGAGTATTTTCCTCATTCTTTTTTTTAAACACCTGCATAGTATATCAATGTGTATATGTGTATATATATATATATATATATATATATATGTATATATATATATATATATATATATATATACACATCATCATTTATTCAGTCCATCTCCTATTTGGATATTTAAGTACTTTCCAATATTTTGCAATTACAAATAATGTTGCAGTGAATAATCATGTGTGTATATGTATTTCCATACTGTTTAAGATGTGTCTTCAGAATAAATCCTAAGAAATAGGATTTCTGGGTCAAAAGGTAATCGCATATGCAGTTTTGTAGTTTTGTTAAATTCTCTCCATAGGAATTGTGCTATTTTTCATTTCTACCATCAATGCATAAAAGTGCTTATTATCCATAGGCTCTTCAATACAATACATTGTCAATATTTAAAATTTTTGCTAATCTGGTGGGTGAGAAATAGTATCTAAGTACAGTTTGAATTTGAATTTCTCTCATTATGAGTAAAATTGAGTATCCTTTCATATGGGTTTTTTCTTTTTTGTAGAAAGCCAAGCAGGGATTTTATTTCTTTGTTTCTTTATTTATTTATATTTTGTTACGGTACACGGGATCTTCTTTGTGGCATGCAGGATCTCTCGTGGTGTGCAGGCATCTTTCTAATTGTGGCATGTGGGCTTTGTATTGTCTGTACATGTCTTTTGTTCATAGTTATATCATTTTTGGTATTTTTCCTCTTAATTTTTATATATTTGGGGTATCTTTTTATGATATATATTTCAAACATTTTTTCTAAATTTGTCATTTTTTTTTTGACTTGCATCTAGATTTTTTTTGCCATGCATTAGAAAAGTTATGTAGTTAAATGGTTTTTTTTAATTTTTGAATTTTATTTACTTTATTTTTTTATACAGCAGGTTCTTATGTGTCCTCACTTTTATACACATAAATGTATACATGTCAATCCCAGTCCCCCAATTCATCTCACCACCACCCCCACCTCCCCGCCGCTTTCCCCCCTTGGTGTCCATATGTTTGTTCTCTACATCTGTGTCTCAATTTCTGCCCTGCAAACCAGTTCATCTGTACCATTTTTCTAGCTTCCACATATATGCGTTAATCTACGATATTTCTTTTTCCCTTTCTGACTTACTTCACTCTGTATGACAGTCTCTAGATCCATCCACATCTCTACAAATGACCCAATTTCGTTCCTTTTTATGGCTGAGTAATATTCCATTGTATATATGTACCACATCTTCTTTGTCCCTTTGTCTGTCGATGGGCATTTATGTTGCTTCCATGACCTGGCTATTGTAAATAGTGCTGCAATGAACATTGGGGTCCATGTGTCTTTTTGAATGATGGTTTTCTCTGGGTATATGCCCAGTAATGGGATTGCTGGATCATATGGTAATTCTATTTTTAGTTTTTTAAGGAACCTCCATATTGTCCTCCATAGTGGCTGTATCAATTTATATTCCCACCAACAGTGCAAGACGGTTCCCTTTTCTCCACACCCTCTCCAGCATTTGTTGTTTGTACATTTTCTGATGATGCCCATTCTAACTGGTGTGAGGTGATACCTCATTGTAGCTTTGATTTGCATTTCTCTTATAATTAGTGATGTTGAGCAACTTTTCATGTGCTTCTTGGCCGTCTGTATGTCTTCTTTGGAGAAATGTCTATTTAGGTCTTCTGCCCATTTTTGGATTGGTTTGTTTGTTTTTTTATTATTGAGCTGCATGAGCTGTTTATATATTTTAGAGATTAATCCTCTGTCCATTGATTCGTTGGCAAATATTTTCTCCCATTCTGAGGGTTGTCTTTTCGTCTTGTTTATGGTTCCCTTTGCTGTGCAAAAGCTTTGAAGTTTCATTAGGTCCCAGTTGTTTATTTTTGTTTTTATTTCCATTACTCTAGGAGGTGGATCAAAAAAGATCTTGCTGTGATTTATGTCAAAGAGTGTTCTTCCTATGTTTTCCTCTAAGAGTTCTAGAGTGTCCAGTCTTACATTAGGTCTCTAATTCATGTTGAGTTTATTTTTGTGTATGGTGTTAGGGATGTGTTCTAATTTCATTCTTTTACATGTAGCTGTCCAGTTTTCCCAGCACCACTTATTGAAGGGACTGTCTTTTCTCCATTGTATATCCTTGCCTCCTTTGTCATAGATTAGTTGACCATAGGTGCGTGGGTTTATCTCTGGGCTTTCTATCTTGTTCCATTGATCTGTGTTTCTGTTTTTGTGCCAGTACCATATTGTCTCAATTACTGTAGTTTTGTAGTATAGTCTAAAGTCATGGAGTCCGATTCCTCCAGCTCCGTTTTTTTCCCTCAAGACTGCTTTGGCTATTTGGGGTCTTTTGTGTCTCCATACAAATTTTAAGATTTTTTGTTCTAGTTCCGTAAAAAATGCCATTGGTAATTTGATGGGGATTGCATGGAATCTGTAGATTGTTTTGGATAGTATAGTCATTTTCACAATATTGATACCTCCAATCCAAGAACATGGTATATCTCTCCATCTGTTGGTATCACCTTTAATTTCTTTCATCAGCATCTTATAGTTTTCTGCATACAGATCTTTTGTCTCATTAGGTAGGTTTATTCCTAGGTATTTTATTCTTTTTGTTGCAGTGGTGAAGGGGAGTGTTTCCTTAATTTCTCTTTCAGATTTTTCATCATTAATGTATAGGGATGCCAGAGATTTCTGTGCATTAATTTTGTATCCTACTGTTTTACCAAATTCATTCATCAGCTCTAGTAGTTTTCTGGTGGCATCTTTCGGATTCTCTATGTATAGTATCATGTCATCTGCAAACAGTGACACCTTTACTTCTTCTTTTCCAATTTGTATTCCTTTTTCTTCTCTGATTGCCGTGGCTAGGACTTCCAAAACTATGTTGAATAATAGTGGTGAGAGTGGACACCCTTGTCTTGTTCCTGATCTTAGAGAAAATGATTTCAGTTTTTCACCATTGAGAATGATGTTTGCTGTGGGTTTGTCGTGTATGGCCTTTATTATGTTGAGGTAGGTTCCCTCTATGCCCACTTTCTGGAGAGTTTTTATCATAAAATGGGTGTTGAATTTTGTCAAAAGCTTTTTCTGCATCTATTGAGATGATCATATGGTTTTTATTCTTCAGTTTGTTAATATGGTGTATCACATTGATTGATTTGCATATATTGAAGAATCCTTGCATCCCTGGGATAAACCCCACTTGATCGTGGTGTCTGATCCTTTTAATGTGTTGTTGGATTCTGTTTGCTAGTATTTTGTTGAGGATTTTTGCATCTATATTTATCAGTGATATTGATCTGTAATTTACTTTTTTTGCAGTATCTTTGTCTGGTTTGGGTATCAGGGTGGTGGTGGCCTCATAGAATGAGTTTGGGAGTGTTCCTTCCTCTGCAATTGTTTGGAAGAGTTTGAGAAGGATGGGTGTTCGCTCTTCTCTAATTGTTTCATAGAATTCACCTGTGAAGGCATCTGTTCCTGGACTTTTGTTTGTTGGAAGATTTTTAATCACAGTTTCAATTTCATTACTTGTGATTGGTCTGTTCATATTTTCTATTTCCTCCTGGTTCAGTCTTGGAAGGTTATACCTTTCTAAGAATTTGTTCATTTCTTCCAGGTTCTCCATTTTATTGGCATAGAGTTGCTTGTAGTAGTCGCTTAGGATGCTTTGTATTTCTGTGGTGTCTGTTGTAACTTCTCCTTTTTCATTTTTAATTTTATTGATTTGAGTCCTCTCCCTCTTTTTCTTGGTGAGTCTGGCTAATGGTTTATTCAATTTTGTTTATCTTCTCAGAGAACCAGCTTTTAGTTTTATTGATCTTTGCTATTGTTTTCTTTGTTTCTATTTCATTTATTTCTGCTCTGATATTTATGATTTCTTTCCTTCTGCTAACTTTTGGCTTTGTTTGTTCTTCTTTCTCTAGTTTCTTTAGGTGTAAGGTTAGATTGTTTATTTGAGATTTTTCTTGTTTCTTGAGGTAGGCTTGTATAGCTATAAACTTCCCTCTTAGACCTGCTTTTGCTGCATCCCATAGGTTTTGGATCATCGTGTTTTCAGTGTCATTTGTCTCTAGGTATTTTCTGATTTCCTCTTTGATTTCTTCAGTGATCTCTTGGTTATTCAGTAACGTATTGTTTAGCTTCCATGTGTTTGTGTTTTTTATGGTTTTTTCTCTGTAATTCATTCTAATCTCATAGTGTTGTGGTCAGACAAGATGCTTGATATGATTTCAGTTTTCTTAAATTTTCTGAGGCTTGATTCGTGACCCAAGATGTGATCTATCCTGGAGAATGTTCCGTGCACACTTGAGAAGAAAGTGTAATCTGCTGTTTCTAGATGGAATGTCCTATAAATATCAATTAAATCTGTCTGGTCTATTGTGTCATTTAAAGCTTCTGTTCCCTTATTTATTTTCATTTGGGATGATCTGTCCGTTGGTGTAAGTGAGGTGTTAAAGTCCCCCACTATTATTGTGTTACTGTCGATTTCCTCTTTTAGAGCTGTTAGCAGTTGCCTTATGTATTGAGGTGCTCCTATGTTGGGTGCATATATATTTATAATTGTTATATCTTCTTCTTGGATTGATCCCTTGATCATTATGTAGTGTCCTTCCTTGTCTCTTGTTACATTCTTTATTTTAAAGTCTATTTTATGTGATATGAGTATTGCTACTCCAGCTTTCTTTTGATTTCCATTTGCATGGAATATCTTTTTCCATCCCCTCACTTTCAGTCTGTATGTGTCCCTAGGTCTGAAGTGGGTCTCTTGTAGACAGCATATAGATGGGTCTTGTTTTTGTATCCATTCAGCAAGCCTGTGACTTTTGGTTGGAGCATTTAATCCATTCACGTTTAAGGTAATTATTGATATGTATGTTCCTGTGACCATTTTCTTAATTGTTTTGGGGTTGTTTTTGTAGGTCTTTTTCTTCTCTTGTGTTTCCCACTTAGAGAAGTTCCTTTAGCATTTGTTGTAGAGCTGGTTTAGTGGTGCTGAATTCTCTTAGCTTTTGCTTGTCTGTAAAGCTTTTGATTTCCCCATCGAATCTGAATGAGATCCTTGCTGGGTAGAGTAATCTTGGTTGTAGGTCCCTTCCCCCTGTGGAACTCCTTTGCACATTCCTTCCTCAAGTCCCTGGAGCCCCTGCTACCTTCAGGTATCATCCCTTCTTCTAACCCAGTAATCCCCACCAGATTCCATTGCCTTCCTGTCAGGCACCCCCAGCCAATTTATCTCCTATGAGACAGCCTGGATGGGGATGTATAACAAGTGCCTAACAATTGGTTTAGGACCAGAAGAAATAAAAACCATGAACAGTTCTTGAAGCCAGCAGCCCAATACTTTCTAGAAATTGAAATGAAAAAGTTAATTCTTCATTCTTCTGGAGTCCCCTGCAGGGAGTTGGAACAGCAATTAATAGCTTGGTAAATTACCCTGTGACAAATGTAAATTATCTAAAGCAAGTTAAGGTAGATAAGAAATCAACCTATATGCAGGAATAAAGATGCAGACGTAGAGAATGGACTTGAGGACAAGGGGAGAGGGAAGGGTAAGCTGGGACAAAGTGAGAGTGGCATGGACATGTACACACTACCAAATGTGAAATAGATAGCTAGTGAGAAGCAGCTGCATAGCACAGGGAGATAAGCTCTGTGCTTTGTGTCCACCTAGAGGGGTGGGATAGGGAGGGTGGGAGGGAGGGAGACGCAAGAGGCAGGAGATATGGGGATATATGTATATGTATAGCTGATTCACTTTGTTATAAAGCAGAAACTAACACACCATTGTAAAGCAATTATACTCCAATAAAGATGTAAAAAAAAAGAAAGAAATCAACCTATAGAGAGAAACAGCCACGTCCTATCACTGTCACCTTAAGCTCCATCCCAGGCTGAAGAACCTGAAGAATCAGCACCCTCCCAAGCCTCTCTAACAGAAGGAAGGAACAGAGCCTGATGCTCAGGGGAGGTAGGGGTGGCAGCTGCCACAAGTCTCCTAGGTGCCCTTTGGCATTCCTAAAGAAACTCAAACCTGGTTTTGTGGCCACAGCAAAAGAGCAGGCTTATTTTGGCTCAGGTTTCCATGGTTAGTGGATTTTTAGATGAAAATTCTCAAACATCATGTGAGCAGGTAGAAATGAAAATATCCTGGATGGTGATGGGTATGCAAAGCCCCTCTCAACCTCCCTCTATGCACCTGGCTAGACTTTAGAAATCAGCGCAGGCACTCAGGTAAAGCTGAAGGTGACCCTTTCTTCTCAAAGCCCAAGCCCCAAGGATAATGCAAACCTCAACCCAAATTAATACACAGACAGAAGACGCCACTTTCCTATTAGAAGAAACAAATGTAACTGAGAAGGTAAACATCGATTACAAAAACTGGAGACTATCCTCATCTAAAGATATGCTCTTGTGAAAATTAATGGAGTTGCTGATATTGGATGGAAACATTTCTTTGAGCAAAATTTTCATCTCAGGAGTGGTTGGAGGAGAACTTTCTGGTTGACAATAAAACACACCTCTCTAAAGATGGAGATGGTGTCCTTAGGTTCCTGGCAAGCCTCCCTTGAGGCCAATGTAGAGTGGGCAGCAAGCCATGAGAAGGCTCAGTACAGGGACCCATCCCTGATGGATCTGCCCAGCCTCTTGCCACATGGACTCTTGGGTGTCATCCAGTTGCCTCTGGTCTTGGTTCTACCTTTGCCCCTTGAGAATTCACTCCCTGAGTCTTTCCTTGAGTGACTCACCCAGTTACTTGCCTCCTTCTCAGGGCAGCCCCCAGACCCATCACCAGGTAGAATTTAGAACCCCTTATTATATTATTTTTGAGGCTCTTCTCCAGGCCATGCCTGAGACCCTTCCACATGTCCTTCCTTGGAAGAATCTTTGCTGGACCCCTCACACAGAAGCTTCCTGGGTGACAATTCAATCTCCCCAAGATCCTTGTTGCTCTGGCTCTTAAACTCAGAAGGCTTTGAGGGTACAATCTGCCCTTTGGCTGAGATGTCCCTAGTGATTCACCCTAAAGGTATGCCAGGGCCAGGGATGCTAGGGTCCTATGATCCAGGTCCCACCAGTGTTAAATATGTCTCTTTTAAAGGTGGTGCTCTAGGTGCTTCCCAGCCCTACTTGTTGTAAAATGTCCAGGAAGATGGAAACCAGCAAACAGGTTTAGAAGGCAAGGTAGTACTGAGGAAGCTTGGGAGTGGAAGGACTCAAGGATTCCTGAGATTTTGGGACAAAAGGGAGTAAACTTCTTTTGCAACAAGAACCAGTTAAGATGTTCCATTTTAGCGGGAGTGACAGACATACCTCATTTAGTGCCATATAGAAGGGTACTCCACAGGTCCTAATCAGCAATGGAGTAGAAGTAGGACAAGTAAGAAAGAAAGAGGATTGAAGCTGGGTCTAGGCTGTATCTGGGGCAGATGTGGGGTGGTAACTGGTGGGGTGTCAGCTGAGCTGTAGCATGATCGTGGAGTGGGCAGGTTCCAGGCAGGGAAGGAGTGGGGATCCCTTAGCCTGCGTTAGGACTGAGGGCCATGAGATGGTCCTATGAATAAGGGAGAAGGGACTCTAATGGGGAAGAGCCACAAGCAATGAGGACCATCACAGCCTCGTGCAGGCAAGGGAACCCTAGAAGAGCTGGCTCCATGTCTGCTACCCCGGGTGCCCATGGGCATTGTGGGGCTGCCATGGCCTGTGCACCTGCTCTCATTTGCCTTCCTTGCTCTTGAAGGATTGGACAACTGTGGTGTCCTGCTTGTCTACAAGTGACTCTAAGGTGTGCCCAGACTTCACTTGGTAGCCTGACCTCAGGAGTTTTGGAAATGGTCTCTTTTTGTTCTCTTCCTAAATGCAGAGATCCCCTCTGTTGATGACTGTTCTCTCCAGGTGCTTCTGGACATCAAGGAAGAGGAAAGAGTCCAGCAGCCTACGCGTGCTGCTTGCAGGGTCCCCCCCACACCACCAAGAGAGGCCTCTGGTGAGATCAGGTCAGGGACAAAGTGAAGTTTGCACCAGAATCTGAGTGTGCTTTGGTGCTAGGAAGGGGATATCCATTATTTCCTGGTTCATGTGTCGCATCACACACAGTGCAAGACATATAATAGACACTTAATAAAGAATGTCTAAAGAAACCAGTGAAGGACTGAATCCTTGAGCTCATAAAAATAATCTAGGGCAGCAAATGAATAGTGACTTAAGATACTTCTTGGGGAGACATTACATACTTGAGAATAAATTCTACATATAAATATTATTTGTTTTCTGAATAGTGCTATTAAAATTTCTAATCTAGTTATATTGTTCTTCCTCCCACTCCTGTCCTTCATCTATTCAATTCTGCCCCCAGCCTCTGCCACCCCAAGTAAAAATTTTTTATTAGGTCCTTAAGTATTTTCCAGAGTTTTTAATGTAAAAGTAAGCAAATTCAAATATATTTTTGTATCCTCCCTCCTTTTCTACAAGAAATGTCATGTTATATTTATTGTTTTGCATGCTACTTTTCCACCTCATAACAGATGTTAAAAATCTTTCCTTATTATTTGTGCCCTCATTCTTTATTACCAAGTTGCATAGTAATGATGGACATTTGTTTGTTTGTTTCCTCATCTTTTGTATTATCAACAGTGCTTCAAAGAATAACTTTTGCAAGGTTGCAAGTTTCCTTGTAGAATAAATTTTCATTAATGGCATGTCTGACTGAAAGGGTACATGCATTTATAATTTTTGTGGCCATTGCTGAAAGTCCTCCATATAGGATGTACAAATTTATATTCACACCAGAAATATATGTGCCCATTTGCCACTGTCTTGGCAACAGAGCATGTCATCAAACTTCTTACAATTTTGCCAGTCCAGGAGGTAAATTATGTATGGATTTATGTAATTGCTTATATATCAGTGTTATCCTCCCCCTCACCCTTTTCCCCCAACACACAGACACACACACACACACAAACACACACACACACACAAACACACACACACCCTTTTCCACTAAAGGTTTCTGTTAAGTGAATAAGTGAAGGGGGTCACTGACCTAAGAAGATAGTATAGTATCTTGCTCTTTCTGGAGAAAAGAAAAGCCTAATTGTCTGAAGCCCAGTCTTTGGAGACAAGGGGATAAATGACATGATCCACCCAGACCTAAGCATTGTGTCCTATAAATTCAGGAAGAAGTAGAACACTACTGGAAAGTACCAGGTTGTAAATCACTGAGAAAGAACAATCTCCCATACGTAATTCTGCGACAGTGTCCAGTTGCTTTGATGATAAATGTTTGACGTGAATCTCTTTCTATCAACAGAGCTGTACATTGTAAGGTGAGGCTAATCAATGTCATCAAGAAAGGTTGCATATTACAGTGATTTGAGGAGAGAGAGGCAGTGCAATGAGACACACCAGAATGGATTCGTGCATTTTCTGTCTGTGAGCGTAATTTGCTTCTGTAATTTTATTCAGCAGCTCCCAGATGGAATATGAAGAGATTTCCATTTTTGTTTATCTTGTCATAGATCGTGCTTTTGGTTAAATTAGCCTACAAAGAGTTTTCTTCAGTATTTTGGTCCATCAAAATATCTTGGGTTTACAGGTGTCTATCTGTAAACCATCTTTGGTTTACAGATGTGTAAGAAACTGCTTTGGTTTACAGATGTGTAAGAAACGGCTGACATTACACAAATGACAGCTCCGTTTAATTACCCTCCTTTTTTACTTCCTACTGCATCCCGCCACTCTAAATAAAGGAGTATTTGTAATTTAAAATTAAGTTAAGCAGCTTCCTACAGTAACCTTAGTCCCAAGTCTTCAAAGGCATTTCAGCTCTATTGAAATTATTGTAATAGTTAACCAGTATTAAGCAGTTACTGAGTGTCAGGCTATATGCTTGTATAAGATGATTAATCCTCACAGTAATTTTATGAGATAGGTACGGTTATTCGTATTTTAAAAATGGGAAACTGAGGACCTGATAGGATAAATAATTCACCCAATATCTCTTCCTACAAGGACGGAGTCTGGTTTTGAATGCACAGTTTTGCTCCAGAAAATGGAAATTTAAAGAGAGAGAGAGAGGGAGAGAGCATGTTTCTTTAGGTCAAGTAACTGCTTGATTTCATCCAAGGCTCATTTAGCCGACTCAGATCTTTCCCTCCAACTCAAAAAAATTTTAATGACTTTAAAGGCACTAAAATAATAATAATGTTGAAAATTTCACCTTTACTATGACCACCACAAAAGATTTTATCATTTTTCTATGTTTTCTTTGTCTTTGAACACATACATATTTTATGTAGTTGTAATCATAGCAATCATAGTAACTTTATATTTTGCTTTTTCCATTAATAGCATATCATAAATATTTTTCACACTGTTACATGGTATCCAGAATTATTTTTAATGACTTTATAATATTCAATGCAGTCAACCCACTAAATCGATTTAGCTATTCCTCTATTGTTGGAATCACAAGTTCCTTTAAATTCTTCTACAGTCATAGGTCATATGGCAATAAATATTTTAATGCTTATAGCTTTATGCCTCACTTTGAATCACTTTCATAGGATAAATTCCTAGAAGTGGGTAAAAGAGGCATAAAAGACCGTCCCAAGTGCTGCTGCCCTGGTGGTGAATGAGCCTCTGCCTTTCTCCGCACAAACTCACCAGCAGTGGTAATTACCTAGGATTTTGAAGTAGTTGGGTCAATTTAGCAGATTACAGTACTATCTGAGTGTGAGTTATTTATTTTTATTTCATTGCTAAGTGGAATGATAATTCACTTTAGAAATAATATGAGATACATTAAACAAATAAACTAACCTTCTAATTTATATCACTTACGCATTTTTCTTTCTCCTGCCTGAACACCTAAACTAGGTCCTGAGTGTACCGTGTTTGATCAGGAAGAAAACAGTCTTCTTAGCTTTCTGCTATCATTAGAGAGTGATGCATTGTGTTCTGACCTGGGGAAACTTGGCCCAGTGCCTTTGAAGGACCTGTACTATGTTTTCGTTGCCAAGATCTCAAGGTGCCTTGAGTGACATCCTCTGGTAAAAGGAATTGAGGAAGTGGGTAAGGACATGGTACAAAAATGAAACTAGAGACTCATTGTCCTTAACTCATTCTAATAAGAAAAGATGCAAACACCACTCCCAGTTGCCACCAAAGTGAAAATCTACACTTTCCTCCGTGAAAAACCATCTACATTGATTTTTTTCTTGTATCACTAAAGGTCAGAATGAAAAATACCTCATCCTTTAAGATTATCCTATAAATAGGCTAGTTTTTGCTGCGAGTGAGAATTTTCCCACACAGCTGTAATATCTCATCCATCTCTCCTCTACAAACACAAACAGCTCAGGCATTATGAACAAGCCCGCTACAAAGAAAAGCCCACACGGGGGGCCTTGGCACTGTAATTCATAGGGACAAAATACCCTGATATATATTCCTTAGACACTAGAATTATTGTATAAAGCTGATAGTTTTGTCACTTTGCTCAACACACATCACATTACCTGAATTCCTTTCTATAACAGGGCATAAATAAGATGTAAAATGATACCACTGAACATTGCAAGGCCTTTTTAGGGATTGCATTACATGAGAGGAAATGGACAAAAGAAACCTCTATCAATGATCAATTTTTCTTCTTCACACATCAAATAAAGACAATCTCCAGAGCAGTTACAGTGGTGTGCAATACCATATTTTTTTTTTTTTGTAATTAATGAATGAGTAAAGCATAAGGTCCAGAGAGAGTTCTTGGAAATCTGGGTGTTTGAGAACCAATATGTGCCTTAGCTCACTGCCTTAAATTTTCATAGGCCTTTTACATTTCAAAAGTAATATGTATGCTAGGGTCCAGAGATGACTTTTTTTCCTATCTGAATTCTTGTGTTTGTTGGTTGTAGTTTTTAAGAGTAGAGATCGCCTAGTATAGCTTTTGTAGCGATAAAAGTTGATTTTATTGAAGGTCTGCTTTATTGCTACTGAACACAATGCATTTATTATCTACCTTTATTTTCTCTGAGGAAAGTCTCAGAGAGAAAAGGAAACCTTTGCAAATCTGTGCATTCCAAAAGTTTACTTCAGTGCATTGATAGTACCATGGATAGCACATTCACATCCATGAAACATTTTGAACCTTACAATTGCCTAGTTAGGGTAAGTAAAATTAATTTCCTTTTCTAGGTGAAGAGAGTATCCCTCAGTGATGCAACAGGGTCACCACAGGTCTTTGCTCTAATCCCTACAGCACCATGGCTCTACTGGGAATAAAAAAGCATCTGAGATTACAGACCAAGTTTTGGTTGGAGGGTTAGGACCTATCCCTGTCTGCATTCCACGCATCACTTGTTGCCTTGAAGCAGGATATGAATCCAGTGTCAATTCTTGTGAACTTCAGCCTGTTCCTTTGCAGACATTTCCCAGTCATTCCAAGTCTTTGTAGTTTCTCCTTCTCCCCACATTGAGAAAACAAGAGGCAGGTAAAGCCTACAGACTGAGTTGAGGGGCAAGTTTTAAATACCATTTTTGCATAACTGGAGGCAGGTGGCCAAACAGGTGAAAATTACATATTTTACAGTGAAAATATGTAATTCCTAGGAACATTTCTGAAGACAGAAGGGCCAAGAAAGATTTGAATTTGCTCAGATCCTTGCAGCCTTACATCCGTAAATTTGTGCAAAAAGCATACTTTGGAAGCTCATTCAAATACTGTACCCATAGAACAGAATTTACCATAATCCAGACCTTTTTGGGTCTGAGTAAAGATATTTATTTGCTAAGTTGCCACATGGATTCTATTATAAGGACACTTCCTGGAAATTAGCCCTCTTTGAATCTTCTCCATCCTCTCCCAACCTTAATAATATCATAATAAAATGTCTATGTATATAAGACCAGAAGTTTGGGAAATTTCTCAGAGATATTTCTGTTTATTACTCTTTGCGTAAAATGTACCACAACGGCCATGGAAGAATTGAAATGACTGTAATTGGTTCTGTATTACCAACCTCAGCCTACAATGTTTCTCCTGTTTTCAATGGGTCTTCATCTTATCTTCTTCACACTGTTGAGTAAGGTGAAAGACAAAGGTGCATCGTTAGAGATAACTTACCTTGGCAATTAGCAGTGGTAGAAAAGAAAATGTCCTTAGGAGAAGGAAAGTGCAATAACATTTCACAGCTAACAGCAACTCTGGCACTATGATACTAATTAAACCTTTAAGGTCCTGTTTCATCCTTTAGTTTTACACAGCTTATTCTTCCCAGGCAAAATGAAGGGGGCAAGTTAGGTAGTTATATGGATGATGTAAAGGCTCTCTTCTGCCCCTGCTTTCTTCCTTTAGGAAAAAAAGATAAACGTTGGTTCATAACTTTTCCTTTGCACAAAGATCTATATTGCTTGAGTGTCGTGTGTGTGTGTGTGTGTGTGTGTGTGTGTGTGTATAAAATATATGTATGTGTGTGTATTCTCATATTCACAGAGCATGCCTAGTCCTATTGCTGTTGTAATATTAGGTGTAGGTTGGGTAGTCTAAACATTTGTAATGGCCAAGCTGAGCATCTCATATACAATCCCCTTCACTTTTCACACCCATTTCCCTACCAATATTGGAAGAAGGGAGTTAGTGGTGACATGCTGTGTCAGCAGTGCATTCTAGAGTTGTAGCTGGAGCAGTTTTAGTTCTCTTCTCCCCCAGGACATTAAGACAACAGCACCTCCTTCAAAGATGGTGATTCTGGAGGATCGATAAGATATGTGAATAAAAGCCAGTTGCTTTTCCCAATTATTTTGAATAAATAAGTATCAGCAGGGTTCATAGCTCCCTCATTACTTAAGTTTTTAGAAGCTTAGCACTGTAACTGACAATTCTGGAGTATTTTGAGAAGGGAAAAAATAACCACTTTTGCATTTCAACAGAATAAGGAAGAGGGACTCTATCTTCAGGGTGTATGGAAATACATACAGTATTTAGAGTAATGGATTTACTTCATGTGAGTGCGGATAACCATCACTTCACATGCCATAAATCATACTACATTATACACAACTGGTTGGAATTGTTGAATAATAATCAAAGCAGACATGACCAGAATGCCAGGCAGAAGCCTTCCAACCCAGCCTTTTACTTCCGGGAGCTTGTGTGGACTAGAACAGGCAGTGGAAATGGAGAAAACAAATCAAGATAAATAGGATCAGTGAAGAAACATCAGTGAGGTAATGTTATATGCAAGGAGTCATGATTTGTATCCTTTTTGAAATTTTCAGTAAAACTAATTAACATAGGGTGCTTTACCCTGAAAAGGCATGGCCTTAATCTATGGAGCACGTGGGAAAAGCCCCCTTAGCTTCTCTCTGTACATAGACCGTTGTAATCTGCCACTAGACAGTGGGGTTGGCCTGGAAATTCAAGTTAAACATCCGTAAGAGATTTTCAGTTTCTAGAGCTTTTGAGGAGCCACTCTACGTAGTGGAATCGAATCCTTGGCGATTTGTTTACTCTGAATAGCTCTGTGAATATGGACTAATATGGTTTGACTATTAGGCACTTGAGATGGCTTTTCATGATTAACTCCTAGCATACTCTCTCTTGGTGTGTGTTAGATGTGTACTCACAAGAAGCAACGCTGGGCTTCCCTGGTGGCGCAGTGGTTGAGAGTCCGCCTGCCGATGCAGGGGACACGGGTTCGTGCCCCGGTCCGGGAAGGTCCCACATGCCGCGGAGCGGCTGCGCCCGTGAGCCATGGCCGCTGAGCCTGCGCGTCCGGAGGGAGAGGCCACAACAGTGAGAGGCCCGCGTACCGCAAAAAAAAAAAAAAAATGAAGCAACAGCCACATAGGAAACCTGGGGTTATTTTATTAATAGCTGGCTAAGTGCTCAATGTCCTCTCACTGCCTGGCTTTTCTGACAAGTTGTGCTGGAGCAGGTGGACTGTTCCAGGAGACTCAGTGTGTACTCTTCCAACCAGTGGTGGTAAACAAGGATGGAGAGTCAGTCAAAGAACAGGATCTTCCATACTTACCTCACAGAAAAAGGCACGATGCTGTTGAGCACCACGCTGTTCTAGAGACTGGGAGTAAGGGGAATGCACATCTTTTATCTAGGCAGGGCACACAGGATGGAAGTTTCATCTACGAGTGAGCAGGTTTGCCCCTGAGTGTGCAACATACCAGAGTCTTTCCTGATTCCCTCAATGAGACATTTCTGAGCCTGAACACGTGTAGTCTTCACACTTACTTCTTTCTCTGGACTCAGGTTCCTACACCTGTGATTCTCAAAATGGCCTCCAGAGCAGCAGCGGCATCACCTGGGAACTTGTTAGGCATGATGTTCTAGAGCCCTACTCAGACTTACGAGTCAGAAACACGAGGCAGTCTGTTTCCACAGGCCTCGCAGGTGATCTGAAGCACGCTAAAGTTTGAGAAACACTGTTTTAGAGGAGTGCTTCTCAAAATTGCTGAGCATACAAAACTACTGTGGATCTTGTTAATGACTGAGTCAGTAAGAGGGGCCTGAGGCTCCTAGGTGATATCAGTGCTGCTGGCCTGGGCACCATACATTGAGAAGCACGGGTTTGGGTGTCACGGCTGCTATTGATATGTGTAGTTTGCAGAGTTTTAGTCTGGTGGTGAATGTCTTCCTTCCTTAAGAAGGAAGCATTAACCTTCTTTCCTCTGGGCAACTATAGAGATTATCATATTCTATAATTATTTGTCTACTTCTCCCTATTCCCAATTGATATCAGCTTTTTGAGGGCAGGAAAAATGTCTGTATTTGCAGCAACTTTAAGTGTCTGGCATATAGAAGTTCCTTGATAATGAGAGATAGAACATATCTATGACTATATCCATATAGCTTGTCAGTAGGAGTTGTATTAAAACTTGTTGCAAAAGCTTGTGTGTTATTTATTTGGTAACCTTATTATTTCCTGCCAGCTTATGATAGAATGGTAAAATCCACAAGGCTGAAATTCTTCAAGCACAGCCAAAGTAAGATGAACTTTTTGTCTTAAATGGCTGCGTCTCCAGTGGAGGGTGGGAGTGAAGTAAAACTGGTTTTGGCCTGGTTCCTGGTGAACTGTGACTAAGGGGTTGTTAATGACTTTCCTCTTTGAGTTAGAGATTGTCAGTCCTCAGGAGAAAAACTGGGGAGTTCAGCATTCTATCTTGAAAAGACTCCTCTTATTTTACCCATGACAGAAGCTGAAATTCTTTTCTCCCTCTGTTCAGAATGATATGGTCAGTATCGTGGATTATCTGTTTTTTAGTGTGTTTCACCTTAGTCAGTCAATTCCTGATAAGGATGAAAGTATTTACCTAGCTTGTGAAAATATCCAATGTTTTATTATAAAGAACCCTGGCTAGTGAGGTCACCTCTCCACTGTAGCATCTCCTTTGTATGTTCAGAGGAATTTTCTCTAATAGTGTGAAAATTGACAACAGTGGCACTGGGACAAAGCTAGGGATATCTGGTAATATCCAGGTGAAGCGATCGTATCATCACCCAAAAGAAAACCTACTGGAGGGACTGGACTATCTGTCTTTGTAGAAAGCAAGTCCCACATTAAAAGTGGCCAGTAGGTAAGAATTTCATGAAGAATATAAAGTAAAACTAAGTGTTCTAAACTTACCCATCCTAATTTAAATGAATGTTAAAGGCTTGAAAACATATCCTTGCAGGTGCAGATTCTATTTATCGCAGTTATAGGTTTCAGTGGTGTTCAATAAAGTTCTCCAAAATTAAGAGCAGTGCCCAAAGTACCATTTACCCAAAGACCTAGATAAACGCCTTTCTTCCACAAACCACAGAAAACAGTAGGTCGTATTGCATTTTCATTAGATGTTTAATTATCATAGTCCCTCACAAAACATTTTATCTACAACTTCTAAATTCATTTCACTTGGGATCACAGGAGTTAGTCTATTAGAGTGATTTTCAATAAAGTCTGGCTTTAAATTAAGACCGTCTGGCTTTCACAGATCAAGGAGCAGGTAGGAAATCTATTGTGCCCTCCAGACCACCAGGACTATAAACTGATTTGAAGCTCTGGTCTCATGGAATGTTTCCTCTCTGGGCAGCTATCCAGAGACAACAGTAAAGAGGGCAATTATCTTGTTTTGTAGTCATTCGTAGTCATTCTCTCTCATATCAAAACATTTCTTTTTCAAGTTTATTTATTTATTTTTTGCGGTACGCGGGCCTCTCACTGTTGTGGCCTCTCCCGTTGTGGAGCACAGGCTCCAGACGCGCAGGCTCAGTGGCCATGGCTCACGGGCCCAGCCGCTCCGCGGCGTGTGGGATCTTCCCGGACCGGGGCACGAACCCGCATCCCCTGCATCGGTAGGCGGACTCTCAACCACTGCGCCACCAGGGAAGCCCCAAGTTTATATTTTAAAACAAAAATTTTCTATTAATGTGAAAGAATCATCTGACAGATCTTTATTACATTTGTCAAAGGATATTTTGCTCCTGGGGGAATTATCAATCAGAATATGAACCTGAAAAAACATATCTAAAATCCCTATTATCACTGTTTTCCTATATTTACCCTTATAGAGCAAGCAGCTGAGAACTGAAGAGGTAACCTTCCTTCCAGAGTTTCCAAGTAGGAAGGACAAAGGCTCTTATCTTCCTTGAAAAATTTGTGATAGCATCATATGTCATTAGGAAAATGAAAATTAAAACAACAGTGAGATACTACTACACACATATTAGAATGGTCAGTATCTGGAGCACTGACAACACCAAATGCTGGTGAGGATGTGCAGCAATAGGAACTCTCATTCATTGCTGGTGGGAGTGCAAAATGGTACCGGCACTTTGGAAGACAGTTGGGTAGGTTCTAAAAAACTCTAAGCATTCTCTTACCATATGATCCCGCAACGGTGCTTCTTGTTACTTACCCAAAGGAATTGAAAACTTATGCCCACACAAAAACCTGCACACAGATGTCTATAGCAGCTTTATTCATAATTGCCGAAACTTGGAAGCAACCAAGATGTTCCTTCAGTGGTTGAATGGATAAACTTTTGTGTACACAGACAATGGAATACTATTCAGCATTAAGAAGAAATGAACTATCAAGCCATGAAGACATAGAGAAAACTTAAATGCATATTACTAAATGAAAGAAGCCAAGCTGTAAAGTCAAAATACTGTATGAGTTCAACTGTATGACATTCTGGAAAAGGCAAAACTATGGAGACAGTAAAAAGATCAG
Source organism: Monodon monoceros (assembly GCF_005190385.1). Taxonomy (NCBI): domain Eukaryota; kingdom Metazoa; phylum Chordata; class Mammalia; order Artiodactyla; family Monodontidae; genus Monodon; species Monodon monoceros. The sequence continues at coordinate 69,185,444 of NW_021703782.1, forward strand.
TGGTTGCCAGAGGATAGATGGGGGTGTTAGGAGGGGTAGGCGAATAGGAGGAGCACAGAGGCTTTTTCGGGCAGTGAGACTGCTTCATATGACACTATAATGGTGGATATATGTTATTACACATTTGTCCAAACACAGAATGTTCAACACCAAGAGTGAACCCTAATGTAAACTATGGCGTTTGGGGGATTTTGATTATGGTATAGGTTCATCAGTTGTAACAAATGTACCCCTCTGGTCGGGGATGTTGATAACGAGGAAAGCTATGTCTGGGTGGGGACATATGCATACATAGGGGGTATATGGGAAATCTCTGTATCTCTTCTCAATTTTTCTGTGACTCTAAGCCTGCTGTAATAAAAAGCCTTTTTTTCCTAATATATAAATAAACCCAGCGTTTATTTTTTTAAAATTTATTATAGTTTAATTTATGGACTAGAGAATGAAAAACATACCTGATTATGAAACAAAAGGATATTAACTCCAGATACTGCCTAGTCTTCATAAGGTCAAAGAACAGGGTGATTATCGTAAGTTTTACGTCTTAAAAGTGATGGATCATGAAGAAAGATTAATAGATATCTCATTCTACCTCTTCCAGAACAGGGCCAGACCAGATTGCTAATTACCGGAGGGCCAAATAAACAGAGGGCACTCAGTTTTGGAAGACATCATTCATTCATTCATTCATTCATTGTACACATTTTTTGTTCAATAAACAAGTGAAGGAACCCCATTTAGATGGCATAACAACATTTTGTGGGCATTTAGAACGTATCTTGAAGCAGCCTCTTCTGTATGAGAGCCCTTTCGCAAAGAACCTATCCAGCCAAGAGGAAAAACCAGGAAAGCTAGCAGCTACTTAAATTTGGGCAGGCCCTGATGATTTATTCTGATGCAACAAGCAATGGAATCTAAACATGGTATGGGAGGCAAAGAAAAGAAAGAAGGAAAGGAAGTTTGGTGACTCTGCTTATACAGGAGCCTTCTCTCAGCATTAATGTAAGAAAAGGAAATGGCATTTTTATTTTCCATTAAAATTCAACAAGCATCAAAGTCAGAAAACAGATCGTCTTTCCCCACGGCTGGAAGCATATAGAAACAGATGAGCAGGTGCGTTCTGCTGGGTGCTGCTGGGGGTTTCACTAACCCAGATCTGTCAACCTGTATGTGAGCACAAACTTGTAGGGAGGAGGAGAAGAGACTGAGGAGGGCTGGGTGGATCCCTGTTCAAGCAGACAAGGAAGCCCTTGGCAAGTTCTGGAAGACACTTCCTTCCTTCATTCCACAAGTCTGTACGGAATCCCTTCTGTGCACCAAGACGTGGCAGTGCTCTCAGGTTGCCCCCAGTCTAATGGAAGAGACAGATAAGCAAGCAAGCGACTGCAACACAGTGTTGAAGGGTCATATATAAGAGCTCTAAGAACATAATCAAGGGCATTTACTTTTGGCCTGGGTGGTTCAGGGAAGGCTTTGTAGGGGAGGTACCATCTAGGCTGATACTCAAAAGATGAATAAGCCAGGTGACACCCCAATAGTGTGGACAGGAGAGGGGGGCAGGGGAGCAGAGAGGAGGCAACAGATGATGGCATTGGCAGAGTTCACAGCATGTTCAGACGCCTGGAGAAGAAAGGCAACGTGGCACGTTGGGAACCGACAAATAGTGCGTGAGGCTGAAGCACGTTCTGGAGAGAGAAGTGAGGCTGAAGAGCTGAGGAAAGGAAGACCGGTATACATCACACTAAGGGCTTTGAATTTGCATCAAGGAGTCTCAAAGGCTCTGCTCTGGGCACTTTTGGAACCTCTGTATAATGTGGATTGTGTGGAGGAGGGGCCGCACCCCACACATGGTGCCTTTCACATACCTCAGGGCACTGAAGAGAGTTGTTTATATCTCTCTTCACCCCACATCAGTTATCAGTATCTGAAGGGCAAAGAACAGTCTTTGAAAATGTCTACATTTCCTCACTCTGGGGGTAAATAACCTATCGGGACCTGCTGTGTTGAGGGCAGGACACAGGCAAAAACACATAGGCAAAAGTGCAAGTCACTTCAAAACAAGACAACCACCAACCTTTCCAGCACTCTGTGAATCCAGTGCCATTGGTGGGTAATAGTCATGGCAGGTGAACAGTGTAGTAATTGGCTCTTTGGACAACAATTGCACATTTCAAGACATTTCTCTGCCCTTTCAGTACATTAACAGTAATGAGGCCAGTTATCAAAACAACTGCCTGCCTTTCTGCAACAGGGCAGGCATTTCCCACCAGGGGGCAAACTATGAATCAATCCCTTGAAGATTTTTAAAAAGGTAACTATTTGAGAACAGCTGTGATTTTGCGATCTTTGAGTAATCATATAGTGACTACGCAGGGAAAGGAAGCGGGCTGAATAGCAGCAGCCTTAACGGTGCAGGAAGCATAGTTCATTGGTTCATTCAGACGTTTATGGAAACACCACCATGCATCAGGTGATGGAAATTGAAAGACAGATCCAGCACTGATGCTGTGCTCAGGGCCTCACAGGATGGGTGGTGTGATGAGGGATGGGGCACTGTCGTTATAACACAGCAGGGTAAGTGCTGTGACACGGACCTGTCAGAGGTCCTGGGGAAGCGGCGGGGGGGGTGGATGGTGAAGGGGACATGGGCTCAGCCTGGGGCTGTCTAGTGGGTCGAATGGTGGCTCTCCCAAAGGTATGTCCACCCAGAACCTGTACACCTGACCTTATTTGGAAAAAGAGTCTTTGCAGATATAATTCAGTTAAGGATCTCCAGATGAGATCATTCTGGATTCGGGGGGGCTCTTAATCCTATGGCAGTGTCCCTGCAAGAGACAGAAAAGAAGACAAAGACATAGAAGAGAAGGCCATGTGAGGATGGAGGTGGAAAGAGTTTTGTTGCCAAAAGCTAAGGAATGCTTACAGCCACCAAGCTGGCAGAGCCAAGACAGGACTCTCCCCTGGTGCCTTCAGAGGGAGTGTGGCTCCACCAACACCGTGATTTCAGACTTCTGACCTCTAGAATCATGTGGGAATACATTTCTGTTGTTGGGCTTCCCTGGTGGCGCAGTGGTTCAGAGTCCGCCTGCCGATGCAGGGGACGCGCGTTCGTGCCCCAGTCTGGGAAGATCCCACATGCCGCGGAGCGGCTGGGCCCGTGAGCCATAGCCGCTGGGCCTGCGCGTCTGGAGCCTGTGCTCCGCAGCGGGAGAGGCCACAGCAGTGAGAGGCCCGCGTACCGCAAAAAAAAAAAAAATTTATGTTGTTATAAGCCACTCAGTTGTTGGTCATTTATTACAGTAGCCTATAAACTAATACAGGGTGGAAACTGTGAAAAGTCAGAGAAACTTCTTGAAGAGAACATGCCTGAGTGAAGTCTTGAAAACAGAGGGAGCCAGCTGAAATGATTCGAGTGGGATTAGGAGGAGGATGGACAAGAGGTAGGAATGGAAGGGCATGTGATGTGGTGTTCAAGGAAGTGTCTTGAAAAATTAAAGCAGTGATGCTGAAAACGTACTTGTATCTGATTATCTCATGGTTGAGTTGATGTGGCCAAAGAGAAAAGGGTTATATGTAGGCACATGCTTCAGAAAAGATTTCTGTGGACAAATAGGTTTGGAAAATGATGTATTATATATACTACTAGTATTTTAGAGATCCAAAGTTCACATAAACATATCGACACCTCATGGAAATTCTCTTTCCCCTAGACTTTTAAACTTTGTGCCTGTGTATGTGTGTGTGTGCGTGTGTGTGTGTGTGTGAAATACCTACTAACAGCTCAAGGAAAACAGCACTTCCAGAGCATGTTTAGGAAACAATGCCCCAGATAATGTTTGGAGGATGTTAGGAAGACTCCCTCATGCCTACCAGTATGAAACCAAACTGTCAGGGCTCTTTTCCTTTTTTTTTTTTTGTTTTTTTTTTGTTTTTGTAATTATGTAATTATGGGAGGTTTTTTTGTGATTGTAATAATTGTGTATTTTTTGTAATTTATAATGACAACGTTTTTTTAAAGTATTTTTTGGTAGTTGTTAAAAGACTAATCGTTTGCTTCTAGGAGTTTACCCTTTAGGCCGAGGCCTTAGAAGTTGTGAAAAGCTGATTCTTTTTGCAAAATGAGTTTAAATCAGGACTAGTGTGAGAGGCCATGAAATGTCCTGAGAAGAGTAAAAGGCTCAACCTCAGCATGGCCATTGGTGGATGGAGGGGTGAGGATGCAGGTTGAGAAAGTCCTGGGGAGAGTAACAGCCAGTTCTGGTGTCTCCAGGGTCTGGCGGCACCAAAACTGTGTTCACTCAGCCACTGACTCACTTTGACTAAGTGTGGTTTGTTTTTGTAGCTCTTTCATTCTGATTTCTGGCCAAGCAGGCAGCCCCCTTAGGGGGTCTGAGAGAGTGATCTCCATGACTAAGTCCTGGGAGCAGGGCATGCGCCAGTGTCCTGGTCATCTGCTCTGGCTTCTCCTAGGATACTGCAATTTTTCCTCAGGGTGAGGAGAAGAAGAATGACTTTCAGAGGATGACATTTACAGATAAGTTCTGTTTGAGCAAAACAAACTGCAAATGTGCAATGATCCAGCCAAAGATAATTGAAAAGATTTTATTTAAGTAACAACAACAAAACCTCCCAACCAATCAGTTCCTGAAACCTACATTTTATGGTGATAACTTAAGTTACAATTAAATGATGCCAAGCAGCTCAGAGTCACTCCTGAGCACTCCCACATTATGGTCCCCAATTTAGTTCACTTGGGGCTTTTGGATTCTCAACCAAAAGCAATTTACAGAAAGAATTTTCTTCTGTGACAAACATTCAAAGCTGTTACAATTTGATCTGTCCTCTCTCTCTGTGTTTCTTTCTCTCGGCTTAGTTTTAGCTTTGTGCTTGTTTGTTTTATAGATTAGGCCTGATTTTAAAGTATCTGTAAATCTTTCCCTAAGTAAAGGACAGATTGCTGCTCTGTATGCAAATGATATACTTGCCTGCCTTAAAAATTTCAGATTGACTTTGAATTGACCCCGTGCTTTATCCCTCAGTGGAGAAAAATGAAAGGATATTTATAATACCTGTGGACATTATGTAAGATACCAGTGGGAGTTTTCTCCAACAGTAGATGAATAGCAGAAACACGGGCAGACTAAAATGTGGCAGATATAGGCAAAAGGCAGATTGAAACTGATTTACATAGCTGGGTATTTCTTACTGTAGCTCTCTGTGGTTTCTCCCTTTCAGACACCTACAATGCTATAATTTTCTGTAAAAGTAAAGAATATAAAACTGAAAAAAAGCACACATATGATCACATACCAACAACTGAGCCCCCAAAAGTTTATAGTACAAGTTTCATTTTTTCTTTCTAAATATATTATAATTTTGAGGACAGCTTAAACCATTTTTACAGTAACCTTTTTACTGCCTAGGGGCAAGGTACAAAAATCTCATTTATGTTGGAAGTTCATGTGCTTCAAAATACATACCCCACTGCACATCAGTTTTCACCATTAGCGGAAACGTTCTTTGTTTTATTTTTTGAACCTCTTTTCTTCACACTGCCTTAAAAATTAAAATAGAGCAGAACATTAACCTGGGATGAAATATGGATTTTTTTATGCTTCTCTCAAACTCACATTTTATTAAGGTTATTGAAAATAATATCACTTCACTTAAAAATGCCAGAGAAACCCAAAGGATAAAATTGCATGAGATTAACATACCTATTCTTATCCTACAACAAACATATCTCAGTCCAAACCTCAGAGTTTCTTGGACTACACTATTTCAGAGCTGCATTTTTTAGTGTTTAGTTTTGATTTCCACAGTAGCACATTAACTGTCCCATGTTCTCAAATGAAAATGTTGAAATTCTCCAGGTCCCTTCAGTAGTGGCTGGAACCAGAGTCTTCATATCCTAAGGATCATGAGTTAAGTCTCTTCCCTAAAAGTTTTGCATTCATTGGCTCACAGTGACGTGACTGGAAGTGCTGGGACTGAGCATCCCAAAAGGGCATGATTGTGAAAGTAATGAAAGACAATGCTCTCCTTTCTTTGCCCCTTGTCTCCCTTCATGAGGACCTCCTACCCACCACCTGTTATGTCCAGGGCTCACAGACTCCTTTCTATTCCCTTTATTTATCAAGAAATTATCTGGTATCAGTCTCATCCACTGAGTGCCTAGCAATAAATGTTTGTTATTGAATGAATAAATGAAAGAGTGAATCCTTTACTTTCCAGTTTGTGGAGACTAATTAGAAAGAAAGATTAAAGAGGATGAAATGGGTCATACAGTATGAGTAGATCTTTCTGGCAATAAAAGAAAGAAAATAAATCACACTTGGGTCTTCCAACCCCAGTCTTTTCTTCGTAGGGTAAGTGGGAAGAAATATGGCTAAGAAGAGTTGATAACCTGTTTCAGGAGCAGAAGGAAAATGAGAGGTGACAGGAGAGGGATAGAACCTTCTGGTAGAAGTCAAATTATTCCAATACTTTCCCATGTGTTCTGGCCTGATGTCATTATTGAGGGCAAAGGACTATTCAGAAGGGAAATTACTGTGGCATTATGATGTGTTCTACAGCAGGAAGGAAAGAAGTCAAAGTGCTTAGTGGAAGTTAAAGAGATACGTTTGCAATATATACAGGAGTAGCTGTACAGGCCCCTAAACTTTGTGGGAGAAAGACTGGGTTTGGCAAACCTGTTGCATCTCCTGACAGCTCTGCAGTGCAGGTAACGAAGCATGGAGCTACATTTCCTTGAGGTGGAAGCTCGGCCTCCTGGTTCCTAGGTGAGCTACTCTGGGCTTAAAATTGCCCTTTCCCTCTGTTTTTAACCTCCTGGTGGTCCCTTGTGTGGTAGGTGGGAGAAAAGAATGGGGAATCATCAAGGGAAATGAGGTCACCCCCTGTGTGGGAAAGAAGAACTTAGGATTCCTCCATGCATGCTATGCTGAGTCAAGGAATGAGATTCCTTCATACTTCCTTTGGGAGTAATCATCAAAGTACTGTCTGCCTTGTGGGTCACCATTTCTTTACTGGGAGATGCCAGAGTTAAATAATGTGTTGCCTTTACTGGGGGAATTTGAATTTTATGACATTTCTTTCATTAAGCAGTGAGAAAATTTTATCCTTGTTAATGGGAATTCTGTCATTATTATTCAGCTGCAGAAAAATTGAGGTGTTTTACCAAAGCCTTCGTAGCCCTCTCCAAACAAAATGAGGAGGAAAGCTTCCTATTCTGCCTGTGCAAAGAGTGGCTGCTGGGAACAGAGTGGTCTAGACCCCTTACACTGTGATTCTGCGTCTCTTACCTTACAAGAAAGAGAAAAACAGCAGACCCTGACATCCAGGAACTGGTCTGATACTCACAGCCAGTCCTCAGTGTTGTTAGAAGCTGGGCTGGTGCTCACAGCTGGACATGCTATTCTCCTGTTGGACATAAACAATCTCACAGAACACGAGCATCAGGCAAGAGCACTCTCAGCCCGTGATAACGTGAGAAAACTCGAGCCCACTTCATAATTTTGTTGAGCACAGAGAAAAAAAAAAAATCACCGTGTAATCCACAGAGTACCAAACATCCCTTTCTTGGCTAATATGAAGGACTGCTACTTCTTTTCCAATTACAGCTCACTCTAGTCTGCCTTATTTATAGGTACAATTTATTGAGAACTGTTGCCAATTGAGAATTGTTTCAGACAGGCTTCAATCCAGAGAGAGCCCCTACTTCCTTAGACCCTGCCTCAAAATACCATAAGTCCTTTCTAATACTCTCTTATTGAGATACCCACAGTTCCTTGTGGTGGGCGTTCTCCTTTGCTAATAAACCCCCAACTTGTTCATCCACGGATGTGTACCTGGTAGCCTTTGGCTGGAGTGAATTGACACCTCACTGTTCCTGAAGTGTGATAGCCTTCTGTTGGACACTTCAGGACTTTGGTCATTGCTTTTCACACACCTGCTGCTAATACCTGAATCAGAAGACTGACGTAGGCTATAGATACATGAAAGTTAGGACTCTGATTTGCAAATGAAAGAAAACCTAACCCGAAAACTCACTAAGAAAAAAAAAGGGGGAGGAGAGTCATTATCTCATTTAATGAAAAATTCCAGGGATACATCTGGCTTCGAGAAAGTCTGTATTAAAGGACATCCTGCCATTTGCAACATGGATGGACTTTGAGGACATTAGGCTAAGTGAGATAAATCAGACAAAGAATGGCAAACACTGTATAATATCACTTATATGTGGAATCTAAAAAAGCCAAACTTGTAAAAATAGAGAGTAAAATGGTGGTTACCAGGGGCTGGGAGGGGGGATATGAGAGGTATTGTTTAAGGGTACAAATTGCAACTAGTAATAAATAAGTCCTAGAGATCTAATGTGCAGTATAGTAAATATAGACCACAGTATTATATTATAATCATCAAACCTTCTAAGATACTAGATCATAATTATTCCAACCACTAAAAAGAAATGATAATTATGTGATGTGATGGAGGTGGTAATTATCACTACGATGGCAATCATACTACAATATATAAATGTATTGTATCAACATGTTGTATATCTTAAATTTTTACAACATTATATGTCAAATATATTTCAAGAAAAAAGAAAGTCTGTGTAGGAGATTGAAACAACATAATCAAAAATGGTTTCTGTCCATCTCTCATACATTTTTCTACTGTATTGGAAACGTTCATCTTTTTTGTTGGTTCTCATAAGCCTGCCACAATGCATCAGGAAAGTGCACTGCTCAAATGGCCTAGCCTGGGTCATGTGGTCCACCTCTGTAACTAGAAATGATCCCACCCAGGCCAAATGGAGCAAGAGCTTGAGATATGGGAGCTGTCAGGCTGAAGTTCATTGCACATTATGAATCTTACTGGGGGCAGGGATTTGAGAGGCAGCGACTGAAAGCTGGAGCAAAGAGAGTTTGTGGAAGCACAGGTTTTAGAAGCTGTATAGATGAAAGGAAAACCCTAGTCCTGCCCATGCTTGCTGGTATAGCACTACTCTAAGTAGCATTTTAGGGCTGGATGGACGTTGATGGGGGAAATATCAGAAAAAGAGTTCAGGGGATATGTGGAAGCTAAGAGCAAGATTTTAATGTTTAAAGTAACAGTTGATCCTTGAACAACACGGAGTTAGGGGCATCCACTCTCCACGCAGTCGAAAGAGTCCACGTTTAACTTATCGTCATTGGCCCTCTCTATTGGAGGTTCCTCTGTATCCGTGGATTCAACCAACCTTAGATTATGTACTGCTCTCGCTACATACTATTACTATTACTATTGAAAAAAATCCACGTATAAGTTGCCCCATGCAGTTCAAACCTGTGTTGTTCAGGGTTCAACTGTATAATTATGTGGGTCCAGTGTTTTCCATTAAGAAGTGAATACACACACAATAAAACAGGCTCTACGGAAGCAAGAAGTGACCTAGTTTTCCTCTGCCTGGACAGCTCTCCCTGTCACTCTTCACTGCTTTCCTAGTCTTCCTCAGGTCCCAGCTAAAGAACGTATCCTCTGGGCAAGTCTTTCCCAATCCTTTAAAGGTCAGGTTCCATCTGCTATAAATTTCATAGTATAATTTCCCTAAAATTTGCACAGCATTTATCACAGTTTTAATCTTAAATTTATTTATGTAATTGCTTGCTTAGTATCTGATTTCTCTATTAGACAGCAGGGTCCAGGAGGGCAAGGTTTTTGCACCTAGTGTCTTATCTGGCACATATGAGGTGTATGCATTGGATATTTACTGATAAATTTATAAGCAAACACCCCAACAGGTGCTTTTAAAAGTATTTAAAAGCATTCTATACTCTTCTAATACAGACTGTGTTATTGTCTTCTTAAAGGTCATAAAGGGTGAACAGATATTCAGCCACATCAGATGAGAGATCTGAAGTCTACATTATGACCTGAGGACAGAACAATGCCTTTCAGCTTTATAATCTTGAGGATTGTTACCAAATGACTGCTTGGAGTTCCTGTTCTTGGCAACACCGTGATGCTACAGGAGACCTGAGTCCGAAGGTTGCCTGTTTTATTTCAGGTCAGCTGAGCAAGAACCAAGTGAGTATCATTGACCTGACAACATACACCAATGGCTTCTCACACGCACTGAAGGTTTTTTTGGGTTTGTTTGTAGTCTCTATTCCTAGTGACATGGTTCTTTGTAACAAGTAAACGAAGACATTTGTCTGTGACAGTGATTTTCAAACCATCGCTGGGGAAGTAGCAGGTTTTGAATTTCCAGACTGTTGAGGAATACCGTTTTAAGGTACAATAAAAGTAAATTACTAGTAAACAAAAATACACAAAATACACGCCTAAGTTTTTATAGGTGAAACAAAATTACTATGTCAGGTTGCTAAGAAAAGTTTCTAAACACTCTCAGTTGTGTACTTTTCTTGTTTCTCGTGGCAACCTTAGTCTACAACTGATAGCTTACTATTTGCAATGGCAGAAAAGTCTCAAGACATCAGTTCAGTTCACACGTGTTGTGTGTGAAACCCCCAGCAAATTGTTGTCTCTCTCACCAAATGAGTCTGTAAAGGTACGAAAGTCAATATCAGCAGATAAGCTTTCTGTTCATGCAGTGCAATTTGAGAAGGTAACAGGAGTGTTATGGGGCTCCACATGACTATTTAACATTTTTTCTATCAAATATTAAAAATTCAGTGGAAAACACAGAAGATACCTAAAAAGGAGTATGAAATGAGTGAAGCATTTTATATTTGGCCAATGTTTTAAAACTCATTATCCACTTTAAAAAATAAAATGCATATTTGTTTAAAATCTGGGGCTTCCATTTCTATTGCCCTAGAATTTAAATATAAAGAAAGAGGTGGACTAAAGCACTATAACATATTGCCCTCTTACAACAAATTTCGGATCATAAGAATGGTAAATGTGGTGCTGTTAAAATGATTTTGTTAACTTGTGGCCAGTATGACAAGACACTTCATTTCAAATCATTGGTTTTCTAGACAAAATATACCACTGGGATGAAATCACATTTCCTTTGACAATCTGTAGGAGAAGGAAGGATCTGTGGGAGAACTACATTATCATAATTGTGAGATTAAAAAGACACACACAGATAGCATCCAAGTTATCCAACACTGGGAGACTGTAAAGCTTGATTATTGCAAAGGTGGATTGGCATATTAATTAAAAATAAGACTGACATTTGAAGCATATTTTAGATTTCATGGCAAACTTCATCATTCTAAATATAGTTTCAGATAATTATGACACATTTGGTGCTAAGCTATTTTAGAATTCAAAACACTTCCATCTTGGAATGGTTGCAACAAATCAGGGTGTTTGATCAAGGCTGCAGAGAAAAGACAGTGGATTTCATATTCCAGGTCTCCTCATATTCTGCTTTTAGCTTTTATTTTCTGTGCAGGTTAAGTTGATAGAGCTTTTGCAAGGTGATGGTATTCTGAGTGCAAATGGGATTTGACATTTTGAGTGTAAATAAGAATGGTTTGTCTTCCTGCAATATAAGTCACTTTTCACCAGCAGTTTAAATAAAGTGAAACCCACAGAAATGTAGGGTTATTCATTTTCTTGTGAACCATCCTGAACTTCATTTTCTTCATTTGTAAAATCAAGCTGTTAGACCAGATACTCTCCAAAGTCCCTTCCAGCGCTAACATTTCAAGGATTGAGTTGTCAAACATTCGGGTTTAAGTCCTGGCTTTGTCTCTTTACTCCCTGTGTGATCAGGGAGAGGTTGCTTAAACTCTGTAAATCTCAGTTTGCTTGGCTCTAAGATAGGGGTTAAATAATTATTTCAGCACATATTTATTGAGTTTCTCTTTTGTGCAAGGCAGTGAGGGCACTGGTGTGGATGTGGCGGAAATGGTCCCTGCTCTTGTAGAGTTTACATTCATCCATTAACTCATTCATTCATTCAACAAGTATTATTGAGTGCCTACCATTTATCAGGCAATGTGGTAGGTGCTGGGGATACATCAGAAGATATTCGTAGAGTGGAGGCAGGTGGCCAAAAAGCCTCAGCAAACAGCTATAGGTACTATGATGGAAACAAACATGAAAATGAGAGGACAAGGCAGGAGCTATGTCCTTTATAAGGAGGTCAGAGAAGCCTTCCTTATAAAAGTGGCATTTATGCTGACTCTTAAAGGAGAAAAAGAAACTAACTATGTAAAGTGGAAGAGAAGAACCTAAGTGCATCTGAGTAACAAAAAGAAAATCAATGTAGCTGGTAGTAGTAGGACGAGATGACCATTGGAGAAATATTCAAAGGCCAGACATGCAAAGGCCTTAAGAGTTTGCTTATTCTGAGTTCAGTTAAAAGCTACTGATAGGGTTTCCCCGGTGGCGCAGTGGTTGAGAGTCCGCCTGCCGAGGCAGGGGACGCGGGTTCGTGCCCCAGTCCGGGAAGATCCCACATGCCGCAGAGCGGCTAGACCCGTGAGCCATGGCCACTGAGCCTGCACGTCCGGAGCCTGTGCTCTGCAGCGGGAGAGGCCACAGCAGTAAGAGGCCAGCGTACCGGTGGGGGCGGGGGGGAAGCTACTGATAGTAATGATAGTCATATGACTTTATGATAGTAATGGCAAGATATGAACAGTCACTTGACCTAATTTATATTTAACACCTTTCTGGCTGTTTGGTGGAGCATGGACTGAGGGGCAGCAGTGAAGGATGGAGGACCAGGCATGTTGCAGTAGTTCAGGCAAGACATCATGCCAGATGGCCTCCAGGAGAGGCAGGGGAAGTGGGGAGATGCAACCTACTGCAGAAACAATTTAAGGCAGAACAATCAGATTTGCTCATGAATTTCATGTGGGAATTTAAGAAAATGGCAAAATTAAGGCTGTCCCCTAGTGTTGGGGACATGTGTTTAGGGAGGAGAATCAGGAGTTCCATTTTGGACATGCTGTATTGAGATGCTGCTAAAGAGACAGAGTAGAGCTGTCAAGTCATCAGTAAGATATGTGAGTCTAAAGCTCGTAGAAGAAGACTGCGATGGAGAAAAGTAAATATGGGCACATCATGAGGAAAGGCCTCAGGAATAGATGAGATCACTAGAGAGCGGAGACAAAAATGGTTTAGTTCTGAGCTCTAAGGAACTCGCCTATTTGGAAATCATAAGAACAGGTCCCATAGGAAAAACTATCAAAAACAGTCAAAGAGGGAAGAGGGCATAAAGACATTGTGCTGTTAGAAGCTACCAAAGAAGAGCAGTTCAAGAATGAGGGGGCTCAGAAGTGTTGAAAATTGCCAAAGAATAATGGAGATGAGAGAAAAACATCCACAGGAACAGGCAACGTGATGTTTGCTGGTCAGAGAAGATTGAGTGACATATTGGAGGAGGAATCCATTCTGCAGTGGATTAAGTTGTGCTGTAGGGGGTGAGGGAGTGGAGATAACACTTCTGGAAAATTGGGCCAAGAAGAGAGCAAAAAATAGGTAGTAACTTGAGACAGATAAGGCTCCAGGGGGGTTTATTTTCCTTTTTAAAAATGGAGGTGTTGTATAGAATTGATAGTAAATAGCCAGTGGAGTAGGAGTGTGGGTGGCAGAGTCGTGGTGCAGAAGTTGCTGTTATAAAACATAAAAGACAGAACTGAGAGGAAGGAAAAGTCCTTGAGAAGCAGAGGAAGGTTAGAGTCTGGAGCACAAACAGAGGGCTTAGCACAGGGTGTGGCATGTAGTGACTGGCCAGTAAAGATAGGTATTCATGATGGCGATGACTCTAAGGAGCTTTTCCTCGTCTCTGTGTTGGCCTAGCCTGGGAAGAGGCTGCAGTTGGAGAGAAGAGTCCTGGGAGTGTAGAACAGTGGTGGGCTCACCAGTTTTTCAGGTCTAGTTATCAGTGGCTTCCTAATGTAAAACGGCAAATTTACGGGAAAACATTCTTGACAATAGAGGTTTAATCACAGGGCAAGCCTGGACAGGGCAAAGAGGTTTGTAGGGACATTAGAAAAGAGTTCTCTTCCTTTTCCTCCTTCCCACACTCTGCCACTCAAAACCATTTCCTCTCTCGAGTGCAAAGTGGTGCAACCTCATGGAGAAAAATTTGGCAATACCTAACACAACTTCTCATGCATTTGCCTTTTTATTTATTTTTTAATTTTTATTGGAGTATAGTTGCTTTACAATGTTGTGTTAGTTTCTACTGCACAGCAAAGTGAATGAGCTATACGTATACATATATCTGCTCTTTTTTGGATTTCCTTCCCACTTAGGTCACCGCAGAGCATTGAGTAGAGTTCCCTGTGCGATACAGTAGGTTCTCATTAGTTATCTATTTTATGCATAGTATCAATAGTGTATATATGTCAGTCCCAATCTCCCAATCGTCCCCCCCCACCTTCCCCCTTGGTATCCATATGTTTGTTCTTTACGTCTGTGTCTCTATTTCTGCTTTGCAAATAAGACCATCTATACCTTTTTTTTTTTTTTGCCTTTTTACAAAGCACTTCTCTGCTGGGAATTTTACCCAGAAGATAAACTCCACAAACATGAAAAACAAAAATGAAAACACATGCAGAAGATTCATCACTGTGGCATTATTTGTATAAACAAAATATTGGAAACAACATAAATGTTCATTCTTAAGAGACTAATTGAATAAACTATGGTAGTTTCACACAACGTAGTACCATGCAGTTGTGCAGTTGTGAAAAATAATGAAGTGATAGTGATTTCCAGGATATATTGATAAGTGAAATATAAATTTTATATGTATATATATATATATGTATAATTTTTTGGTAAGAGGTTACACAGAAGTATAAACAGAAACAAATGAAAATGATTATGGGAGGTGAGTAGGCATACAGGGATGGAAATGGGATAAAAGTGGGAACTCTTTGAAAATAACTTTGTATTTAGTTTTGACTTTTTAATTATGTAAATGTTTAAAATTTTCTAAATAAAAAGCAAGATAGATTAGATAGATAGATAGATAGATATCAAGTATTTCCAATTCCAATATTTTTCAATTCTGATTGTGGATTCTTTTTATTATAAATACTTTCCTTTTATCCCTATAGCCAGTGCCTCAGCTCTGTCCCTAATTTTCTCAGCTTAAAAATACTGGGTCAGTATTATCCTGCATTGTCCTGACCCCATGAGCAATTTGATTATGTACAAATTGCAGGCTGTCATTTACGGCCATATTTCACTGTAAGTTAAGCATCACTGTCTTAAAACACACTCTTAAGTAGCTCTTAATACTCTGTCTTAAGTGACACTTGACCTCCTGGGCCCAAAGCCAAGCAGTGACATGGTCCTTCTGCCTCTGGTTTTTGGGGCAACCTGTAAAAGTGACCCTTGGAAAGGTTTCCAGCTATTAGAAGGACATGTAATTCTCCTGTCTCCTTCTCCTGAGCAGTGGAAACAGTTGGTCAGTGTGACAGCCTCCTCACTCATTCCACAAGTAATTGTATCAGTTTGACATTGTAGCCTGGGGGATAGGGGCTATGAGAGAGTAATAGGATTTAAACTCCAATTCTTTTCAGCTGCTGGCTAGGATTAGTGAATAGAGATAAATAGAACTCTTTTGCTATTTTTATAAATAACAGCTTTGATATAGGTTTAGATTTGAAACACCTGAAATTTCGCCAGAGATGACATATAAAAACTGCCAGTGGAAATGTACAGAAAACCTACCTTTGGTTAAGGAATCTGGCTCAGTTTCTCTCCCAGAAGGCATTTGGGGAAATGATCTCCATAAGGTTTTATTATTACTGATCACTCTATACTCCTTCTTGGGCATTTGTCAACAAATTGCTCCAATAAAAGCACTTGTAATAAATCCCGTGTGCCCTGTGGATTCATTGCCTGGTAGGTACAATCCTTCTTGGAGATATTGCTGTTCGGTTGTTCAATGACTTTGTAATTTAAACTGTAACTGGTAGAAGGAAGAAGAAAATTTCATCTTCTCAAAGTAATGATTTAAAGCTACTGTGCTGAAGACATGAGAGTTTCATGGCTCTGTCGTTTCTGTCTTATTTCTGTGTTCATTAGAGTGTGCTCAAACTGAGGAGGGGATAGTTAAGTCTGAGAACTATCTCAAATCAAGCAAATGTGTTTACTCACGTTGGAGAAGAAAAGAGAGGGGACACATGCTTAAAGTATTCAGATATTAGAAGGGAATATCATTAAGGGGAAACAGGCTGATTGTGTTTCCAACACGGCTGAACTGTAAGCATTGGTAGGAAGGTACAAGGGGGCAGTTTTGAGTTTAATAGAAAAATGAATTTTCTAACACTATCCAGCAGTGGAACAGATTGCTCAGCACTAAAAATATCCAGGTAGAGGCTAAATAACTCTGTCAAGTTTATAATTTGTTAACCTCCAAAATCTCCTGTCAATTTTAAGAGCCAATTCATTCATTAATTCATTCCACATTCATTCAGGTATTAATTATTATTGAGGAATTCTCATGGATACCAAGTTACTGCCTAGACATTGTAGGAACAATGATAAACGACAACAGACATGGCACCTAATATCACAATCTGGTAGAGAGAGAGGAGGGACAATGACCAACTAATCACACAGTGAGTGCATGATGTTAAACTGGGATGAGTATGTTGAAGGGAAGGAATGTGGTCCTATTAGAGCATAGGGCAAAGGAGACTTCCTGAACATGGTGTTGGTGGGGTGGGGTTGTGAAGAAAGGCTTTCCTGCTGATGTCATGCCCGAGTAGAAAGTTGGGAGATGAGTAAAACTGGTATGGCGGGAAGGGGAAGGGAGGAGGAGACTTCCAAGGAGAATGAAGAGCATTTGGAAAGTCCTGTGGAAGGAGGGATCCTGGCATGTTTTTCCCAAGCTTTCCTGCTAGTAAGAATGACCTGGGGATTAGGAACTAAGATGACAGAGTAGAAGGACATGCTCTCCCTCCCTCTTGCGAGAACACCAGAATAACAACTAGCTGCTGGACAGTCATCGACAGGAAGACACTGGAACTCACCAAAAAAGGATACCCCACATCCAAAGACAAAGGAGAAGCCACAATGAGAGGGTAGGAGGGGCACAACCACAGTAAAATCAAATCCCATAACTGGTGGGTGGGTGACTCACAGACTGGAGAACACTTATACCACAGAAGTCCACCCACTGGAGTGAAGGTTCTGAGCCCCACGTCAGGCTTCCCAACCTGGGGGTCCGGCAACGGGAGGAGGAATTCCTAGAGAATCAGACTTTGAAGGCTAGTGGGATTTGACTGCAGGACTTCGACAGGACAGGGGGAAACAGAGACTCCACTCTTGGAGGGCACACACAAAGTAGTGTGCACATCGGGACCCAGGGGAAGGAACAGTGACCCCATAGGAGACTGAACCAGACCTACCTGCTAGTGTTGGAGGCTCTCCTGCAGAGGCGGGGGAAGGCTGTGGCTCACCGTGCGGACAAGAACACTGGCAGCAGAAGTTCTGGGAAGTACTCCTTGGCATGAGCCCTCCCAGAGTCTGCCATTAGCCCCACAAAAGAGCCCAAGTAGGCTCCAGTGTTGGGTTGCCTCAGGCCAAACAACCTACAGGAAGGGAACACAACCCCACCCATCCCATCAGCAGTGAAGCTGATTAAAATTTTACTGAGCTCTGCCCACCAGAGCAACAGTCAGCTCTACTCACCAGTCCCTCCCATCAGGAAACTTGCACAAGCCTCTTAGATAGCTTCATCCACCAGAGGGCAGACAGCAGAAGCAAGAAGAACTACAATGCTGCAGCCTGCGGAACAAAAAACCACATTCACAGAAAGACAGACAAGATGAAAAGGCAGAGGACTATGTACCAGATGAAGGAACAAGATAAAACCCCAGAAAAACAACTAAATGAAGTGGAGATAGGCAACCTTCCAGAAAAAGAATTCAGAATAATGATAGTGAGGATGATCCAAGACCTCGGAAAAAGAATGGAGGCAAAGATCGAGAAGATGCAAGAAATGTTTAACAAAGACCTAGAAGAATTAAAAAGCAAACAAACAGAGATGAACAATACAATAACTGAAATGAAAACTACACTAGAAGAAATCAGTAGCAGAATAACTGAGGCAGAAGAACAGATAAGTGACCTGGAAGACAGAATGGTGGAATTCACTGCCGTGGAACAGAATAAAGAACAAAGAATGAAAAGAAATGAAGACAGCCTAAGAGACCTCTGGGACAACATTAAACGCAACAACATTCGCATTAAGGGGGTCCCA
Organism: Monodon monoceros; assembly: GCF_005190385.1. NCBI lineage: Eukaryota > Metazoa > Chordata > Mammalia > Artiodactyla > Monodontidae > Monodon > Monodon monoceros. The sequence continues at coordinate 69,203,643 of NW_021703782.1, forward strand.
GAAAGAGAAGACAGAGAGAAAGGACCCGAGAAAATATTTGAAGAGATTATAGTCGAAAACTTCCCTAACATGGGAAAGGAAATAGCCACCCAAGTCCAGGAAGCGTAGAGACTCCCATACAGGATAAACCCAAGGAGAAACATGCCGAGACAAATAGTCATCAAATTCGTAAAAATTAAACACAAAGAAAAATTATTGAAAGCAGCAAGGGAAAAACGACAAATAACATACAAGGGAACTCCCATAAGGTTAACAGCTGATAACTCAGCAGAAACTCTACAGGCCAGAAGGGAGTGGCATGATATACTTAAAGTGATGAAAGGGAAGAAACTACAACCAAGGTTACTCTACCCAGCAAGGATCTCATTCAGATTCGATGGAGAAATCAAAAGCTTTACAGACAAGTAAAAGCTAAGAGAATTCAGCAACACCAAACCAGCTCTACAACAAATGCTAAAGGAACTTCTCTAAGTGGGAAACACAAGAGAAGAAAAGGACCTACAAAAACAAACCCAAAACAATTAAGAAAAAGGTCGTAGGAACATACATATCAATAATTACCTTAAACATGACTGGATCAAATGCTCCAGCCAAAAGTCACAGGCTTGCTGAATGGATATAAAAACAAGACCCATCTATATGCTGTCTACAAGAGACCCACTTCAGACCTAGGGACACATACAGACTGAAAGTGAGGGGATGGAAAAAGATATTCCATGCAAGTGGAAATCAAAAGAAAGCTGGAGTAGCTTTACTCATATCAGATAAAATAGACTTTGTAAAGAATGTGACAAGAGACAAGGAAGGACACTACATAATGATCAAGGGATCAATCCAAGAAGAAGATATAACAATTACAAATATATATGTACCCAACATAGGAGCACCTCAATACATAATGCAACTGCTAACAGCTCTAAAAGAGGAAATCGACAGTAACACAATAATAGTGGGGGACTTTAACGCCTCACTTACACCAATGGACAGATCATCCAAAATGAAAATAAATAAGGAAACAGAAGCTTTAAATAACACAATAGACTAGATAGATTTAATTGATATTTATAGGACATTCCATCTAGAAACAGCAGATTGCACTTTCTTCTCAAGTGTGCATGGAACATTCTCCAGGATAGATCACATCTTGGGTCACAAATCAAGCCACAGTAAATTTAAGAAAATTGAAATCATATCAAGTATCTTTTCTGACCACAATGCTATGAGATTAGAAACGAATTACAGGGAAAAAAATGTAAAAAACACAAACACATGGAAACTAAACAATACATTACTAAATAACCAAGAGATCACTGAAGAAATCAAAGAGGAAATCAAAAACTACCTAGAAACAAATAACAATGAAAACACGACGACCCAAAACCTATGGGATGCAGCAAAAGCAGGTCTAAGAGGGAAGTTTATAGCTATGCAAGCCTACCTCAAGAAACAAGAAAAATCTCAAATAAACAATCTAACCTTACACCTAAAGAAACTAGAGAAAGAAGCACAAACAAAACCTAAAGTTAGCAGAAGGAAAGAAATCATAAAAGAGCAGAAATAAATGAAATAGAAACAAAGAAAACAATAGCAAGGATCAATAAAACTAAAAGCTGGTTCTTTGAGAAGATAAGCAAAATTGATAAACCATTAGCCAGACTCATGAAGGAAAAGAGGGAGAGGACTCAAATCAACAAAATTAGAAATGAAAAAGGAGAAGTTACAACAGACACCGTGAAAATACAGAGCATCCTAAGAGACTACTACAGGCAACTCTATGCCAATAAAGTGGATAATCTGGAAGAAATGGACAAATTCTTAGAAAGGTATAAGCTTTCAAGACTGAATGAGGAAGAAATAGGAAATATGAACAGACCAATCACAAGTAATGAAATTGAAATTGTGATTAAAAATCTTCCAGCAAACAAAAGTCCAGGACCAGATGTCTTCACAGGTGAATTCTATGAAACATTTAGAGAAGAGCTAACACCCATCCTTCTCAAACTCTTCCCAAAAATTGCAGAGGAAGGAACACTCCCAAACTCATTCTATGAGACCACCATCACCCTGATACCAAAACCAGACAAAGATACTACAAAAAAAGTAAATTACAGACCAATATCACTGATGAATACAGATGCAGAAATCCTCAACAAAATACTAGCAAACAGAATCCAACAACACATTAAAAGGATCATACACCATGATCAAGTGGGATTTATCCCAGGGATGCGAGGATTCTTCATTATACGTAAATCAATCAATGTGATACACCATATTAACAAATTGAAGAATAAAAACCATATGATCATCTCAATAGATGCAGAAAAAGCTTTTGACAAAATTCAACACCCATTTATGATAAAAACTCTCAAGAAAGTGGGCATAGAGCGAACCTACCTCAACATAATAAAGGCCATACATGACAAACCCACAGCAAACATCATTCTCAATGGTGAAAAACTGAAATCATTTTCTCTAAGATCAGGAACAAGACAAGGTTGCCCACTCTCACCACTATTATTCAACATAGTTTTGGAAGTACTAGCCACAGCGATCAGAGACAAAAGAGAGATAAAAGGAATCCAAATTGGAAAAGAAGAAGTAAAACTGTCACTCTTTGCAGATGACATGATACTATACATAGGGAATCCTAAAGATGCCACCAGAAAATACTAGAGCTGATGGATGAATTTGGTAAAGTTGCAGGATACAAAATTAATGCACAGAAATCTCTTGCATTCATATACGCTAATGATGAAAAATCTGAAAGAGAAATTAAGGAAATACTCCCATTTACCATTGCAACAACAACAAAAAAGTACCTAGGAATAAACCTACCTAAGGAGACAAAAGACCTATATGCAGAAAACTATAAGACACTGATGGAAGAAATTAAAGCTGATAACAACAGATGGAGAGATATACCATGTTCTTGGATTGGAAGAATCAATATTGTGAAAATGACTATACTTCCCAAAGCAATCTACATATTCAATGCAATCCCTATCAAATTACCAATGGCATCTTTTATGGAACTAGAACAAAAAATCTTAAAAATTGTATGTAGACACAAAAGACCCCGAATAGCCAAAGCAGTCTTGAGGGAAAAAGACAGAGCTGGAGGAATCAGACTCCCTGACTTCAGACTATACCACAAAGCTACAGTGTTCAAGGCAATATGGTACTGGCACAAAAACAGAAACATAGATCCATGGAACAAGATAGAAAGCCCAGAGATAAACCCACGCACCTATGGTCAACTAATCTATGACAAAGGAGGCAAGGATACACAATGGAGAAAAGACAGCCTCTTCAATAAGTGGTGCTGGGAAAACTGGACAGCTGTAATGAATGTAAATGAATGAAATTAGAACACATCCCTAACACCATACACAAAAATAAACTCAGAATGGGTTAGAGACCTAAATGTAAGACCGGACACTCTAAAAGTCTTAGAGGAAAACATAGGAAGAACACTCTTTGACATAAATCACAGCAAGATCTTTTTTGATCCACCTCCTAGAGTAATGGAAATAAAAACAAAAATAAACAACTGGGACCTAATGAAACATCAAAGCTTTTGCACAGCAAAGGAAACCATAAACAAGACAAAAAGACAACCCTCAGAATGGGAGAAAATATTTGCCAACGAATCAACGGACAAAGGATTAATCTCCAAAATATATAAACATCTCATGCAGCTCAATATTAAAAAAACAACCCAATCCAAAAATGGGCAGAAGACCTAAATAGACATTTCTCCAAAGAAGACTTACAGATGGCCAAGAAGCACATGAAGAGCTGCTCAACATCACTAATTATTAGAGAAATACAAATCAAAACTACAATGGGGTATCACCTCACAGCAGTTAGAATGGGCATCATCAGAGAATGTACAAACAACAAATGCTGGAGAGGGTGTGGAGAAAAGGGAACCCTCTTGCACTGTTGGTGGGAATATAAGTTGATACAGCCACTCTGGAGAGCAGTATGGAGGTTCCTTAAAAAACTATAAACAGAATAACCATATGATCCAGCAATCCCACTACTGGGCATATACCCAGAGAAAGCCATAATTCAAAAAGACACATGGACCCCAATGTTCATTGCAGCACTGTTTACAATAGCCAGGTCATGGAGGCAACCTAACTGCCCATTGACAGATGAATGGATAAAGAAGATGTGGTACCTATATACAATGGAATATTACTCAGCCATAAAAAGGAAAGAAATTGGGTCATTTGTTGAGACGTGGATGGATCTAGAGACTGTCATACAGAGTGAAGTAAGTCAGAAAGAGAGAAACAAATATCATATATTAACTCATATATGTGGAACCTAGAAAAATGGTACAGATGAACCGGTTTGCAGGGCAGAAATTGAGACACAGATGTAGAAAACAAATGTATGGACACCAGTGGGGGAAAGCGGCGGGGGTGTGGGAGTGGTGGTGTGATGAATTGGGCAATTGGGATTGACATGTATACACTGATGTGTATAAAATTGATGAGTTATAAGGACCTGCTGTATAAAAAAATAAAATAAAATTCAAAATTAAAAAAAGAATGACCTGAGGCTCTTGTTAAGTATACCACTTTCTAGCCCTTCCCCTTAAAGTATTATCTAGTGGGCTTGGAAATTTTAATTTATCCAATAACTTGAATGATTCTTACCCTAGTTTCAGACGTGATGTTAGAGGGCCTTTCGAAGGCCAGTGTGGCTGAAGCATAAAGGCTGCGGTGTTGTTGCATGAGAGGCCGGACATATCCATGTATTGGGCACTGTCTTGAGAACAATAGGTAGATTTGTGGAATTGGTAAATGAAACCTGAGGGAATTTTTTTCTGATAGCTTCAATTTTCTCTGTGATCGAAGGAAAAGAAGATGGTTGGTCATACCAGTAGGGGCAGTCTCATCATGCATCATCACAGTTTTGAGGGAAATGGAGAAGTGAGAGGGCCGGTTGTCTAGGAGAAACAAGTAGGATTGATGGGCGGTGTGGAGAGCTCACTTGAGGTGAGTGATTATGGATTTATAGTGGTAACAGTTTGCCATGCTGTGTTTTTCTTCAGAATCTATTAGGTGCTTAAGTGTTACCAGAGAGAAAACCCAACAGCAGGGTCGATCCCAGATTAAATGTGACAAAATACAAAGACATAAAGGAGTTTGTGGTATCAATGAGAGTGTTTTTTAAAAGAATTAGTTAATTAATTAATTTTAATTGATATATAGTTGATTTACAATGTTTCAGGTGTACAGCTAAGTAATTCAGTTTTATATACACACACACACACACACACACACACACACACACACACATATATATTCAAATTCTTTCAGGTTATTTTCCATTATAAGTTACTATAAGATACTGACTGTAGTTCCCTGTGGTATATAGTAGCTCCTTGTTGTTTATTTTATGTACAGTAATGTGCATCTGTTAATGCCAAGTTCCTAATTTATCCCTCCTCCTCCCGTCCCTTTGGTAACCATAAGTTTGTTTTCTCTGTGAGTCTATTTCTGTTTTGTAAGTAAGTTCATTTGTACCATTTTTTTAAGATTCCACATAAAATTATATCGTATGATATTGATCTTTCTCTGTCAGGCTTACTTTATTTAGTATGATAATCTCTAGGTCCATCCACGTTGCTGCGAATGGCATTATTTCACTCTTTTTATGGCTGAGTAATATTCCATGGTATATATGTACCACATCTTTATCCATTCCTCTGTCGATGGATATTTAAGTTGCTTCCATGTCTTGGCTATTGTGAATAGTGCTGCAATGAACACTGGGGTGCATGTGTCTTTTCGAATTAGAGTTTTCTCTGGATCTATGCCCAGGAGTGGAATTGCTGAATCATATGGTAGCTCTATTTTTAATTTTTTAAGGAACCTCCATACTGTTCTTCTTAGTGGCTGTTTCAATTTACATTCCCACCAGCAGTGTAGGAAGGTTCTCTTTTCTGCACACCCTCTCCAGCATTTGTTATTCATAGACTTTTCAATGCTGGCCATTTTGACCAGTGTGAACGAAAGTGATTTTGAAATGAATGATTATACCATGTAAACTAGATAAGGAGGGAAGTGAAGAAATTAGACAGGCTGAAGGATTGCTTAGCATATAGAGGTCAATAGACCAGAGGCTCTGATGAGTCCAAATTGGGAGTAGTTGGAACTACAATGTCATAGTCGAAGGGTAATATGCCCAGGTTCATGATTTGGAGGTAGAACAGTCTTATATAACATTTATGTCCACAGTATTATGGGTTTGAGATAGGTTTCGTAGGATTGAGTGGGGAAAAATTTATTGGAAAAGAAGCAGTGAAATAAGTGAGAGATAAAATCCTCTCATCTCTGCTACTATGATATAGGAAAATTAAGACTGGAGGAGGGGATTTTGCTTCAAGGCATGGCCTGTTTTTGCTTTCACTCTACTAGTCAATGTCAGGGTGGCTGTAGGTCAGGGAATTTGGTAGGGTGATGAGACTGCTTTAGGTCATCACAAACCACAAAAATCTTAGGGAGCAAGACAGCAATATATCACGGCTTGGAGCCAGCAGAAGTCAGGAGGACATAAATACTAGAGAACAAAACATGGCAAGTGGCCAGGAGTTGATGGGGATGATTAGCGAGGGGAAGATCTGTAGACACTGCGCGAGAAGAAAAAGAAAGATTGAAAAATAAGCAGAAAGCCAAGCAAAATCAGGAACTGAGGTGAAGACAAGCTAGGCAAGAAAGCAGGTGCAGCACACCTGTAGTGAAGGAATCACCTTGCTTTAACTCAACTTGAGCTGTGTTATTTCCTTGTGACCCTGATGAAAACTGATCCAGGACAAGCCTGGCCTGCAGGTGGTAGTAAATGAAAACAGCCAGGGATAGGAAAACGTCTGGTTGAAACAAATGCTTGGAAACACGTGGTCCTTTGTCCTTGAAGATGGTCCTATTATACTTTAGACTCTAAATTGGGATTTATAGCCAAAAAGAAGAATTTCTTCCTATTTTCTCTTTCCTGATGGTAGCTTATTAGCCTATATAGCCATTGGAAAATAGAATTGTAATGCTTCACAAGTCCCAAAATAACATTTCTTCAAAAATTCATCAGGTGGGGACTGAAAATCAAGTAAACACACTTCTCCGACCTTGACCCAAACCAGTGCATCTGAAGCTAGAATGCTGCATGCATTTTCAGATGATTCACCTTGAGAAAAATGTGATGAAAAAGGCTAAGCAATACGGCATTTTAACGCAGGCAAGAAGGAGATTATGCCTCAGAAGACCTCACAGTAGCCCTTGACTGCTGTGCCTCATACTATAGGCCAAAGAGTACCTGGCCCGCCCCAAGAGGCACTCCCTTCTGACCTGACTCTGTTATCTAGGACCTTGGAATTCCTGCTTAAATGGCTTTGACCCTACTTTCAGAGCCTGGGTGAGTCTGTTCCTTCTGTCTTTGCTCCTAAAGACAAAAATGGCACCCCTGGTGGGTACACCCTAGACTAAGTAGTGACCAGAGGACAGCTGTTTGTGGAGGCTGTGGCTGGAGCTTATTTACACCACCTGTGTGTCCACGTGTATGTGAGCAAGTACGGAAAGGAAGCAGGGGGAGGAAAAGGAGGGAAGAATGCCAAAGGCCACAAGCTGGGAGCCAGGAGCCATCTTTCCCTGTACTGCCATGTTCTCAGAACTCTGAGAATTCCAAACTCAGACCTGGCCTTCCAGGTTTTATGAAGTTCTGTTCATCACAGAAGAAGAGTAGAACATGTTCTATTTAGCAGTCTGTTAGCTTGATATATATCTTTTTTTGTTTTTTTTTGCGGTGTGCGGGACTCTAGCTGTTGTGGCCTCTCCCGTTGCGGAACACAGTCTCCGGACGCACAGGCTCAGCGGCCATTGCTCACGGGCCCAGCTGCTCCACAGCATGTGGGATCTTCCCGGACCAGGGCACGAACCGTGTCCCCTGCATCGGCAGGCGGACTCTCAACCACTGCGCCACCAGGGAAGCCCTTGATATATATCTTTTAAACACTTAGACATATGTTACATGGGCCTCCATCTGTACTCTTTCTAAGCCCCAAATATTTGGGATAGGCCTGGGTTTATGTGTACAAATTGCTCTAACTTTTTATAGTCCTCCAATGTAGCATTGTCTTATGCCCTGTTTATGTATCTATCTCTCCTCCTGGACATTTTGCTCCTTAAATCATCTCCTATTTATCTTTAAATTCCCCAACATATAGCTGATTGCCTCTTGGCACATAGTATATTCAATGTGATTCACTTCTCCATCTCCCACCCCTGGAAACTGAAGAGAGGACTGCATTCTACATTGGGATTCTATGGTATAAAACAGAAATATATGCAAAAATGCAGAATCACAGAGATCAGGATAACTCTGAGAATGAAATGCTAGCTTTCTTGAAAATTTGCAGAACTCCCAGAGAAGGTTTTGAACTTCCGTGGATTGTGGAAGGAGCAGCAATTCAAGAGTCTTATCTAGAAAGTGAGGTGTATCAACCGTGTCTTTTATCTTCTCAATTCTGATGCATTGACATCTGGGGTCTTGCTGACCTTGGAGGGACTGCGCCGTCCAGGGTTGGCCAATTCCTAGAGAAAGTAAACAATTCATCCATAAGTGTGCCTTTCAAATGCAAACCACAATAAGGGCTCTTGCCCACAGTGTCACTCTGTCCCTCTGTTTCCTGACCAACCCCAGTTCTTCCCTCTGTGTCCCCCATGATGTGGTGTGCCCTCTCTTGGGATCTGTGAGTATAACATTCATCTTTTCAATAGCAGTTGTCTCCTGATCTATTGGCCTTACCATAAGTAATAACAAAACATGGGGCAGCTAGTACCCTTGAACTTTCCCACTGCAGTCCTTTCTCCCCTTTCAGTACCTCTCCCTCTGGCACTGTGCTTGTAACAGTTTGCTGTTAATGCTGCTGCCCCCGCTTCCTAGTGAAAGTGGCTCCTAGTTTGCAAAGAGGATTCAAGTGAAGTTTATTTACAGAGGACTCGCCTGGTTACCTAAATTTCTTTTTAACTTATTAGTGCTTTTTACTTACAAAAATAATACACCTTGTAAGAAAATTTTAGTAGAAAAATTTGTAGAGTAAATGAGTTCAAACACAATGTTTATTAATTTATCGCTGTATTTTAGGGTTCTTGTTTGAAAGCACAGGAGTCTAGCCTTGCTAACTTGAAAGGAAAAGCAATTTATTGGAAAACAATTTTAAGATGTTATATCTGTAGGTAGAGAACACAAAGAATGCCCATTGATGTACTAAAGCATATTTCTTCCTTAAGGAAGAATTGAAGAAAAGGTTGAAGAGCTAGGTAAGGATATTTGGAAAGGACAGGAATCAGAGTAGTTCTGGGCATTGTGGTAACAGGAACCCACGTCGTAAGCCTGCATCAGCTCTGTCCCTTTTTGTGCTTGTGTAAATATCATTTGAGATTCAAACTCCCAGGGAAGTGTCAGATTGCTCAGTTTGAGTCACAAGCCTTCCTCTTGGCCAGGGTACCTTGATTGACAAAGGCGAGAGATGGTCTCTAGACAAAACATATTTCCATTACCAGAAGCTGAGGGAATGGATTTGTAAAAGAAAAACTTCAGGTGTTCACTATAATTTTTCACATGTCAACTGAAAAAATGCACAGAGTGAGAGCTGTGAGTTAAGTTTTATTTGGGGCAAAATGAGGATGATAGCATGGGAGACAGAATTTCAGATATCTCTGAGAAACTGCTCCAAAGAGGTAGGGGGGAAGGTCAGTATATATGTGATTTTGGTGAAGGGGGAGTACATGCAATCAAGTACATGCAATCAAGCAAGGGGGAGTACATGCAATCAAGCACATTTTGGTGAAGGGGGAGTACATGCAATCAAGCACTAGCAGAAGGATGCTGCTAGTCTCTTGAAGGTTACCGCTAGTCAGAAGGAGCAGATGTCACCATGAAGGATTTTAGTGCTTTTCTAGATAAGAGGAGGTGCAAGAATTGGGCTCATAAAATCTTCTGAAAATATCTCTCTGAAGACCTGTTCTGCCAGTTTTTCCCAGAGCACAGAGGGCCTCATTCCTGATCTCCACCTGAGCTCCTGTCGGGGGGGGGGGTGTTGAAGGTCAGCAGGTGCAGCAGCGCATGGTTTAATCCTTGTAGAGGTGGATGGCAAGTGCCAATTTGTAGTTGACACAAACATCTATATGTCATGGACATTCATTTATGGCAACACATGTAGATCTACCCTTTAAATAAGGTGCAGTGTTTTCTGAGTATGGATGAAGTATCAAGAGGTCAAAACTTTTTGAACAAGGAAAGCTATCCTTGAGCTTCCTCTCATCGGATTAAACCAGCTGATTTTAAACTACAGGGGTTTTAATTGACCCCTTATTTTCATGTACCTTACTGGCCTCAAAGTCTCTGACATGGCGCACACTGCTTAAACAGCATTGAAGTTGACTCCTGCCCTAAAAAATGCATTTTGATTTGGAGCCAACTTCTTGAAATCAAAATAGGTTTACATGTAGGTGCAGGGACTATTGATTTTGCGTTCCAGGTACAGTTGCAAAGAGTTCAATTTGCAAACTTGCAGCTGCTGGCTATTTCCATAATAATAACTCCTATTTATTTAGCCTTTACCATGCACTAGGCACATTACCTACTTTATCTCTACTCCTTATAGCCACCTCAGGAGCTAGGTGCTGCTAATCTCTAAAGACATACAAACTGAGGCTCAGCAGATGTTAACAGTTTCCTCAAGGTCATGGGATTTGAAATCAGGTTCGTTTCCTAAACCTTTGGCACTTGCCCTGCTGCTGTGTGTGGAAACCTACACTCAGCAGTTTGGCTCAAGCCCCTTTTCCCAGCTTCCTCTTAGTGTTTGTGGACATAACTGCCTCCAAAGTTATGCTGGAAACGCCTCTGAAAGTACAGGTTATTTTTAATTCTCATTGTGTATCCCACAGCAATCATCATGGTGCCTTACACAAAGTAGAAGTTCTTTCTTCACTGACATATGCTCTCTCTCTTCTTTCTGTTTGCAAACATGTGAGTGCGCACACACACACACACACACACACACACACACGGGTTATTGGGGGAAAATGAATTTTTTAAGACAATATAGATAGCCATTGAGTCTTTCCATTTTCTGATGAGCCAATTTCTAAAGTTAATTACTCATCCATCTCTTCTTTTAACAACTGTGTAAATAAAAAGTTTGAAAAGCTAATTGGCTCCTCTATAAAAAGCACAGGGAACCAAACTTAAAAATCTCTAAAGCAACTGAAAATGCTCCCTCAATAGTTGATCTACTTTGCTCAGGCTCAGAGGGAGAACAAATGAGGCTAATAAAAAGTCTTGAAAGACAAACACTTAATGGTACAGAAAGTAGATTTCAAGGAGCCAGCAAAATTCTAATCTATGCAAGTACAATAGGTTTGTGCAAATTAAAAATGAGGTGAGTGACCTTGGGCAGGAAGATAAGTGCTAGTAAAAGCCAAAGCCTGAGAGAAAGCTGAAATACTCTTGACTTAACTAAGTCAGGTACAGAGGATGAGAAGAGGAAAGGAAGGCACTTGTACATTTGGGATGGTGAGGAGACAGGGGACAGAGGATCATTTGAGAAAAAATATCCATAGGAAAAAAATGCCCTTAAATGTACTTGAATTCTAACTTATAATGCAACATTTCACCTCTCACTGAAAAGGAATCTCTGGAATAAATTTGTTCTTTTTTTTTTTTTTTAAGAGCCAGAGTCTGCATAAGGACATGGAAAATCAGAATTGAGGAAATGTTTTTTGGAGACTCAGACCCCAAATTTCTGAAAACAAGAATAGTGGGATTTGTATGTGTGAGATAAAGGGAGAAAGGGAGATTGAATTATCCAACTTTTCTCCACTCTTTGTCTTAATTTGTCTATAAAGGTAGGTCATTGATAAATCCTATAGAAATAAGCCCATTTCAGTATTTCAAGGGGCAGTTGGTTGAATAGCTTTTGTTTATCTAATTTTGAGATCATGTATGCATTTTAAAATACATACTTTTTAAAAATCCTGCAACGTAAATACCTGGTTTTCCTGGTTTATGGGAATGAGGATACTTTACCTTGATATTTGTGTGTGTGTGTGTGTGAAGTAGAAAAGAATAGCTTTATTGCTTTGCCAGGCAAAGGGGGCCACAGCAGGCTAATGCCCTCAAAACTGTGTGTCCCATCCTGGAGGGTAGTGAGGAGTTTTATAGTAATGGTTCAAAGAGGGCATGATCAACTCATGGACATTCTTCTTTCTGGTTGATGGTGAGGTAAGTGGGAGCCAGCATCATCAACCTTCTGGTTCCAACCAGTCTGGGGTCTATGTGCTTGTGGGCTGCATACAGTTAACTTCTCCCACCTGGTGGGATTTCAGAACCTGCGAAACAGCTCAGAGATATTGTTATGTATATCCCTTGGAGTTGGGGGTCGTGGGGGGGAACAGGGACACAGGACCCTGCCCCAAGGCTGCACTATTTCTTTTTTTTCCTGAATTTTATTTTATTTATTTTTTTATACAGCAGGTTCTTATTAGTTATCTATTTTATACATATTAGTGTATATATGTCAATCCCAATCTCCCAATTCATCCCCCTGCCACTTTTCCCCCTTGGTGTCCATACGTTTGTTCTCTACATCTGTGTCTCTATTTCTGCCCTGCAAACTGGTTCATCTGTACCATTTTTCTAGGTTCCACATATATGCGTTAATATACGATATTTGTTTTTCTTTTTCTGCACTATTGTTTCTTGACTGTTCCTCCCTTGTCCCTGCATCCCCTCCCTTCCCTAGATAGTAACTGTTTGAACCTGCTCTTGGAACTCAGGGAGGGTCATGAAGGCTGAATGAAGCCTATTTCCTGTAATCAAGAAATGGGGGGGCTTCCCTCATGGTGCAGTCGTTGAGAGTCCACCTGCCGATGCAGGGGACACAGGTTCGTGCCCTGGTCCGGGAAGATCCCATGTGCCGCGGAGCGGCTGGGCCCGTGAGCCATGGCCGCTGAGCCTGCGCGTCCGGAACCTATGCTCCGCAACGGGAGAGGCCACAACAGTGAGAGGCCTGTGTACCGCAAAAAAAAAAAAAAAAAAAAAAAGGAAAGAAATGGGGGACACAGGAAGACTTTTGTGCCTAGGAGCCCCACAGGGTCCTGCTCAGTTTCAATCCCCCCTTTTCTTTGATACTTGTCAATCTTGAGGAGAACAGGTGTTGGACAAGAAAGGGAATAATCGTTTTGGATAGAGACATGAATCATAAACTCAGCAGAGGGCATGTCTGTTGGCGGAGTGGTTAAGAATCCGCCTGCCAGTGCAAGAGACACGTGTTTGAGCCCTGGTCCAGGAAGATCCCACATGCTGCGGAGAAACTAAGCCCATGAGCCACACTACTGAGCTTGTGCCCTAGAGCCCGAGAGCCACAACTACTGAGCCCATGTGCTGCAACTACTAAAGCCCGTGTGCCTAGAGCCCATGCTCCGCAACAAGAGAAGCCACCACAATGAGAAGCCCATGCACCGCAACACAAAGTAGCCCCTGCTTGCTGCAACTAAAGCCTGCGTGCAGCAACGAAGACCCAACACAGCCAAAAATAAATAAATAAATAAAATTTTTAAAAAAGAGAGGGCTTCCCTGGTAGCGCAGTGGTTGAGAGTTCGCCTGCCAATGCAGGGGACACGGGTTCGTGCCCCGGTCCGGGAAGATCCCACATGCCGCAGAGTGGCTGGGCCCGTGTGCCATGGCCACTGAGCCTGCACGTCCGGAGCCCGGGCTCCGCAACGGGAGAGGCCACAACAGTGAGAGGCCCGTGTAACGCAAAAAAAAAAAAAAAAAAAAAAAGAGCTATAAACAAAATTTAAAAAAGTAAACCCAACAGAGGAACTCAGTTTTAGGGGGACTCGGTTTCAATCCCCCTTTTTCTTTCAACCTTCCACAAATCTTTTAGGGTGACAACTGCTCTGCTTCCTGCTGAAATGGGGCATAGTCCTGCCTCAATTTGGGGAATGGACATCTGAGTTCAAGTCCTGGATCTGAGTTTAGTATGAAAGATGGCTCTCAACCTGTCCTGTGTGTAAAGACTCACTGAGAAATTTCTTTAAATTGTAGATTCCCAGCCCCCCACTCCCACCCCAGTCTAAGTCACTTGGGTGGTGGTTCCATCCTGTACTCAGCACTTTGAATATAATCCCAGAAGATTCAGACGTAGGATCCTAAAACTGTACTTTAAAAAATATTGGTTTATGTAATACTGCCAATAATGTGATTAATGAAACATCTAGATGTAAAGTATCTTTATAACAAATTGATATATTTTCCAATTCATTTGTAATCTTTATAATTTATGATTGTTGGATGGCCTATATTCATGAATATGGTAAAAATAAAGCAGAGGATGTTCTAATACCATCTGGTTATAACTCTCGGAGGAGTGTATGGATCTTCAAACAGAGTGTTCATGCTTGAATGGGTATGAAGAATCAATCAAAGTTGGGTCAGAGAGCTGTGGCCCACCTCACCTGGAAGGGAGAGAAGGAGGATTCCAACTATATACATTTCGGTCTTTTTCACATTCTCATTTAATGCCGACAAAGAAAATGATTCTCAGAGTGTTGGTGGAAAAATGGTTTTATTGGTATACATTGCTTCAATCTATTTACAAATAAGTGCATCTAGTTATAAGGAGGCCTTTTTTTCCTATGTGAAGGTAGTAACGAATTTATAGGTTATGGCTGAGAAACAGCATGAAATGGACAGAATTAATACTCAGAAATGAGATGTAAGGTTTATAAGATAGAGTCTGAGTAGGAGGGTCTGTGCCTATACTGGAGGAGCAGAGCATTAAGTAGCTAAGTGCTTTCACTTGAAATCCATGGCCAAAAACCCAAAATGGTTACTGTCCGGCAGTCCTGTTACAATGCTTTCAGCAAGTATGGCAGGCTTAATGAACGGGCTTCGTTCCATAGGGATGAAGCAGGAAGTCTCTTTAGTTTTCTCCTACTCAGAAAAATGGTCAGACCTTGCAGAGATAAATTCAAACCACAAGACAATTTTTATGTTTTGGAAGAGAAGAAGGCACTATGGATTCCTATAATTTTTATCATCGTATTATGAGTTCATCCACTTAGTAAAACTTTGTATCCTGTTCAAAAGGAATCTCTAACTAATGGGAGTATTCCTTAACTTTGGCATGGATTTTCTAGATAAAGTCAATGTAAATATGTCACTATAAATCTAAACTAACCTTATAAACCACTAATCAAAGTAAAAAACAATACTTAATGCTAACATACTGTGTAATTTAATGTAAATTATTTTATTTTATTTTTTCATGGTATATGTTTCTCTTATTTATTTTATTGAAGTATTGTTTATTTACAATGTTGTGTTCATTTCTGCTGTAGAGCAAAGTGATTCAGTTATATACATATATATATATTCTTTTTCATATTCTTTTCCATTATGGTTTATCACAGGATATTGATTATATTTTGCTATGCTGTACAGTAGGACCCTGTTGTTTATCCATTCTATATATAATAGTTTGCATCTGCTAATCCCAAACTCCCAATCCACCCCTCTTCTACCCTCACCCCCTTGGCAACCATAAGTCTGTTTTCTATGTCTGTGAGTCTGTTTCTCTTTCGTAGATATGTTCATTTGTGTTGTATTTTAGATTCCACATATAAGTGATATTATATGGTATGTCTTTCTCTGTGTGACTTATGTTACTTGGTATGATAATCTCTAGATCCATCCCTGTTGCTGCAAATGGCATTATTTCATTCTTTTTTATGGCTGAGTAGTAGTCCATTGTATATATTACCACATCTTCTTTATCCATTCATCTGTCGATGGACATTTAGGTTGCTTCCATGTCTTGGCTATTGTAAATAGTGCTGCAATGAACATTGGGGTGCATATATCTTTTAGAATTATAGTTTTCTCTGGATATATGCCCAAAGTGGGATTGCTGGATCATATGGAAACTCTATTTTTAATTTTTTGAGGATCCTCCATACTGTTTTCCATAGTGGCTGCACCAATGTAAATAATTTTAAATTAGGTAAAACAAGTTCATATTTATTTCATGGTTGATGAAATCAATGAGGTATAAAATTTAAAACTGATAGATCTATTGGTTCAGCACGAATCAAACTGGTTTAAGCCGAAAAAAATTGGTGCAACTCATTTAAACTAACTCAAACTAGTTCTAACCAGTCCACAATATACTTTTAACCTGATCAGTTTCTTAATTACCTCGCTTCCCAAAAAATTTTCACCCAACCAATCTTACCCTAAATCTTGCCCTCATCAGAAGTTGTATCACCTCTGAAATTTCTGTTTCAAGTAATAAATCACTCTTGGACCTTTGCAATTTATTCTTCCAGTTACTTCCTGTAGCTTCTTAACTGTAACAGTTCTCGCCTTATTGAGCCTTTGCTCTGTAATTCTACTTCCTTTTCACTCTTCATCCCCCTACTGTCTGTGTTTTCCTTCTCACTCAACTCAGATTCCATTCATAATCCATCATTGTAGTTGCTTTCTTGAAAACAGCAATAGTTCACCTCTCACTCCCTTTTTATGTATTTGTACAGCAAAATTCTAACATTGGTCAAACCAAATCGTTCACTTCTTCTGTTCCAATACTGAAGGAGCAGAATATTTGGGGGGACTATCACAATGTAGCTGACTGGCTTCACTTGAAATCCGTAACTAGAAACCCAAAATAGATACTGTCTGACAATCCTGTTATTTACAATGCTTTCACCGAGTATGGCAAGCTTAATGAATGGGCTTTTCTCCATAGGGACAAAGCAGGAAAGCTGTTTCTTCTCCAGTCACTGCTTTCCAACCCAATGAGTAGGAGTTCTCTTCCTCACTCACTGATGGCCTCTCAGGCATATTTCATGAATTCTGACCACTTTCAACTATAAACAAACACATTCTCAGGTCAAAGAAAAAAAGTGTAGTCCAGTCTCAATTACACCTTGAGCTTATCATTCAATTAAAAGTTTCTCCTCTTCCCCAGCACAGCTGACCCATGGTTTGAGGATATTCAGTAGAGGAGTAGAGCATAGTCTATATTTTCAGTGTTTCTTCACTTTGCTCTTCCACTTCTCTACCCCAAGCCCCTTGTTATGTTTCTGTTGGATCCTGGAGGGTCAAGATCAGGAGAGGATGAGTGACAATGGGGAAAGACCATTTTACTTAGCTAAGGCTAATGAAAGTTCTCTCTTGTCTGAGAACCTGACGTTAACCTCCGTCAGGTCAGGTATTCAAATGCTCGCGCTTCTTTTCTCTTTAGTAACCCCCACAACAGGGTTTTCAGTGAGCTCCTCCCCCAGCAGAGGGAATCTTTGCCCTGTTAGAGTTAGCAAACTCTTGTGACCCACCACCTCAGTTTCTGCACCCACCAACTCCACCAATACCATGACAAGATATACATCAACAGCCTTTTGAACTTGGAGTTTCTTCAACCTCAAAGGCAAAGAATTATTTGAGCAAAGATGCTGTAAGAATATTCATATCTGACTCCCCTCTACGGCGACCACTGGTATCCTACAATAAACAGTACACATCCTTGGTCTGCTGGATCAACACCTTGGTCTGATTCCAATACTGAGCTCTTTTCTTTTTCTCTTATTATGAGCAGGTGAAAGCAGGAATCAAGTGCCTGTAGCTCTACATTTTTTTTCTCGAGGCTCTCTCTAATGGCTCCCTTGGAGCCCTACCAACCTTCTGCTATCTATGGGGAAGGTAGTAAAATTAACCATTCAAAACTCCCATCTTTCCTCGAAATTCCCTTTCAAACAGTCCTCCTCTGTGAATTCTTAAACGTTGGTTGTAATTCTATAGGCTAGAGAACGTGGTGATTACTAGCCATTTTGCTATCTTTTTATAGATCCTTCATACAAGCATCTGGCAGACCCATCAATTCTCTAGGCTTTTGGGACCTAACTGCAATTCTGAAAATAGGAAGTATCTCATTCAAAATTCTTTTACATCTGTAACTTCTTTCTTTTAGTCTTTGAGATGATTATTTTATGCCTTCTCCTTTCTCTTCATATCTTGCACTCATTTTCTTCCATTCCCTCTCAACTGTTGACTTTGTCTCACATTTTGTTGAAAGAATAAATATCATGATAGGGAAACTAGGCAAATGTAGCCATATTCTCTACTTTCCTTTTTGTTTCCAGGAAGAGATGCCCCTTTCAACTAGAGTTTATTGTGATGAAATTTCTGAGGTTATCAAACTGGAGGGGAAGGGCTTTTTAAAAATTTGTCTTGGAAGACAAGAATCAAAGTGGAAATAAAAGAGAGAATAACTGGGGCTTGAAACCTGGCTACCAAAATTTAGAGGACACAACTATTTAAACACCGATTTTTAAAAAATACTCCTCTATTAGAGACTGTCATACAGAGTGAAGTAAGTCAAAGAGAAAAACAAATATAGTATATTAACGCATATATGTGGAACCTAGAAAAATGGTACAGATGAACCGGTTTGCAGGGCAGAAATAGAGACACAGAAGTAGAGAACAAATGTATGGGACACCAAGGGGGGAAAGTGGTGGGGGGTGGGAGTGGTGGGATGAATTGGGAGGTTGGGACTGACATGTATACACTGATGTGTATAAAATGGATAACTAATAAGAACCTGCTATATAAAAAAATAAAATAAAATTCAAAAATAAAAAAATGCTCCTCTATTGTAATTGGATGAAATTATATACAGCTTTATTTTATTTTTAATTTTCATAAACATGAACATAAGCATGTTTATTTATATCAAAAAATACAGAAGGACCTTTACTGTTGTTTTGCTTTGAGAACAAATAACAGTAGCCCTCAACTCAACTAGTTGGAACAAAAAGAAAAGTTTATTATGTCTCATACAAGACGTGTTGAGATAGGGCTGTTTAACTGAGAGCTCAATGATGTCGGGAAGGTTTCAGGTTCTTTCCATGCCCTGCCATTCTGTGGATGTTAGTTTTTTCCTCAGTCTAGCTTCCTCTTGGTGGTTATACAGTGCAGGCATCAAATTCAGACATGTCAATTTTGAGAGAGGAAAGAGGAAAGCAGTCTTCCAAGAATCCTCCTTTCATATCTCTTTGGACAGAACTGGGCCATATGACATCCTTTAATCCAGTCACTGGTTAGAGATGTAGGATTACCATGATTCATTAGACTAATCAAGATTTACTTCTTGTTAGAGATGGGATCACATTCCCTGCAGAGTAGAAATCTGAATTCTGTTTGTAAGGAAAGAGGGGCAAATGGAACTATTGCAGGCTTACAATGAATGTAAGCAACAGAGTCAAGTTCCCTTATCCCCTCCCCCATTCCTGCACATTATTCAGCAAATTCATTCTTTCAGCAGATACTTACTGAGCACTTGCCATCAGCCAGTTGCTATTCTAGGTACTGGAGACACAGTAGGACAGTTCTTCAGTTTTTACTTCTGGTGGTTACTCCATGTGTCTGAATTGTATGCTCATGGTGCAGTTTCTTAATATATCAAAATTAGACATTGCCTTTTGACTTCCTGCCCTGAATCATGAGAATTTAGCTATCTTATATCACTACCGACCTCCTCTGTGTCTCTGCTACTCTCATAGTCCCTCCATGAATCTTCAAAAAGGATTTTTAAATCTCTGTTTCTTATTTCATAAATCACAGACAGTCTCTCTCTCTCTCCTCCCTCTCTCAGCATTTAGCATTTATTTAATTCCTAATAGCAATTTGGCAACAGAAATATGAAATCTTTCTTCCTTAAGTCTTTTCCTTTCTTGCAAACTTTTCCAATGCCATTTTCAGTTGCTTTTAATTTCTACCTTTTGGTGCCTTGGTGCTTCTTTTCCTATTGCTTCTCTCTCGGTCAAGAACATCCAGAAAGTGAGACTTGGTACTCTACTTCTTTGGGAACTCAGTAGCTGAGGGCAATGGCAGAAATCTGAGGGAAGGCTCTCACTTTATAGACAGTATCTCTTGGTTCCCAAATTCGTAAGATAAAGTCATTAGTCCTCCCTTCACGATCCTCATCCTCTTTTTACCTCTCAATCTTCATCAGTTATACCTTTCTTTTAATACTGTCAGTACTAAGAATATTTACATTTTATATCTTTTCCCTTGATTTATTTACCCTTGTTGACTCTAAAAGGTGAAAATCAATAAGTAATAATATCATATTATGACTACGTAAATATTTTCTGCTGTGAAAAGAGTCAAATAGCGTCTTCAGATTACATTTTTTTCCTCTATGAGTCAGTATCACACCAAAGAAATAATCCCTGTCAAAAGTTTGATTGGATTCTCTCTCTCTCTCTCTAAAAAAGTAAGCCACCAATTATATAATCAAGTTATTCCAAGCTTTTAACCACACTGTGTAATTTAGAAATTCCCAACAACTGACTTCATGAATGGCTTCCACGTCAGTCAGGTTCTTGGTCAGTCAGCCCTCAGCTCAGCCGGGGGGCCCAAGGCTTACAGAACATACAGAGGTTGGCTTCCAGGTTCATGCAGCTTCCTCCATTTACTCCAGTGTGCCTGATATAGGTTACCATTTTTATTTGTGCCATGATATGAGAAAGGTTGAGAGGAATTGGAAGCCTTTCAACTTTCTCGTTTTTCCCACAGAGATCTCCCAGAATCTGAGGTTTGTTTTATTCCTGTTGTGAAGTTATCATCTCAGGACTTCCCTTCTCTTCCCTTCCCTTCCTCTGGATTAGATTTATTGTTTTCCTGGATCCCATGTTTTCTTCTTTCGGAGTTTACTCTCACATTTTCCTGAAGTCTAAAAGGTGTTCTGAGACAATTTCTAATGTGTGCGTGCATGGAGCAGTTCCCACATCACCAACAAACAGTTCTCTCACAGCAGCTGGGTGTCCTGTAATTCAACTCAATTCTGACACTATCTATCCAGAGGTAGCATCAGATCCTGAAGGTTAAAGGCTCATTCCCATAAGACTTCTCCTCCCCGCCTCCACTTCAGACACCCACCACAAGCTCAGGTTGTCACCTGTGCTTCTAACCAATCAGCTATAAATCAGAGGTTCCAGTGACCTCCTCCTCAGGTTTAATTTGCTAGAGTGGTTCACAGAACTCAGAGAAACATTTTACTTACTGGATTACCAGATTTGTGTAAAAGGAAACAACTCAGGAACAGCCAGATGGAAGACATGCACAGGGCAAGGTATGGGGAAAAAGCCTGGAGCTTCTATGCTCTCTCCAGGCTCACCACTCTCCCCAAATCTCTCGTGTTCACCAACCTGGAATCTCTCCGAACTCTCTCCTTTTGGGTTTTTATCGAGGCTTCATTACATGATTGATTAAATCATTGGCCTTGATGATTGGTTCAACTTCTAACGCCTCTTTTCTTCCCAGATGTTGGGGGTGGAGGTGGGACTGAAAGTTCCAACCCTCTAATCACAAGGTTGGTTCTCCTGGCAACCAGCCCCCATCTTTAAGTGCTTTCCTAAAGTCAATCCCTTCAGATACCAAAAGACACGTTTTTGCTTTCATCATTTAGGAAGGGTTTTAGGAGGTCTGTGCCAGGAACGGGGACGGGAGCTAAATATATATTTCTTATAAATCACAATATCACAAGTGTATCTTCAGGCTACTTCCTAGAAGGTATACTGGGAGGCAAGAATTCCGAGTCTTCCATTTCTCTAAATATGTTTATTCTGTCTTCATACAGGATTGGTAGTTTGGCTGAATGTAGTCCTCTCAGAACTTTGACAGCACTGCTTAGTTTTCTAGCATTCAGTTGCTGATGAAAAATTGGGGCCACTGCTTTTTGTGGGTTTTTTTTGTACATGACCTGAAAGCTTTTAGGATCTTTGGTTTATCCTTGATCTTTTGAAATATTATGGTAGTGTAGGGCCATATCCATTCATTCAGCTGGGCACTCAAGAGATCCATTCATATAGATATCCATGTTCTTCTTTAGGTCTAGAAAATTTACTTCTGTTTCTCTGAAAGTTTCCCTTTCATTTTCTCTATTCTGTCTTTCTAAAATTTAAATCAGAGAGATATTGGACCTCCTAAGTAAATCTTTATTTTCATTTTTCTGTACTCTCATATTTTTCTGTCTCTTTTTCTCTTTGTCCTATAATCTTAGAAGTTTTCCCAATGTACGTTCAAGCATGGCTATTAAAACCCCAGAGCAAAGTCCTCCTTACTCTGAAATTTGGGCCTGTCCAAGTGTAAAAGATGCTTCCTAATTTGTTTAGCCTAAAGCAAAACCTTGTAATTGGCAAACCCCATTCACATACGCAGAGCTTCTGCTCAGCCCTTCTATCACCTTTTTTTTTTTTAGATTTTCCTGAATTTTATTTTATTTTGTTCATTATTTATTTATTTATTTATTTGCAGTACGCGGGCCTTTCACTGTTGTGACCTCTCCCGTTGCGGAGCACAGGCTCCGGATGCGCAGGCTCAGCGGCCATGGCTCACGGGCCCAGCCGCTCCACGGTATGTGGGATCTTCCCGGACCGGGGCATGAACCCGTGTCCCCTGCATCGGCAGGCGGACTCTCAACCACTGCGCCACCAGGGAAGCCCTATTTTGTTTATTTTTTTAATTGAGCTATAGTTGATGTACAATATTTTATAAGTTACAGGTGTACAGTATAGTGATTCACAATTTTCAGAGGTTATATTCCATTTATAGATATTATAAAATATTGGCTATGTTCCCTTTGTTGCACAATATGTCCTTGTAGCTTATTTTATACATAATAGTTTATACCTCTTAATTCCTACTCCTAAATTGCCCCTCCCCCTTCCCTCTCCCCATTGGTAACCACTAGTTTGTTCTCTATATCTGTGAGTCTACTTCTATTTTTGCTAGTTTTTTGTATTGTTTAGGTTCCACATATAAGTGATATCATACAGTATTTATTTTTCTCTGACTTATTTCACTTAGCATAATACCCTCCAAGTCTATCCATGCTGTTGCCAATGGCAAAATTTCATTCTTTTTTATAACTGAGTAGTATTCCATTGTGTGTGTGTGTGTGTGTGTGTGTGTGTGTGTGTGTGTGTGTGTGT